>NC_083448.1:18839567-19139567 GCF_020745735.1 Hemiscyllium ocellatum
AAGACCCTGGGGCTGATCATGGGTGCCTTCACCGGGTGCTGGGCTCCCTTCTTCCTGGTGAACATGGCTCAGGCACTGGGGGCTCAGCGCCCACCCCGTTGGCTCCTGCTCTGCTCCAACTGGCTGGGCTACACCAACTCGGCGCTCAACCCCCTGATTTACTGCCGCAGTCCGGACTACAGGCAGGCTTTCCGGGAGCTGCTGCTGCTGCTGCCACCCAGCTTCTCCCTGTCCTCCAGGGCCCGAGAGGCAGCCACGACCACCCTGGCACCAGCGCCCACCGCCCAGGGAGCCAGCAGCTGAGCGACGGAGCGAGTGGACTGCAGGGGGGGGCTGGGGGAGGAGGGATAATGAGAGGGGAGTGGGTGGGTGACACTGCTCGGGGGGGGGGGCACTGTGCCCAGTTCAAAGCCACTCCCCATCACACACTTACCCCCCCTCCTGCACGATACCCCACCCCCCATCTCCTGACCAAACTGGGGTGGAGAGGGGGTGACAACCCGGTGGGGGGAGCAGGACAGACTCAGAGAGACCAGAGAGGAGCCCAGGCACAGCAAGCTCCCAGGGTTGGGTCAGGGGGCGAGAGGGGGTATTGAGGTGGAGGTAGGGTCTAGGCAGGGTACAGGCCGGGGTGAGGGGTGAGGGTTGGATAAGTTCAAGGCCAGCAGCAGGGTGCCCTCCAGTCCCCACAGTGTGCTCCTCCCTGACCCCAGGCCTGGGGAAAAGGGGCTGTTGTTTCCTGCACAGAGTGGGTGGTGTGGGGGGGGGGGGGTGAACACAAGACCATGCCTTCCCCACCAGTGCTCCCCGTCTCCCTCCCCCAACCCCAGCCCTGTCCACTGAGGGGAAGGGGGATGTTTACATTGGGACAAGGGAGAGAGAGAGAGAGAGAGAGAGAATAGGGATTCTGCATTGGGGACAGGGGTATATTCAGGGTGTGTGTGTGGGGGGGTGGTGGGTGGGCATTATAATGAAGAATTATGAACAGAACACAGCGATGGCTCACATCCTTGCTCTGACCTCCGTTTGAAACCCTGACCGAGACAGAGAGAGACATTAAATCTCACACCCCTTTTCCAGATCTCCATGGAGGGAGAGCGCGTTGGCACGTCGCTGGTCTGGCTGGAACATTACTCACGTAAATAAGTTATTTTTTTGAACAATAATGTTACTCCTGTAAACGTACAACATTAAAGCTATTTTTCCAATAGTTATTGGTCAGCTCGGTGTTTCCTCCTGGGGGAGGGCAGTGGGGGAAATAGGAACTGGACAGTGTCCTGTGGGGGAGCTGGGGTAACTGGGTGTAGGTGGGGAGTGGTCTCAGCCCCACCTCAGGGGGTCTCAGGGCCACTTGGACACCGTTGGGATGAAAACACTGAAATTGTTCCGCCCACTCGACCGTCCCCTACCCCCCCGACTCCATCATCAGGATGTGTCTGCAGGGGTATGGGGTGTTGCTCCACCAGACACACTGACTGCCAAGGGAATGAACAATCCTAGCTCTGGGGTTTACTCTCTCTGGGACCCTGTCATTGCTGCAGAGTCCTGTCTCAGGGCCAGGACTCGCGCCTGCACTCCTACACTCACCTACAGTTCGAGTCACGGCCAACCCGGTTGAGAGAGCTGTCTCTATGTCCATTCCCAATCGAGGCCCCTCTAACCTTCAAACCAGACCTACTGACACATATCTCCCTGCTTTCATAGTGACAGATCCTCAGGCAGGACATACAATATACAGTATCGACAACAGTGCGGCACTCCCTCAGCACTGAGCCTCCGACAGTGTGGCACTCCCTCAGCACTGACCCTCTGACAGTGTGGCACTCCCTCAGCACTGGCAGTGAGTGAGTGAGTGGGGCAGTGCTGGATATGGGGCACTCGGAGGGAACACGCCTGGGCCTCAGGCGTAGTCAGTCACAAACATGGCCTTCTTGCTTTATCCAAGAGCTCCACTCCAGGCACGGCATGCACTACGTGCCCACTGTTCCTGCCTGGCATCATCACCACGACCGACCCATCTTCCTCCCTCTCCGCAACCCCTCCCCCTTTCACTTGCACTTCTCACTGTGTTCAGGAGGGGGCACCGTTACCCCCCATCCCCCTCTCAGTACCAGGAGGTGGTGAGGGATGGGAACAATTGCCTCAGTGTCCTCCGATTGCAGGGACGGTGGTTCACACCTTGGGAGGCAAAGGGATCAGCTTCCCACCCTCCAGCCGGAGGACTCTCACACAGACACACAATCCCCTCCCCCAGCCCAAGCACCCTCGGTCAATCTCCCAGCACACCCTCCGACGCTCTGAGTCTGTGGGGCATCCCTCACTGTAACTGCCCCAGGAACCCCACTCCGATGACCAGCAACACATTCCATCCCGGGACACCACCTCTCTGCCCCTGGGAAGCACCCCATTTCACTCTCCCCTCCCCCAGCACATTCCCAATGGAACAATTTGCTTGAATCCCTCTCTCCATGGGGAAGTCTCTCTGCCCCACTCACACCTCGAAGGGGGATCCCAAAATCTAGCCAACATGCACAGACCAATCCCAGGCACCCTGGAGCAGGGAAGCTGCTGGTGGGAGGGAGGCTGTGGTGGGGTTGTATGAACTATCTGTCCTTGCAGCTCAGCTCCTGCACTGCCTCTCTCTCCCTGCACACAGCGACAAGCCTCACACACACGTACCCAGAGCCCTGCTAAACACCACGACTGAACGGTGCTTCCTGAAGAGCCCAATCAATGTCCTTGCTGGTTTCCGAGACCTGTCCGATCCTGTCCTCAGGGATGGTGAACACACTCAGTGATCTCACACTGAGAGATCCACACTCAGATAGTGTTATAGTGATAACAATCCAACTGGGCAGCCACAGCCTGCAGGGTTTGTCAGTGTGCCTGAGCTCATGTGTGTGTGTGTCTGCGTGTGTGAGTGAGTGACAGAGAGAGAGAGTGAGTGTGTTATTGTGTGGCTATGGCTACATCTGTGTGCATACACACCTATGTGTGCCCACACACGTGTGTGTGTGTGTGTGTGAGAGAGAGAGTGTGAGAGAGAGAGAGAGAGAGAGAGAGAGTGTGAGAGAGAGAGAGAGTGTGAGAGAGAGAGAGAGAGTGTGAGAGAGAGAGAGAGAGTGAGTGAGAGTGAGAGTGAGAGTGAGAGAGTGAGAGAGTGAGAGTGAGAGTGAGAGAGGGAGAGAGTGAGTGAGAGTGAGAGTGTGAGTGTGAGTGTGAGTGTGTGTGTGTGTTTTGCCAGGGTTTTGAAAGGCTTGTGTCCAGTCAATGGTCACACCACACTGACAGTTCCTTCACTGTGTCCTCGATTCTGCGCTCACTCAGAAATTGCCACTGAGGAAAACCTGAAATCTTGCTCCAGACCCTTCCAATCTCGCCTGCAGATATTACATCCATCTTCAACATACCAACCAAGGGCTGTTCCTATCAACTCCACCCAAGATGTCAGCTTGGTCTCTGCACAGTTAATGTGCTGAGTTTCACACCAAGTTTTCAGGCTCAGTGACTGTCCTGAGTGTCTGAAGGACAATAGAAACCAAAGGGGGATGTTGTGACGTCAGAGAAGACAGCTTCAGGAAATCCCCCACTCCCTCTCCCTCTCACCCACACCCCCCCCAAAGACAACTGGGGAACAGCCCGAGAGATACTAACAGCTTCATGCTCAAATTGCCCCCACCCCTCCCCTCTGCCAGAGTCAGGAAGCTTGCTGTCCCAGGTCACATCAGCTCCCCCATTTCCAAAGCAGTTCATGGCACAGATCTTGGCATGAAAGCTGGCTTCAGTACAGTTGCTTTCACAGAGTGCTCCCAGGCCTGACACAGAAGCTTCCTGATGAGCCCTGGGGAGTGCTGCAACTCCACAACATCCCAGTGAACTGGAAGGTCACCCTGGGACCTTCCCTCCAAAGGAGTTCTGTGTGTTCACTGAGGAGCTTGAACTCTGCCCTGAACCTCCACACCAATTGTGCAGGGAGGAGCAGGGAGGGGGAGAAGGGGGATAGAGGGTCAGGGGTATTTCTGTTAGCATGGGTCTGACTTCCTGCAGCGTAAAGGGTTCAGTTTGACAGTGTCAGGTGTTAAGGAGAGTTAGCATGCTCACTGGAAATGTCCTGATATCCTGGGAGCTTTGCTGTCTCATCATTCCCGCAATACAGAGACAGGGGAAGGAGTCACTGAGATGGTGGGGAATAACCTCCCTGGACTGGGCATGATCAAAGGCCAGAATCTCTCAGATCAGGGGAAATCGAAAATCCATCTGTAAATGTGCAACATCCTCCCCCTCTCTCAGTCACCCTGACTCTGACTGTTGGGAAAGACACCCCAACTGGTTCACTCATGCCACTTACATGGGGAAATGTACCCTGTTTCCTCAGCTCTCCAGCCCTACATAAACTTAAAAGGGTTCTGAAAAGATTTACAAGGATGTTGCCAGGGTTGGAGGGTTTGAGCTACAGGGAGAGACTGAATAAGCTGGGGCTGTTTTCCCTGGAGTGTCGGAGGCCGAGGGGTGACCTTATAGAGGTTTACAAAATCATGAGGGGCATGGATAGGATAAATAGACAAATTCTTTTCCCTGGGTTGGGGGAGTCCAGAACTAGAGGGCATAGGTTTAGGGTGAGAGGGGAAGGATATAAAACAGACCTAAGGGGCAATCTTTTCACACAGAGGGTGGTACGTGTATGCAATGAGCTGCCAGAGGAAGTGGTACAATTACAGCATTTAAAAGGCATCTGGATGGGTGTATGAATAGGAAGGGGTTGGAGGGAAATGGGCCAAGTGCTGGCAAATGGGACTAGATTAATTTCGGAAATCTGGGCAGCATGGATGGGTTGGACCAAAGGGTCTGTTTCCATGCTGTACATCTCTGTGACATTGTGTGTATGTTGTTTGCCTGTGTGTTCTGAGTACCACATATTTCGTATCTTTGCGTCTGAGATGTCCCAGTGAGGAGAGACACTCTTCCCTGAGTGTGTCAGTGGGAGTGTGTGTCTGGGAGACAGTCCCTCTGACAGGGTGGCACTCCCTCAGCACAAAGTGCTCAAGAAACGGGCACAGCGGTAGCAGCATGAACATTTCTCCCAGTGCCTGGACGTGTTACGTTTCTGTCCGAAAACCAATCACACTGTGTCACCCCGCCACCCTCACTCTCAAAGATAAATCTCTGACTCTCTCTGATCAGAACCTGCTGCTGTCTGGCACCACCTTGTGGCCAGGAGAATGGTGAAGACTGCTTTCTGCGATTCTGTATCCAGAGCACAGAGAAGGGTCTGTGTGTGAGGGGGAACACCTCCCCACAGCGCGGCACAAACCCTTTCCTCAGCTCTCACAGACACACATACCACCCTCACACCCATCACCTTCACACACTCAGACATTCAGACAGCCAGAAGTGAAAAAAAACCCCAAGACCAGGTAATGATGAGAATAAAGAAGCCCTGTCACTTTTTAATCCAATGTTTAGAAATGGAAAATTGAATGATTCGAGCTGAATGATAAGACACTAACTTGCAGACCTCCTTGAACCACCAGACGCACACAGCTGCCTGAAATCCCTTCCCCCAGAGACCTCCAAACCCAGTGTTTGCTGACTTTCTGGACAAACACATCTACAAAAAAGTGTTTTCAACCACAACACAGTTGGTTTTCCAACACCATCCAACTTGACTGTTCCACTGGAGAGCTTCAGGGGTTCACCACAGCCTGAAAAACACAGGCCTGGGTGGTTCCTCACTCCCCTGGGCAGACACAACGACTCTCAATCAATCCATCTCTCCCCGAGCCAGCACAACACTCCGGAATCAGGGACAGGAACACAGAGGAGAAAAGACAAGGAACAGTCTCCACACTCCCAGCTTCGAAGGGAGAAGGTGAGAGAGTGCGAAACGGGGACAGAACCATCTTGGTGAACCGTGATTCGGTGCTGACGACTCAGAGATAACCAACACACTCCCTGCGACAGTGTGTGACAACACAGCATGGGCACAGAGCCAGAGATTACACAGCATAACGGGCAAACCCACATCCAAACACCCACACCAGGCACCCGGCTCAAATATCCAGGACTGTGCACTTCTGAACTGGCAGAGAGCGGCAGTGGGTGAGAGAGGGGTCAGGGAGCATGGGGTGGTGGGAACAAGGGGGGGGGGCCAGGGCATTCAAGGAAGATGGGGCTTGGGGAAGGGTGTGGAGGAAGGGAATCCCAGTGGTCAGGGCACACGGGCTGCCACTCAACATAGCAAACACACAATAGATTGAATGAACAAGCTGTGTTACCTGTAGAGAGGGGAACGCCTGGTCAGCAGTACGCATGACCCACTCTGGGGTTGGTGGGACCTGATCGCCTTCCTGGCCTGGAACGCAGTGAGCCAGTCACCTACAGGGAAACAACACCACCGTCACACACTCCGATAGAGAAACAGGCAGACAGCATCTCAGCACTGACACTGCCGGGGGGTGGGGGGGTGGAATCAACCACTCACTACTCTGTGACAGCCACTGCACCTGGGCTGCAGTAATCCACTGTACCAGCGGGAGGCGGTGTTGTGCTGGTGTCAAATCAGCAACAAGGGGCCGGGGCACTTTTGATGGCGATGGGAGCAGCGTTTGTGACTGCCTGGAACACTCCACGTTGATCAGAGGAGGCCAGAGAGTCTGTGCCAGCTCCCCAGAGGAACCCACATGGATGTGGGAAGGACACCGGGATGGAGTGACCAGGCCTGGCCAGGCCCAGAGTCTGGTGGTGGGACCAGGCCAAGGTGGGACGGACCTGGTTCAGCTCAGGGTAAGGCCTTTTACCTGGACCCCAGACTCATTTCTTGCCCTGCAAGCCCACAGCCTTCCCACCAGGGGAGGGGACAACAGGACCAAGGGATCAACATCAGGCCCTGCCACTTCCAATGATGTCTCAGTAGAAGGAGCAAGAGTGTTCCCCATCCAACACACAGAGACAGAGGCAGGTCGGATTGCTGGGCTAAGGTGGACAGAGTGAGGTGGTGAAGGGGGGCGGAATCACAGGACTAAACCAGAAACAGCCCCCTCCCTGGGACTCTCACACCTTCACAAAGATGATCAACTATTGCTGAGAAACCAGCAGGAACTCACATCTCAAGGACACCCTGAGGCAGTGAGGCCAATCGGTCCCTCCAGTATCCTGGACAGATGGAAGTGCTGAGGAAATACCCACCCCACCTTCCTCTCTCCTCACCCACACCCCACACTTACTACAACAACAACAACTGGCAAAGACAGTCAAACACAGAAAACTGACATGGGGGGCATGAAGGGCAGCCAATGGGAGTTGGAGATGGGGGAAGGTCAATGGGGTGGCCAATGGGGGTTAACCATGCTGGTGGAGGGGGCTGGGGAAGCTAGCCAATGGGAGGCTGAGGTTTGGGTCTGGGCAGGATGAGGGCAGAGCAAGGGTCAGCCAATGAGAGTGTGAGGGTGTGAAAGGGGGCAGGGCCAGTTGGAGAGGGTGTGTGCTGAGGGAAGCTCAAGGAGGAAGGCTTTGGACTGGGAGAGGGACAGACTGAGACAGGGAGTCTGCCACCACCCCCATCCCCAATCCAGGGACCAGCCACACTCTGGGGCTGGACTTCAAAGGTGCCAGGCCCTGAGACTGGCTCCAGTCTCTGCTGGTTCTTTGTTGACAGTTACCATGGAGATCACTCCTGAAAGCCAGTGTGTCAACACAACAGCTTCCCTGTCGGTGTTCCAGGGAACTCCCCTGCGCCTTATGTCCCACCAGTGGGTCTACAATGATGAATACAACAAGGACCCCAACCCTGAGAAGATGTACCTGGGCTCGCGGGGTGAGTGAGTGAGGGAGTGGGCTGGGTGGGGGAGTGACAGAGCCAGACCTGTAAGGCTGGGGAGGTCACTGATACCTTCACAAAATTCACACCAGCCCAAACCGAGGCTGTTTCAGAGGCTACCCGTCCTGCTCTATCCCCCAGCTGGGAGAAACCAGGCAGGCTGATGGCGCACAGGAAGATCCCAATGCTTACACGGCGCTCCCTCAGCACTGACCCTCCGACAGTGCCCACTCCCTCAGCACTGACCCTCCGACAATGCAGCTCTCCCTCAGCACTGACCCTTCGACAGTGGCCACTCCCTCAGCACTGACCCTCCGACAGTGCCCACTCCCTCAGCACTGACCCTCCGACAGTGCCCACTCCCTCAGCACTGACCCTCCGACAGTGCCCACTCCCTCAGCACTGACCCTCCGACAGTGCGGCGCTCCCTCAGCACTGACCCTCCGACAGTGCCCATTCCCTCAGCACTGACCCTCAGACAGTGCCCACTCCCTCAGCACTGACCCTCAGACAGTGCCCACTCCCTCAGCACTGACCCTCAGACAGTGCCCACTCCCTCAGCACTGACCCTCCGACAGTGCCCATTCCCTCAGCACTGACCCTCCGACAGTGCCCACTCCCTCAGCACTGACCCTCCGACAGTGCCCACTCCCTCAGCACTGACCCTCAGACAGTGCGGCGCTCCCTCAGCACTGACCCTCCGACAGTGCGGCGCTCCCTCAGCACTGACCCTCCGACAGTGCCCATTCCCTCAGCACTGACCCTCAGACAGTGCCCACTCCCTCAGCACTGACCCTCCGACAGTGCCCACTCCCTCAGCACTGACCCTCCGACAGTGCCCACTCCCTCAGCACTGACCCTCAGACTGTGCCCACTCCCTCAGCACTGACCCTCAGACAGTGCGGCGCTCCCTCAGCACTGACCCTCAGACAGTGCCCACTCCCTCAGCACTGACCCTCCGACAGTGCCCACTCCCTCAGCGCTGACCCTCCGACAGTGCCCATTCCCTCAGCGCTGACCCTCCGACAGTGCCCACTCCCTCAGCGCTGACCCTCCGACTGTGCCCACTCCCTCAGCACTGACCCTCCGACAGTGCGGCGCTCCCTCAGCACTGACCCTCCGACAGTGCCCATTCCCTCAGCACTGACCCTCAGACAGTGCCCACTCCCTCAGCACTGACCCTCTGACAGTGCCCACTCCCTCAGCACTGACCCTCAGACAGTGCCCACTCCCTCAGCACTGACCCTCAGACAGTGCCCACTCCCTCAGCACTGACCCTCAGACAGTGCCCACTCCCTCAGCACTGACCCTCAGACAGTGCCCACTCCCTCAGCACTGACCCTCAGACAGTGCCCACTCCCTCAGCACTGACCCTCAGACAGTGCCCACTCCCTCAGCACTGACCCTCCGACAGTGCGGCGCTCCCTCAGCACTGACCCTCCGACAGTGCCCATTCCCTCAGCACTGACCCTCCGACAGTGCCCACTCCCTCAGCGCTGACCCTCCGACAGTGCCCACTCCCTCAGCACTGACCCTCCGACAGTGCCCATTCCCTCAGCACTGACCCTCCGACAGTGCCCACTCCCTCAGCGCTGACCCTCCGACAGTGCCCACTCCCTCAGCGCTGACCCTCAGACAGTGCGGCGCTCCCTCAGCGCTGACCCTCAGACAGTGCGGCGCTCCCTCAGCGCTGACCCTCAGACAGTGCCCACTCCCTCAGCGCTGACCCTCCGACAGTGCGGCACTCCCTCAGCACTGACTGTTGTTGAGTTCCTCCTGTATCAGAGGTGTCCAGTCAGCGTGTCTCCTCCACGCTGCTGTTCGTATTCCTGACCCCACTTCCCTGCTGTCCCTTTGACCCTCCTGCCCCCTTTAATGTTGCTCCCTCCCTCTTTCTTGATACCACCTCTCCCCGCACCCCCCCTCCCTCTCACCGCTCTCTGCTAAAGGAAGTCCCTCTGAATTGATCTGTCCCCCTCCTCCTTACCCCAGTGAGAGGATGGATTGTCGCCTCCCTACCCCTCCAGAGAGAACAAGCTGGAGGTCTACTGGAATGGAGGCAGGGGGTCTGTGTCAACTGAGTAGGGGGCTTCACCCCCAGCCCCTGGGAGGGCACACTGTGCCCACAGTGGGGGTGGGTGTAAACTGCCCATGGTTTGGGAGTGACCACTGAGGACAATGGCAGGGGGGTGTGGGAGAAGTTGTTGGGGGACCGGTGATCTGATTGAAAGGGTTGGGTTGGGTGGGGTCAATGCTGAGGAGATGCTCTGCTCCCCCACCCCCCCCCCCCCGCCTCCTGGGAAAGTTCAGGAGCAGAGTGCACACTCTCAGAATAAAAGGGGCACCCACTGCAGACTGGGGATGAGGGGGAATTGCTTCTCTCACACAGTGGAGGGTCTTTGGATCTCCTCGCCACAGAGAGGTGTCAGGGCAGAGCACCTGCGTACATTGTAGGCAGAGAAAGAGAGAGGGAGGTCCTCACTCAGTCAGGGAGACAGGATTCAAACATTGAGAGATTGTTGATCAGTTCAGGGAGTGGAGGGTAAAGGGGAAAGGGAGGAACGCAAACACGAGTCAAGTTGGACGAGCCATGATGCGACGGAAGTCAAGATTCGAGTGGTGCTGGAAAAGCACAGCAGGTCTGGCCGCATCCAAGGAGGAGGAACATCAACGTGACAGGCAAATTCCCTTCATCAGGAATGAGGAATGGCCGAAACGTGGACTCTCCTGCTCCTCGGATGCTGACTGACCCACTGTGCTTTTCCAGCACCACTTGAATCTCCAGCGTCTGCCATGATGCTATTGATTGGCAGAGCAGGACTGGGAACCGGATGGCCTCATCCTATTGCTGTTTCTTGTGGAATTATCCGTCAGGCTCTTCAATCGGATAATCCTTAGCTATCCGGGAGTCCAACAGACGTTGGCCAAGTCTGCTCACTCTATCCCTGGAAAGGTAATGAGGGCAGACTGGACAGAGACCTTCCTGAGGTCTTTGGTGGATGGAAATCGTGGGGAAGGGGAAGGGGAAAGCAGCAGGAGATAGGATAGGGTTTGTGCAGGGATAATGGACTCCAGGACATTGGGCAGGGCTACCACTGTGTGATAGCAGCCCCCCACCTCTCCAGCCACTACACCAATGGGTGACTTGACCACTGTACGCCCAGAGAGCACAGAGCTGGAGGAGTGGCCATGAGCTGGGGAGACTGACTCCACACTGCGGCTGTTATTTGCAGAGTACTTTGCTGAGGACGGAGAGGTGTGGACGCTGCCCGTGGTCAGGAAGGTTCACAGGCAGATCCTCAATGACCCGACACTGTGCCACGATGACATATCAGTGCTGGGGCAGTCGGAGTTTAACAGGGTGTCTACAGCCCTCATCCTGGGCAATGAGAGCATTGCTATCGTGGAGAAGAGGGTGAGTCTTTTTGGGGGGGGGGGGGGGGGGGCGGGGGGGGAAAGAGGGGTGCTGGTGGGTTTCAATCCCATTGGCAGTCACTGTGGTGGGCTTCAGAAGGGCTGGTCTCCCTGGCTCTGGGTAAGCCCATAAGATCATAAGACATAGGAGTGGAAGTAAGGCCATTCGGCCCATCGAGTCCACTCCGCCATTCAATCATGGCTGATGGGCATTTCAACTCCACTTACCCACATTCTCCCCCTAGCCCACCACACCGGTGCCCTGGGAAGAGGCCATACTGAACATGGACCCATTCCCAACGTCCCAGAGATATGGCTCACCTCACTGCCCTCCCACCCTCAGGGGGACCCTGACTAGGTTCTCAATCTGCTTTGCGTGGCTTGGGGGTCAGCACAGAGGTCAAAACAGGTCACCCTGTGTCCCAGTGTTCCACACCATCAGCAGCCATGGGTCAGAGCCCCTGCTGGAGGGACCACATCTGGGTGCAGGTGTGGTGGGCATTGCTGGGCTGTTCTCACCACCTCACATGGTCTGCCCCTGGGGCAGGGGTAAACAGGGCTCAGTGTGGAAGCACCTCACCCACACTGGGCAGGGGGGGGTGGAGATGGGAGGTCACAGTGGTCACCCCTTGGCCCTCCCCAGCTCCTGCAGGGAGCACATGGACCTTCATGATGGGGAAGGGGTGGGGGGAGGTTGTGGGGGAGGGAGGGAGTGTTGCTGTGGGATATACGAAGAGCCCTCTGCTGACCGATGCCAATTCCCCCCTCCCAACCCCTCTCTCTCTGTCCCTCTCTCCCCCACCCCCAGGCTGACAGTATTCAGGTCCCTGGAGGAAACGGAGCTCTGTTCTTGGTCGCGCAGTTTCTCAAGCGATGGTTCACCATTACTGACCCCTTGTCTCCCGCTGTCTACGTCTCGGAGCCCTGCTGGGGTGAGTCATCCTGTCCCTCACCCACCTCCCACCCCCCAACTGCTGTCCACATTGTCAATGTACCCACCTCAACCACATCCACTGGCAGCTCATTCCGTGCCATCCTCTGTGTGAAAGCATTACCCCCTCAGGTTCCCTTTTTATTCTTTCCCCTCTCACCTCAAACTGACGTCGTCTCATCCTCGATACCCCAACCCTGGGGAAAACACTGAGTGCATTCACCCTATCCATGTCTCTCACCATCCTCTGCACCTCTATAAAAGGTCTCCCCCCCCCTCAGTCTCTGAATAAAAATGTCCAAGCTTGTTCAACCTCTCCTGACTACTCAGGCCCTTGAGTCCAGGCAACATCTGGGGAAATTTTCTCTGCACTTTTTGTAGTTTAATAACATCCTCCCCACAACAAGGTAACACACTGTGACTCGCACCCGATCCTGCACAGACACAGACACATTTCTGCCCTCACTGGAGTCTTGGTGTACACACACCCCACAGATAACATCTCCCACGACAATCCCACTCCCAAACCAAACAGGTGAACAGTCAACCCCTTCAGGCCACTCTGGGGCTGTGCTGGCTGCTATGCAAATGTAACGTGAGCCTGAATGTGCATGTCAGATCAGCAGGTCCTGAGCCAGTGGTACTCTGGCCTGTGGAGAGGGGTGCCAGGGTCATGGTGGGCTGGTGCCCAGAGAGGGGTGTTCCTGTGGCAGAGACCTCTTCAGGATCAGTGGTCCCCAAGTGGGAATAACCTCTCTCTCTCTCTCTCTGTCTGCTCGTGTTCCCTGGCAGAGACACACGTGTTCACCTTCCAAGGAGCTGGCTTCACTGATATCCGCCGTTATCATTACTGGGATCACGAGAAGCTGTGCCTGGCCATCCCACAGTGGCTGGACGACATGGAGGTACCAGATTCCTGCTCAGGCCAGTCACTCAGATGGGAGGCTGGGGAGATGGGACACACACACACACACACACACAATGACAAGCAACAGGGCTGGAGAATGGGACATGTATTCAAACAAACAGAGAAAAATAAAGTCACACAGCACGGAAACAGACCATTCGTCCAACCTGCCTGTTCCTGACCCATATCCCTCCAAACCCCTTCCCATTCATGTCCTGATCCAAGTGTCTTTTCAGTGTTGTCATGAGAAGCACATCCTCAGGCAGGTCACTGAACACGTGATCCAGCCTTGGTCTCAAACATATTCCCCCCTTGTCTTAATTAAATGTCTGTCCTCTCACCTTCAAAGTATGTCCCCTTGTCTTGCAATCCCACATGATGGTGAAAATAAACCTATTTTCAAACTCTACCTGTACCCCTCTCGATTTTACCCCAACTCCCCCAGGGTCACTCCTCAACCTCTGACCCTCCAGTGAAAAATGTCCCAGCCTATTCAGCCTCTCCTTACAGCTGCATCCCTGCATCCCTGGCAACATCCTGGTCTCTCTCTCTCTTCTGAACCCTCTCCAGTTTAATAATATCCTTCCAAAAGCAGGGTGACTGCACCCACTACTGCAATCGAGGCCTTACCAACCTCCAGTACAAACCTCCTGAATTCTTTGAGGAGGTGACCAAGCATGTGGATGAGGGTAGAGCAGTGGATGTAGTGTACATGGATTTTAGTAAGGCATTTGATAAGGTTCCCCATGGTAGGCTTATGTGGAAGGTCAGGAGGCATGGGATAGTGGGAAATTTGGCCAGTTGGATAGAGAACTGGCTAACCGGTCGAAGTCAGAGAGTGGTGGGAGATGGTAAATATTCAGCCTGGAGGCCAGTTACAAGTGGAGTTCCGCAGGGATCAGTTTTGGTCCTCTGCTGTTTGTAATGTTTATTAATGACTTGGGAGAGGGAGTCGAAGGGTGAGTCAGTAAATTTGCAGACGATACGAAGATTGGTGGAGTTGTGGACAGTGAGGAGGGCTATTGTCAGCTGCAAAGGGACTTAGGTATGATGCAGAGCTGGGCTGAGGAGTGGCAGATGGAGTTCAACCCTGTCAAGTGTGAGGTTTTCCATTTTGGAAGGACAAATAAGAATGCGGAATACAGGGTTAACGGTAGGGTTCTTAGTAAGGTGGAGGAGCAGAGGGACCTTGGAGTCTACGTTCATAGCTCTTTGAAAGTTGCCACTCAGGTGGTTAGAGCTTGTAAGAAGGCCTATGGTGTATTAGTGTTCATTAGCAGAGGGTTTGAATTCAAGATGTTGCAGCTGTACAGGACCTTGGTAAGGCTACATTTGGAGTACTGTGTGCAATTCTGGTCACCTCATTTTAAGAAAGATGTGGAAGCTTTGGAGAGGGTGCAGAGGAGATTTACCAGAATGTTGCCTGGAATGGAGAATAGTCGTACGAGGATAGGTTGAGAGTGCCAGGCCTTTTCTCATTGGAACGGCGAAGGGTGAGGGGTGACTTGATAGAGGTTGATAAGATGATCAGGGGAATACATGGAGTGGACAGTCAGAGACATTTTCCCCGGGTGCAAGGGGACATAAATTTAAGGTGAAGGGTGGAAGGTATAGGGGGGATGTCAGGGGTAGGTTCTTTACCCAGAGAGTGGTGGGGGCATGGAATGCGCTGCCTGTGGGAGTGGCAGAGTCAGAATCATTGGTGACCTTTAAGCCGCAATTGGATAGGTACATGGATAGGTGCTTAAGCTTGGACAAATGTTCGGCACAACATCGTGGGCCGAAGGGCCTGTTCTGTGCTTTATTGTTCTATGTTCTATGTTCTAAACTCATCATGACATCCCAACAACCAGGGAGTGCAGAGAGTGGGTCAGGAAAGGACCAGTAAGACAGAGATGCGAGAAGGTTACTCTTAAATCCGAAACCCTCACAACAGGCAGCGTTTAACGGCTCTCTTAGTGTGCGACAGACCGGGTCAGTGCCCCTTTACTATGTTAAATACCAGTCCCAAATGGTGAGTCAGCCCCCTTGGACCTGTGAGGCAGTGGGCACTTCCTCGACACCCCTGACCGTGCTGCTTCCACCAACTCGCTGCCCATCCTGGCCCACTTACCCAGCCCCCTCCCCCCACCTCCCCACCACACCGTCAGAATCTCCCCCCACGGCCTGTTAACCTCATGTTCACATCTCAGAGCCTTCTCCCCCCACCACCCACCCCAACCTCAACCCAGCGTGGACCGGCTCCCACCGCACCCCAACCCAACCCAACCCAACCCAGCGTGGACCGGCTCCCACCGCACCCCAACCCAACCCAGTGTGGACCGATCCCCACCCCCACCCCAACCCAGCGTGGACTGGCCACAAGGCATCGGGAAAGGCCAGGAGGGGGAAAGGCTCAAGGTTTTGGGTGGGAGATGCTGGGAGGAGGGGGATGGGGGAGGAGATGCCCCCCTTTCCTTTCCCCATTCTGACGAGGGTGGGGGCGGGGGTGGAAGGGGAGATGGGTGTAGGAAGGAAGATGGGTGACCCATCCTGAGACGTTAACTCAGGGAGGGGAGAGTGGTGGTAGTTTAGTCAACATCTCTCTCTTTCTCTCTCTCTCTCTCTCTCACTGTCTCTCTGTCTCTGTGCTCCTTCCAGAACGCTCCGGAATATTCCATCATCGTGCTGCAAGTGGCAGCTCATTGGCCGACAGCCATGGATCCAACTCCCGCCGAGTGGAGGCAGATCGCGGAGGTCATGAAGGTGAGGGGTCAGGGGTCACACCCCCTTCCAAACCCACCCTCCGGCTCCCCCTCAACCACGGGACGGTGGGGAGATGCCAACAGGGAGGGCATGGCCAAGGTGGGGGCAGGGGACATTATCATCATCGGAGACCCAGTGGAGCTACGATGGAATCCCAATGGTGGGATTGGAATTCCATGGAAAACTCCATGATGACCATGGTGGGAGAACCACCGTCAGGTTCACTATTGTCCCCCCACGAAAGGGGATGACTATCCTGAACGGGAATGGCCTCCATGTAACCCCAGATCCACAGCGATGTGTTCAGCTCTCCAACGGGGCCCAAAACTGTGCACAATACTCCCATTGTGGTCTGTTGGAGGAGCTGGTCAGTGTCAAGTCAGCATGTTTGACTCCAGCCCAGACCAAGTGGCTGTTCCTGAGGGGATAGCAGGACCTTTAACCTCCAGACCAATGCACCCACAGACAGCACAGGAAAATGAGGCCATTCAGTCATGGCTGGTAATGTTTCCAAGGCCCGTTCTCCGGCCTTCCCCCGTAACCCTTGAATCCTCCTGCTCTCTCAAACACAGGCCGTGACCTCCAGGGCCTTCTGTGGTACTGACTTCCAGAGATGGACCCCACAGCTTGTGGCTGAAGGAATTCCTCCAGACCTCAGTTCCCACGGACTGTCCCTGCCCCTGGATTTCAGAGGCTCCTGGCCTCTACTCTCTACTCACTCAGTCCAGGTCACTAGCTGAGCTCAGTGGTTACCTCACCGTTAGCACAATAACCCACTTGCTGTTCCCCTACTCCCTGCTTTATTCTAGCTGAGATTCTATTGGAGTTACCTCTTGAAGAGTGAATACTCCCCAAGCTCCCTCCATAAGACACAGGAGCAGAAAGGAGGCCATTTGGCCCATTGACTTGGCTCCACCATTCAATCATGGCTGATAAGTTTCTCAAGCCCTTACTCCCCATTAACCCTTCATCCCCTATCATGTATTGATGTCCATCTTAAATCCACTCAATGATGTGCCCTTCTGTCAGAGTCTCTCCCACCAATGGAAACATCTTCCCAACATCCACTCTGTCCAGGCCATTCAGGATTCTCTCTGTTTGAAATTTGATCCCCCACATCCATCCAATCTTCATCCAGTATAAACCCAGGGCCCTCAAACGTTCCTCATATGTTAAGCTGCACATTCCTGAGACCATTCTCGTGAACTTCCTCTGAACACGCTCCAGGGCCAGTCCATCCTTCCTGAGATATGGGGCCCAAAACTCTGCACAATCCTCCAAATGTGGTCTGACCAGAGCCTGATAGAGCCTCAGAAGTACCTCCCTGCTTTTATATTCTCGTCCCCTCCCCCCCCCCGAGAGGTGAAACCCCTCCTGGAGATGGGTGTGTGTGGATCTGTTCACCACACCTTCCAACAAGGCCATCAGGCTCTTTCAGAGGGAGCTGAGGGGATTGATGAGAACGGTTCACGTTGCTGGGTCCAGTCAGTCAGGAGTCTTTGTGGGAGACCCTGAGTCCCTGTCCATGGGGAGACTGAATCAACATCTCCACGGTTCTGACAGAGGGACCCCTTCCCTCTTGCTCTGGAGACATGGACTGGCCTGGCTACACACCATCCTCAGAACCAGGAGCAGGAGCAGGCCATCCGGCCCATCGAGTCTGCCCCACCATTCAGTAAGATCATGGCTGACACTTTCATGGACTCAGCTCCACTTACCCACACTCCCACCATATCCCTTAATTCCTTTCCTGTTCAACAATCCACGTTCTCCTGGAAAACATGCCGTAAGGTGGTGTCAACCACTTCCCTGGGCAGGGAATTCCATAGATTCACAACCCTCTATCTGAAGGAGTTCATAGAGATGGACAGCATGGAAACAGACCCTTCGGTCCAACCCGTCCATGCTGACCCAGATATCCCAACCCAATCTAGTCCCACCTGCCAGCACCCAGCCCATATCCCTCCAAACCCTTCCTATTCATGTATCCATCGAAACGCCTCTTAAATGTTCTAATTGCTTCCCAATTCAGTCCTAAATCTGCTCCCCCTAATTTTGAAGCTGTGCCCTCTTCTCCTAGTTCCCCCCTACCAGTGGAAACATCCTCTCTACTTCTATCTTATCTGTTCCCTTCATAATTTTCTGTTTCTATAAGATTCCCCCTGTCAATCTTCTGAATTCCAGTGAATATAATCCCAATCTACTCAGCCTGTCCTCATAAACTGACCCCCTCAACTCCGCGATCACCCCTGTGCACCTCCTCTGCACCACCACCCCCTCCTCCAGTGCCAGTGCACCCTTTCTCAAGTAAGGAGACTAAACCTCCAGAGGTGAGGATTTGGATAAGAGTTGCTGTGGGGGGAGGTGGGGAGAAGAGGGGTGAGGAATGGGGGAAAACGGTGGTGGAATTGGCGATGGCGCTGGATTCAGAGGCCATGGGGTGTGAGAGTGGCGGGGTGGCTGGGTTGATGTGTAGAGGGACAAGGGGAGACGTTCACTGCCCGGTCTCTCTGAGACGGGATGGTGTGTGAGGCAGGCTGATGGAAAAACCCTTCCAGTGCACCAGGACATCTCCTGTGTCCCCTGGCCCTCTGGAACCGGAATGCTGGCCCCCGCTGTTTGCGGGTGACAGGATTTTCCAGGTGGGATTGGAGGAGGATTCACCACAGCGGACCGTCACTGAATGAGTATCTCCTTCTGTTTTCAGAGAAAGAGGCTGTTCCCTTTTTTCTTTGTAACGGCCCAAGGCCTCGCGACTGGAGACCTTAACAAGGATGCATTTCCTGTCAGGCACTTTGTGACCGAACGCTTTGAGCTCCTCTGTGCCCAGTCCTACTCCAAGAACTTCGGGCTGTGCGGTGAGTGGGCAGGGTGCGGCCTCCCAGGGCTCAGACTTGACCCAACCCTGGGGAGATTGGGGGTAGCAGGGGGAAGGTGGGGGGTTGCGCAGATGGGCCTGTGGTAACTGGACTTGGCACAAGGTCCAGCGCAGACCCCTGAACGTTTGAGGAGCTGAACGTTCCGGAAGGTCAGCGAGCGATGGAATCAGGTGGGCCCTGGGAAGCGCTCTCTGGACCGGGACGTGGGGAGGTGATTGGGGAAGATAACATCTCCCCTCCTGACTTGGAGGCTCACCAGTGAGCAGGAGCACAGAGTAACTATCAGAGGGGAGGGAGAGAGTGTGAGTGAGAGTGTGAGGGGGGAGGGGGGAGGGGGGATGCTCTCTGGGAGTGGAGAACATTCTGGAAAGCTTCTCTCAGAGATCCTTGGGGGGGCTGCAGACAGTGACCGACGGATTATTGGGATGGGGGTGAGCCATTTCACCGGGTCCCTTTGCCTCTGTTCCCAGATGAACGAGTGGGAAGCCTGACGATCGTATCCCGGGATAATCCGAGCCTGATTAGGATCCGGTCGCAGTTGATGTTAGCGGCCAGGTGTACTTGGTCAGCTCCCCCCCATCTGGGCGCTCGCATTGTGGCGACCATCCTCAATAACCCTGCCTTCTTTGCTGAGTGGTGAGTACTGCTCTGCTCCCTGTCCCTCACTCTGGGATCGTCCTGTGCACACACCATCCAGGCACTGTTGCATCAACCTTCAGGCCGGGTCTACCCCCCCTACAACCTCATCTCCTCCCCCACCCCCCAACACCACCATTGCTGTGATGGCGAAAGAGACAGCAGCAAAAGACCATTCAGCCCTTCAACATGACCCTGGTTGACCATCTAACCCCGTCTGTTCCCACCTGCTCCCCCAGATTCTTCAATCCCCCATCGCCCTCAGATCTGTACCTGACTCCTCACAAACCTTCAACATTTGGCTCTAATAGAACCCCAAAGAATCGTGGGTGCAGTTTTCCGTTCACAATTAGGGTCCCTGGCCCTGAAACCTTAACACTGATTTCTCTCCATCGATGCTGCTAGACCTGCTGAGCTTTTCCAGCAACTTGTGTCAAGTGTTTGGCGTGGATGGCCGAGGGTCTTCACTCTCTCGGTGAAGAGATTTCTCCTCGTCTCAGTCCGAAATGACCTACTCCCTGCCCTCAGTCTGATGCCCTCATCATAACTCCCTGCCCATCCCAGGCCACCCTTCCTCCTGGGATTTACCTTCACCTGGGTTTGGAGAATTCTCTCAGTTTGAACAAGATCTCAGGAAGAGGGGTTGAACAAGAGCTGTTTAATGGACAGAGTGTTGGAATCTGAGCTGATAGGATCACTCACAAAGGCAGAGCCCACACAAACATCTGGCTTGATAGATCATGCCTTCTCTTTTGTTTTGGATTGATGCTCTCTCCCTGAGAGGCGTACACACAGTCCTGCTTTTAACAACAAAATGCTTCTTAAACCAAGCACTGGAGATAGCCAAACTATTTACCCAACTTAATGGGTTGTGAAACAGTAAAATATCATCCCATTCATCCAAAACATTCCTTGAAGGATCCCAGAAACAATTATATAGGCTCGTCATGAACTGCCCCTTGAGTGTGTGTACGCGCTCTCAAACTCTTCAACACCTGTCATTTAACCAAGAGGGAGCGAGCACTGCAGATGCTGGGGATAGAGTCCAAAAGTGTGATGCTGGAAAAGCACAGGAGGTCAGGCAGCACCCCAGGAGCTGGAGAGTTGACCCTTTGGGCATAAGCTCATCATCAGGAATGATGTCAGTCTCGATGAAGGGCTGATGCCAGAAATGTTGACATTTCCTCCCAATTTTAAACTCCCTGGAGTTTAAACACTCCCAGCTTCCAACAGCCTGTTCAGGGTTTTATTCCATCGGTTCTAAACCGCAATTGCCCCTCAACTACTTGCTTGAACCTTTCCCCCTTTTTCTCAGGAGCGCTGTTTGTCTATCTTCTTTCGTCCAGGGACCTTTCCAAAATTGCCCCCAAGCTGAGACATGAACAAAATCCCTGAATAGGTGTGTGTCACCGGAGACAAAGTCTGATCCCTTTTCACCAGCCTGAGAAATGGAGACGGACGTGTTTGTGCAGGGGGTGGGCTGTGGGGGCATGACAAGAGGGAGTGTTTCCTGCAGGTAACAAGAGGCTCTTCCTCCCTCCCTCCCTCCCTCTATCCCCAGGCAGGCCAATCTCAGGAGCATGGCGGAGCGGTTGATGTTGACGAGGGAGAAGTTGGCAGAGGAGTTGCGTACTCTGGGGACCCTCAGGCCGCTGAACCACATCAGACGACAGATTGGACTCTACATGTTCGCTGACTTCAAAGGTGAGGCTCCTGGCATGGCAAGATCCCACAAGGCCCTCCCTCCCAAGCAAGTGAACCCCTCGGGATGCCATTCGGGGGGGTTGGTGGGGTACCGGCTGCACCAAGGGTTGCCGGTAATTTCCGAGCCACGGCTTTCGGATCACCACAGGGATCAGGAAGCCAGTGGGAACAGCCCTCGGGATCTGGGATGGAAAGCCTCAGCAAAGTGTCACCCAGATCAGAGCATCATGCTGTCCCACACCACCACTGGGTCACACTGGGAGGCACTGGCCCAGCCTCATGTTCTCGGAGTCTGGGTTTGAATCCCACCCCAGCACCTGGAGAAATCTTCATTCAACAACAACAAAAACTCGTCCAAAGATGACCGTGATTCCCTTCCTGGGAAATCCCCATCTCAATCACTCATGTCCCTCAGGGAAGGAATCTGCCATCCTGACCTGGTCTGGCCTACACGTGACTCAAGACCCATAGCAATGGGGTTGATGCCCAGCTGCCCCCTCAGTAATTAGGGTGGGTAATAAATGCTGACCCAACTAGCGATGCCAACATCGCCATGAGGGAAGGCTTTTTAAAAAATAAAACTCCGTTCCCAATGCGGCCAATCACTTGCTGACCCTCCATCATAAAACAGCAAGATCCATCAAGCAGGTTCTTTTTAATGAAGAGGTGCTGGCCATTCAGCCCGTTGAGTGTGCCTGGACAGTGAACATGGTCATGACTGATGGGACAGTACAATGCGTCTTCTCCATCCCCTGCACCAACCCTGACAATCAGAAACTTAACAATCTCAACTTTAAACACAGCGAGTTTCCCTCGCCCTCCACCGGAGAGATTTCAAAAGTTTACAACCGTCCCATCAACAAACCTGTCTCTTCTCCTCAGACTCCCCTGACCTTCCTCTGGGTTCCAGATGCCCACCTTAGCTGTGATCCCCGAGAGAAGGAAACTACAACTGCAGACGGTGCTCTCAGTGTGGTCTGTCAGAGCTCCTTCCACAGTGACCCATATCTGTGCTGACTGGGGTCAATAAGGTGGTCAGGCACAGAGTGTCTGATCACCACATCCTTGACAGTAACCTCCCGAATTCCTCTGGCGACTGATATTTGGCGAACCAATCGGAAGGTCCAGGGTTTCTCTCTCTCACTGTCATTATTAAAGAGTGGGGTGACATATACCACCTTTGTGGAGACCATCAACTCCTGGGAAATCTGCAACTTTCACTCCCATACATTTCTTCAGTCCAAACTGCTGACTCCTGCTAATTTCCTTCAACAACTCCTTCTCCACAGCCACTTGGATCTCTCGTCCTGGGAGATGCTTTGTCTCTCCTTCAGTGACAGACAAAGCTTCCATCCCATTCCTCTGTCCCTGTCATAAGTTCCGATTAAGATAAATGAACATGCACAAATAATGGAAACGTGCCCCTTCTCTGTACCTGCAGAAGCTTTTGCAGTCTGTTTTGATGTTTCCTTTGGCTCCGTTAAATTCTTGTTGTATCGTCACTTACTTTCCCCAGTGCCCTGGTCCTACTCGCCTGCATTCTCAAAGCAATGCCAATTTTCAGGTCACCCATTATCTCTGCCAACTTGGTGCTTTTTGTTTTAATCCTTCACAGTCCTCAACTCCATTTGTCAGCCTCAGTCGACAGCGGGCTGGCAGCAACGTGAAGGGCTGACAGGCCTCGGATTGTGCCAACACTATTCTCGATCTCGACAAAGACACACCTGTTCAGCCCTCTCCTGAATGACTGACGTTTCCATCTCCCCCAGCCCCTCAGTGCTGCAGACTGCCCAGCCTCACTGCTCTAGCTCTCACTCTGCCTGAACCATTGATCACCATGGCTACTTTCCACACTAGCTACGTCTGCCCAGCTCCCTCAAACCGAGCCCCTCCAGAAGTGTGTGAGTCTGTGTATGTGTCTGAGACAGAGAGAGACAGAGAGAGACAGAGAGAACGCGCAAGACCCCAGCAGTCATTCATCCAATTCTTTGTGTCTTCCCAATAGATTCCGAGATCATGTACTTGAAGAAGAGGAGACATATTTACCTGACATCCATTGGCCAGATCAATATGAGCCTGATGAACAATCAGAACCTCTCCTACATCGCCCGGTGCATCAGTGAGGCTGTTCAGTCAGGTCTCGAAACCGCAGAGACAGCGCAGCCAGCAGAGCTGTAACTGCAGGCCACTCTGCCCATCCACCAGCCCCCTATCCCTCACTTCCTGTTCCCCCGTGCAGTACAACAAGGGGCACGTTTGTCGCGAGGGGTCCAGTTTACTGTGGAAAGTTTTAATGTGAATAAAACACAGGGAGATTAAGAGAGAGGCTCCAGTCTGCTGTGGGGGAGCCAACTGCAGTCAGGAGGAACGGGAGAGTCCATGATGGGGGCTGGGGGCCAGGGGTGGGCACCACAGCAAATCCAGAGCTCAGCCCCTGCATTCTTCACCTGTTCCAGTGTGTACCAGAGGAGGCGCACACACACACACACACACACACACACGTCTGTCCAACAATACCCCACTGAAGAGAAGGAGGGTCCACAGTTGGAACTGTTCCCACTCTACGCTACAGAATTCCAGTGCAGTTGCAGGAATGAATCTGGACTAAGAGAAGGTGTTTGTACTTTAGGTGGGATGTTGGCTGATCCGAAGTGATTTTGCCTTCACCTGTCTCCACCATCACGTACTCACAGATGGGAATATCCCGAGACCCAGGCTACACAGTCACCACTCTTCCCCTCCTAACACACCCTTCTGGGATGCAGGGCTGGTCATATTGAACACAGATGCACCAGAAAATACAGCAAGTGCTTCCACAGCAGGGTCCACTCCTCAGAGATTCACCATTGCACACTCTCTCAGTTCCACTCTCGAGATCAGGGAGTCACTGACCAGGCCAGCATTTATTACCCATCCCGAATTACCCAGGGGGCAGTGAAGAGTCAACCCCATTGCTGTGGGTCTGGAGTCACATGTAGGGCCAGACCAGGTAAGGATGGCACTCGCCTTCTCCAAAGGACATGAGTGAACCAGGTGGGTTTCTCTGAGAATCGACCATGGATTGCTGGTCATCATCAGACTCTTTATGATGGATTTTCTTGAGTTGAGGTCCCACCATCTGCTCTGTTGGGATTTGTACCCAGGTTTCCAGCTCACAACCTGGAATCTCTAGGTTAATAAGGAAGCAATAACCGCAGCAGAGGGGTCACCTCCCCGAGTGAACTTGACCAGCCCTTCACCTCATTCGACACTGGCGTGTTTGTAAATGGTGTTCCCAGAGAGAGCAGCCCTGGGTTTCTAACAGGGGGATTCCCCTGCACCAGAGCCTCTGACCAATAGCTCAGGTTTTTCTCTGCGTCAGAGGTTTTGCAGCCTGTGCTCTATTGCCAACCTGCAGAGGCAGGGAGATGGGGGTGTGTGTGAGGGGCATTGTCCTGGGAATACTCCGACAGCAGGACTCTTTCACCACAAGGTGGCAGTACAGGCCAGCAGAAGCTTCCTCAGCACAGTCACTGATCCAGGTCCCAGAGACACTGACACAGACCTGCACCTGGAAGGCCACTCAGCCCATCTGGGCTATACTGGGACAGAGGAACGTCAACGCACCCTTGTCCCCAAGGACCATATTGCTTCTCCCACAGGCAAAGGGGCAGGGGGGGGGAAGAGAGAGAGAGAAAAAGGAGGGAGAGATGTGCTGTAGCTGTATGATGTGGGAGCTGGCTGATCCCATTCTGAACGGCAGTGACCACATCTGCAACAAGTGTTGGTTGCTGGAAGAACTCCGGCTCAGAGTTGACGATCTGGAATCTGAGCTTCAAACACTGCGGCACATCCGGGAGGGGGAGAGTTACCTGGACGCTTTGTTTCAGGAGGCAGTCACACCTGGGAGATTAAGTAATTCACATTCAGTGAGTGATCAGGGACATCAGAGTGTGGCTGTAAGTGAGGCAGGCAGGGGGAACCTGAGTTCAGGATTGCAGGAGCCTCAGCCCTTGACCTTGTCCAACAGGTAGGAGATTCTTGCTCCCTATACGGATGAGGAAAAGGGCTCTGGACAGGATGAGCCAGCTGACCATGGCACCATGGTGCGGAAGGCCATTCAAGAGGGGGGAGCAAAAAGACAAGTAGTTGTTATAGGGGATTCTATAATTAAGGGGACAGATAGAATCACATGCAAGCCGGATCAGGAGTCTCGCATGGTGTGTTCCCTGCCCGGTGCCAGGGTGCGGGACATCTCCAACAGGCTTGAAAGGATATTGGAGCGGGAGGGGGAGGATCCAGTTGTTGTGGTTCACGTTGGGATTAACAACATAGACAAAGCTAGGGTGGAAGACCTGTTTGGGGATTATCAAGCACTAGGAATGAAATTGAAGTACAGGTCTTCAAGGGTCATAATCTCCGGATTACTCCCTGGGCCATGTGCCAATTGGTATAGGGACAAGAAAATTAGGTAAATAAACATGTGGCTAAGAGGGATTCCATTTCGTGGGGCATTGGCATCAGTTTTGGAACCGGGGGGATCTGTAACGTTGGGACGATCTCCACATGAACCCATCTGGTACCAATGCTCTAGCGAAGAGGATAAATAGGGTGATCAGTAGGACTTTAAAATTCTGAGTTGGGGGGAAGGGAAAGTGAAAGCGACAGGGAGTATGGAGTTAAATGGAAAGATAAGCAGGGGGATAGCATGTGTGCAGGAGGATTTAACCTTGAGGCAGATTAGGAACGTAACAAAAAGGATAACTTAGGACATCTTATAACTTCCAATATCTCTAATGATAAGAATGTTAGCATTAAGGCACTTTACCTGAATGCTCGTAGCATTCGTAACAATGGAGATGAACTAACGGCACAGATCATCGTGAATGATTATGATGTGGTAGGCATCACAGAGACATGGTTGCAGGGGGTTCAGGACCGGCAGTTAAACATCCAAGGATTTACAACTTATCGAAAAGACAGGGAGGTGGGCAGAGGGGGTGGGGTGGCCTTGCTAGTTAAGAACAAAACTAAATCTATGGCACTGAATGACGTAGGGTCGGATGATGTGGAGTCTGTGTGGGTGGAATTGAGGAACCACAAAGGCAAAAAAACCAAAATGGGAGTGATGTACAGACCTCCTAACAGTGGTCAGGACCAGGGGCGCAACATGTACCGGGAAATAGAAAAGGCATGTCAGAAAGGCAAGGTCACGGTGATCATGGGAGACTTCAACATGCAGGTGGACTGGGTAAATAATGTTGCCAGTGGATCCAAAGAAAGGGAATTCTTGGAATGTTTACAGGATGGCTTTTTGGAACAGCTTGTCATGGAGCCCACAAGGGAGCAGGCTATTTTGGACCTAGTGCTATGTAATGAACCAGACTTGATAAAAGATCTTAAAGTAAGGGAACCCTTAGGAAGCAGCGATTATAATATGGTAGAGTTCAGTCTGCAATTTGAAACAGAGAAGGCAAAATCGGATGTAATGGTGTTCCAGTTAAACAAAGGTAATTATGAGGGCATGAGAAAGGAACTGACGAAAATCAACTGGAAGCAGAGCCTAGCAGGAAAGACAGTAGAGCAAAAATGGTAGGAGTTTGTGGGTATAATTGAGGTCACAGTACAGAGGTTCATCCCAAGAAAAGAAAGATTATCCGGGGAGAGATTAGACAGCCATGGCTGACAAATGAAGTCAAGAAATGTATCACAGAAAAAGAGAGAGCATATAAAGTGGCCAAGAGCACTGGGAAATCAGAAGATTGGGAAGGCTACAAAAACAAACAGAGGATAACAAAGAGAGAAATAAGGAAGGAGAGGATCAAATATGAAGGTAGGCTAGTCAGTAATATTAGAAACGATAGTAAAAGTTTCTTTCAATACATAAGAAACAAATGACAGGCAAAAGTAGACATTGGACCACTTCAAACTGATGCTAGAAGTCTAGTGATGGGAGATAAGGAAATAGCTGGAGAACTTTACAAGTACTTTGCGTCAGTCTTCACAGTGGAAGACATGAGTAATATCCCAACAATTAAAGGGAGTCAGGGGGCTGAGTTGAGTATGGTTGCCGTTACAAAAGAGAAAGTGCGAGAAAAGCTAAAAGGTTTTAAAATTGACAAATCTCTTGACTCCGATGGGCTACATCCTCGAGTAGGGAGGTAGCTGAGGAAATAGCAAAGGCGTTGGTTGAGATCTTTCAAAAGTCACTGGAGTCAGGCAAAGTCCTGGATGATTGGAAGATCGCTGTTGTAACTCTATTGTTCAAGAAAGGAACAAGACAAAAGATGGAAAATTTATAGACTAATTAGCCTAACCTCGGTTGTTGGTAAAATTCTAGAATCCATCGTTAAGGATGAGGTTTCAAAATTCTTGGAAGAGCAGGGTCGGATTAGAACAAGTCAACATGGATTTAGTAAGGGGAGGTCGTGCCTGACAAACCTGTTAGAATTCTTGGAAGAGGTGACAAGTAGGTTAGACGAGGGAAACCCAGTGGATGTGGTCTATCTAGACTTCCAAAAGGCTTTTGATAAGGTGCCATAAGGGAGGTTGCTGAGTAAGGTGAGGGCCCATGGTGTTCAAGGTGAGCTACTGGTATGGATTGAGGATTGGCTGTCTGACAGAAGGCAGAGAGTTGGGATAAAAGGCTCTTTTTCGGAATGGCAGCCGGTGATAAGCGGTGTCCCGCAGGGTTCAGTGTTGGGGCCGCAGCTGTTCACATTATATATTAATGATCTGGATGAAGGGACTGGGGGCATTCTAGCGAAGTTTGCAGATGATACGAAGTTAGGTGGACAGGCAGGTAGTACTGAGGAAGTGGGCAGGCTGCAGAAGGATCTAGACAGTTTGGGAGAGTGGTCCAGGAAATGGCTGATGGAATTCAACATGAGCAAGTGCGAGGTCTTGCACTTTGGAAAAAAGAATACAAGCATGGACTACTTTCTAAACGGTGAGAAAATTTGTAAAGCCAAAGTACAAAGGGATCTGGGAGTGCTAGTCGAGGATTCTCTAAAGGTAAACATGCAGGTTGAGTCTGTGATTAAGAAAGTGAATGCAATGTTGTCACTTATCTCAAGAGGGTTGGAATATAAAAGCACCGTTGTGCTACTGAGACTTTATAAAGCTCTGGTTAGGCCCCATTTGGAGTACTGTGTCCAGTACACCTCAGTAAGGACATACTGGCACTGGAACGTGTCCAGCAGAGATTCACACGGATGATCCCTGGAATGGTTGCTCCAACATACAAGGAACGGCTGAGGATCTTGGGATTGTATTCATTGGAGTTTAGAAGATTAAGGGGAGATTTAATAGAAACTTCCAAGATAATACATGGCTTGGAAAGGGTGGATGCTAGGAAATTTTTTCTGTTCGGCGAGGAGACTAGGACCCGTGGACACAGCCTTAGAATTACAGGGAGTCAATTCAGAACAGAAATGCGGAGACATTTCTTCAGCCAGTGAGTGGTGGGCCTATGGAATTCATTGCCGCAGAGTGCAGTGGAGGCCGGGACACTAAATGTCTTCAAGGCAGAGATTGATAGATTCTTCATGTCACGAGGAATTAAGGGCTACGGGGAGAACGCTGGTAAGTGGAGTTGAAATGCCCATCAGCCATAATTGAATGTGGGAGTGGATTCAATGGGCCGAATGGCCTTACTTCCACTCCTATGTCTTATAGTGAGAGAAAGGAGGGAGAAAGAGAGAGGGACAGGGATGGGGAAGAGAGAGATTGGGGAGGTTTAACGTGAGGGTGCCCACACCTCAGGTGAGGGTTGAGAAGGACAGTCTGTGACTGGGAGGGGAGGGGATGAGGAATGTTTGTTTCTTGGTAGAGTGAGCCTCAGTTCTGTGATACATCAGGTAGCCTGACCACCCCCCGCCACCTGTTTCACGTGGCATCCTTCCTGACTTCTCACGTTTCCCATGTGACTGCTCGTGAGGAGGACGCAGAGGTGATACATCCAGGATAGCTCAGAGCTCACAGGGAGAACAGACAGCCCCCCTGAGACTGTCATCCTGGGGTGCTTGGTCTGTCAGCGCTAATTCCCCTCAAAGGGAGTCTCGTCAGCACCTTCTCACACAGACAGGATAGAGACACACCCGGGAAAGTTCGCTCAGTCACCCCTAGGGGCCAGCGACTGAAGATCTGAATAAAACTTACAGAATCCTGAATGGCCTGGACATAGTGGATGTTGGGAAGATGTTTCCATTGGGAGGAGAGACTCTGACACAAGGGCACATCCTGAGAGTAAAGGGAAGACCTTTCAGAACAGAGATAAGGAGAAACTTCTTCAGCCGGAGAGTGGGGAGTCGATGGGATTCACTGTCACAGAGACTGTGGGAGGGGAGGGGAGGGGGGAGGTGCAGGTCATCGAGCATATTTAAGATGGAGACAGACAGGTTCTTGGGTATCGAGGGGAGAAAGTGGGAGAATGGGATTGAGAAACTGATCAGCCGTGATCGAATGGTGGAGCAGAGTCAATGGGCTGAATAGCCTCATTTCTACTCCTGGGTCTTAAGGTCATATAGATGTACAGCACAGAAACAGACCCTTCGGTCCAACCCGTCCATGCTGACCAGTTATCCCAACCCAATCTAGTCCCCACCTGCCAGCACCCAGCCCATATCCCTCTAAACCCTTCCTATTCATATACCCATCCAAATGCCTTTTAAATGTTAAAACTCTCACAACACCAGGTTATAGTCCAACAGGTTTAATTGGAAGCACACTAGCTTTCGGAGCGACGCTCCTTTATCAGGTGATTGTGGAGGGATCGATTCTAACACAGAATTTATAGCATAAATGTGCAGTGTGATGTAACTGAAATTATACATTGAAACATTGATTGTCTGTTAAGCCTTTCATCTGTTGGAATACAGTGATAGTTTCACTTCTTTCATGTGTAAATCACAAAACCCTTTTTTAAAAGTTGCATTCTTGGGTTAGCTGTTAACAATAGTGATAGCTAGACCATCAAGCCAGCGGATAAAGAGAGCGCAGTGGTATCTGCCGCACTGACCTCTACACTGCTGAAGCTAAAACGCCAACTCGAGGACACCTCTTCCTACTGCCCCCTCAACCATGACCCCACCCCCCATCACCAGACCACCATCTCCCAGACCATACAGGACCTCATCACCTCAGGAGATCTCCCACCCACAGCTTCCAACCTCATAGTCCGGGAACCCAGCACTGCCCGGTTCTACCTCCTTCCCAAGATCCACAAGCCTGACTACCCTGGCCGACCCATTGTCTCAGCATGCTCCTGCCCCACTGAATTCATCTCTACCTACCTCGACACTGTCCTATCCCCCCTAGTCCAGTAACTCCGCACATATGTTCGAGACACCACCTACGCCCTCCACCTCCTCCAAGACTTCCGTTTCCCTGGCCCCCAACGCCTCATCTTCACCATGGATATCCAATCCCTCTACACCTCCGTTCACCATGATCAGAGCCTCCAAGCCCTCCGTGTTTTCCTCTCCTGACGTCCCCAACAGTACCCTTCCACAGACACTCTCATTCGTTTGGCCGAACTGGTCCTCACCCTTAACAATTTCTCCTTCGAATCCTCCCATTTCCTCCAGACCAAAGGGGTAGCCATGGGCACACGTAGGGCCCCAGCTATGCCTGTCTCTTTGTTGGCTACGTAGAACAGTCAATCTTCCGTAATTACACCGGCACCACTCCCCACCTCTTTCTCCGCTACATTGATGACTGCATTGGCGCCACCTCGTGCTCCCGCGAGGAGGTTGAGCAATTCATCAACTTTACCAACACATTCCACCCTGACCTTAAATTTACCTGGACCATCTCTGACACCTCCCTCCCCTTCCTGGACCTCTCCATCTCCATTAATGACGACCGACTTGACACTGACATTTTTTACAAACCCACCGACTCCCACAGCTAACTGGATTACACCTCTTCCCACCCTCCCTCCTGCAAAAATGCCATCCCGTATTCCCAATTCCTCTGCCTCCGCCATATCTGTTCCTAGGAGGACCAGTTCCACCACAGAACACACCAGATGGCCTCCTTCTTTAGAGACTGCAATTTCCCTTCCCACGTGGTTAAAGATGCCCTCCAATGCATCTCGTCCACATCCCGCATCTCCACCCTCAGACCCCACCCCTCCAACCATAACCAGGACAGAACGCCTCTGGTGCTCACCTTCCACCCTACCAACCTTCACATAAACCAAATCATCCGCCAACATTTCTGCCACCTCCAAAAAGATCCCACCAGCAGGGATATATTTCCTTCCCCACCCCTTTCTGCCTTCCGCAAAGACCGTTCCCTCCGTGACTACCTGGTCAGGTCCACGCCCCCCCTACAACCCACCCTCCCATCCTGGCACTTTCCCCTGCCACCGCAGGAACTGTAAAACCTGTGCCCATACCTCCTCCCTCACCTCTATCCAAGGTCCTAAAGGAGCCTTCCACATCCATCAAAGTTTTACCTGCACATCCCCCAATATCATTTATTGTATCCATTGCTCCCGATGCGGTCTCCTCTACATTGGGGAGACTGGGCGCCTCCTAGCAGAGCACTTTAGGGAACATCTCCGAGATACCTGCACCAATCAACCACACTGCCCCGTGGTCCAACATTTCAACTCCCCCTCCCACTCTGCCGAGGACATGGAGGTCCTGGGCCTCCTTCACTGCCGCTCCCTCACCACCAGACACTTGGAGGAAGAACGCCTCATTTTCCGCCTCGGAACACTTCAACCCCAGGGCATCAATGTGGACTTCAACAGTTTCCTCATTTCCCCTTCCCCCACCTCACCCTAGTTCCAAACTTCCAGCTCAGCCCTGTCCCCATGACTTGTCCGGACTTGTCCGACCTGCCTAGCTCCTTTTCCACCTATCCACTCCACTCTCTCCTCCCTGACCTATCACCTTCATCCCCTCCCTCACTCACCCAATGTACTCTGTGCTACTCTCTCCCCACTCCCACCCCCCTCTAGCTTATCTCTCCACCCTCCAGGCTCACTGCCTTTATTCCTGATGAAGGGCTTTTGCCCGAAACGTCGATTTTGCTGCTCCCTGGATGCTGCCTGAACTGCTGTGCTCTTCCAGCACCACTCATCCAGAATCTTCAACATATTGTCTAGCTATCACCATTGTTCACAGCTAACCCGAGAATGCAACTTTTAAAAAAGGGTTTTGTGATTTACACATGAAAGAAGTGAAACTATCACTGTATTCCAACAGATGAAAGGCTTAACAGACAATCAATGTTTCAATGTATAATTTCAGTGACATCACACTGCACATTTTTGCTATAAATTCTGTGTTAGAATCGATCCCTCCACAATCACCTGATAAAGGAGTGACGCTCCGAAAGCTAGTGTGCTTCCAATTAAACCTGTTGGACTATAACCTGGTGTTGTGAGAGTTTTAACTTTGTACACCCCAGTCCAACACTGCCCCCTTCACTTCATCTTTCTCTCGCTCTGTACCTGTCTCTCTCCCCGATTCGATCTCTCGCTCTACCTATGTGTGTCTCCGTCTCTCTCTCTCTCCCAGTATTGCTGAGTGTCTGTCTGTCAGTGTCTCTCTCTCTCTCTCTCTCTCTCTGAGAGACACACACACACACCCTTCCCTCCCCCTTCCATGTGAGAATCATAAACTGGGAATGGTGAGGAATGTGAGGAATTCACTCGATCCAAGGCCACCGAGATATTGCTGAGTCACCCTTGCTAAGGCAGAGAGAGAGAGCGAGAGAGAGAGAGAGAGAGAGACGGCAGAGAGGGGGAAGGGAGGGTGTGTGTCTCACTTTGTGGTTAATGTGAGAGGGGGAAAAGGAGCGAGATAACAAAGATGGGCAATTTCTGGTGGAGCACTTGGGTGAACAGATTTCACAGGCGCAGGAGGGTGGTCTGCCCATCAGGGATGGTACTGGCTCATCATTCCCAAGTTTCACCCTCCCACCAGTGACCCAGATCCCTGTCCTTATCCTGTTGTGCTGTGAATTTTGTTCTCTCAGTCCGAACAAAGCCATGGGCTTGCGGAGGGTTTATACAATGGCATCCCCTCCACCCGCTCTGGGCACCTCTCTGGTTTCTCCGGGACACCGCATGGTTACCAGGGTGCACGGTGCTGAAGGGGAACACTTCCTATTACCAGGATACACCTAATCCCACCCTGGGCCTGAGCTCATTCCAGTCTGAGACACACACACACACACACACAGACAGACAGCTCAGACCACCAGCCAACCACTCCCCAATAACATCCAACTCGGAATAGCACAGAATTACATCCCAAACACAATATACACAGCCTCACACTCTCAACGCAGTGCTGAGGGAGCGCCGCACTGTCGGGGGGCCAGTGCTGAGGGAGCGCCGCACTGTCGGGGGGCCAGTGCTGAGGGAGTGCTGGTAGAAGTGTATGAGAGATTTGAAGTTTGCTATTCCCAATGTGGAGGTTTCAAGGTGTGGGGGGGGGGGGGGGGGGGGGGGGGGGGAGGGTGTCTGGGAGGGAATGGCTGTCCTCTGGGTTTTGGAGACTGGTGGGTCAGGAGGGGAAAACACTTCAACCATTTGGTTTTAGTTTCCAAAATGGAAACTAATGCAAATGTTCTCTTTGTCACTGAAGCAGTTCGGTTCTGGATATTGCCTTTCGAGTCAAGGAACCAAACATTACAGTTTGCCTATGTCCAAACAAACCCCTGACCTGCCTTACACATGCCATACGAAGATTTGTACAAATGTGAGGCACTGAGAGGGTCTGGTGATTGAACAGGCCTGGTTCAGTAGCAAGGCCTCAGACAGTGGTCTTCCCCCCACTGCACTAAGACAGCTGTCCCAGGATTCAGTGGGTCCCTTCGTTCCTGGACCTTGGGATGTCACAGTCTGTAACACTCAGTCAGGGCCTACTCCATGCTTTGGACAACCAACACGCCTCGGCTAAACTAGAGAGCATCTTCCACCGACTACATGGTCCTCCAGGAGCAGTCAATGTTTGAGACTGAAACACCAACCCGGGCCATACCAGCTCAAACCTACACCAGGCCCTGTCCCAGCTCAGTCTCCAGCCAACAGTCACAGTCACAGTCACAGTCACAGTCACAGTCACAGTCACAGTCACAGTCACGTGACCCTTCCTGGGGAACAGTCCTCACTAAAACGTGGAAATGGGATTATCCAACAAATATAACACACCGAGCTCGCTCAATCCCCACCCTACCTTACATGGCAACTTGTGGCAATACTCAGGGAGACAGATTCACTTACCAAGGAACAACCATCTTGAATGCTCTCCCCCAACAGGGTGATCACTGTCAGAACTCAGCAACCACTTTGTCCAGGTGGTGAAAGTGAGCTTCCACTCCAACCAATGAGGCCTCACCATCTGCACATGCTCAGATGTTTCTTGGGCTTGGCAGACTCTGGTTGGACAGAGGTTTCCCCACATGGTGGTTGACCTCCACCAATTGAAAGCCTGGTTGGACCCAGGGTTTGGAATGGGTCACCCCAGTGCCGGTGAAAAGCAATGAGGGAAAGAGGGCAGGGTGACAGGGCTATGGCCCAGTGACTGCTGTGCAGGGTCTCACCTTGCCGTGGTCTCTGACGGCCCAGAGATTGTCACTGCCTCTCACTGTGGGGGTGCTTGGACTGATGCTGAACTGATAGCTGACCCCACCCCCACGACACAGCTGTGTGAGCTCCTCAAACCCAATGGGACTCTCACCAGCCCTGACCATGGACCTTCCTGCACCATGCTTCTCAACAGCCTCACCGTCACCGAAGGGCAGTCCCGAGGGGGGAGATTCAGGGGGGCAATCAATACACAGCAAGATCCCACACACACACCTGACCACACAGAGCCATGAAGCAGCGGCCATTACCAACGGGAGTTGAAGGCTGGCTGTTGGCATGAGCAGAGAAGACATGGCAGAAGTTAGCAGTGTCCAATCAGGACGGGACAGTGACCATCCTTGACATTAAAGCCACATTTGACCAAGTGTGGCATCATGGAGTCCCAACCAAACTGGAATCAATGGGTATTTGGGGCAATCTCTCCACTGTCTGGAGTCATACCCGACACAGAAGAAGATGGTTGTGATTGTTGGAGGTCAGTCCTCTCAGGTCCAGGGCATCTCTGCAGGAGGTTCCTCAGGGTAGGGTCCTAGGCCCAACCATCTTCAGCTGCTTCATCAATGACCTTTCCTCCATCTGAAGGTCAGAGGTGGGGATGGTCACTCATGTCCAGCACCAAGATATTTCCCGACCAGGCTGCCTAGAGATGTAATGGTATACCCTCTGGAGCAGGTGACAATTGAACACATGCCCTGGCTCAGAGGCAAGGTCACTACCACAGCACCACATGAGTCTAAGAGCCAACTTTATTTCTTGTTAGATGTGGACCTGGTCTGACACACAGCTGATGTGAATTTGCCCTTCGCCAAGTCACCCAGAGTTTCTGCTCATTCCATCTTTTCATCACCCACTGTTTCCAAAACCTGTCACTGAGCTGAAGGGACCGTATGCACGGCGCTAAATCAATGCAGCTTGTTGTTGATTGGGGGAATTGATGGATTTCCTGCCCCAGCCAATGGTTTCGCTGGGGTTTCTGAAGCAGAGCCTATCAGAGCAACTCAGAAATGCACTTGTTTTTGATTCGTCGGTTGCCCGGTCATGTGACAGACAGAAATGATTGAATCGTTCTGGGATCCTGCTGTGTACAATTGGGCTGTGGCCATTGTCTGCAGAATTTCATGTGGGTGAAGTAGCCCTGGCTTCAGCTCCCTATCTCTCTCACGCACCCACTGACACAATCTGGAACAGGCCACTCTGCCCCTCTAGCCTGCTGTACCGTTCTGTGAGACCGTGGCGGGGGCGATTTTAATCTTCCCTCTCCATTCCTGTGTGTCCTGCCACACACAGCAGGGTCTGGGTCACACCTTCTGACAGCTCAGCATTCTGTCCTGGAGTGGTCTCTCCTTGAGAGTCCGTAAGACCAGAAGACCACAGCAGCAACAAACGAGGTCGTTCAGCCCCTTGAGTCTGCCATTCAATCATGGCTGATAAGTTTCTCAACCTTATTCTCCCACTTTCTCCCTGGAACCCTTGATCCCCTTGTTACTCATGAACCCATCTATCTCTGTCTTAAATATACTCAATGATCTGGCTCCCACAGCCTTTGGCAGTGAATTCCATAGATTCCCCACTCTCTGGCTGAAGATGTTTTTCCTTATCTCTGTTCTGAAAGGTGTTCCTTTTACACTAAGGCTGTGCCCTCAGGTCCTAGTCTCTCCCACCAATGGAAACACCTTCCCAACATCCACTCTGTTCAGTCCGTTCAGTATTCTCGAAGTTTCATTCGATCCCTCCTCGTCCTTCTGAACTCCATTGAGTATCATCGATCAGTCGGGCCTCCTCCTTCTAAACATTGAGTATCGACCCAGAGAACTTGTATTCCAGCCTTTCATTCCTCGGAGCATTCTGGTGAACCTCCTCTGAACCTGCTCCAGGGCCAGTCCATCCTTCCTGAGATATGGGGCCCAAAACTCTGCACAATCCTCCAAATGTGGTCTGACCAGAGGGTTACAGAGCTTCAGAAGTACCTCCCTGCTTTTATATTCAAGTCCTCTCCAAATAAATGCCAGCATTACATTCGCCTTCCTAACTACTGACTCTACCTGCAAGTTTCCCTTGACAGAATCCTGGGCTGGAACTCCCAAGTCTCTTTGCACCTCAGACTTCTGCATTTTCTCCCCATTTAGAAAATAGTCCATGTCTCTATCCTTCCAACCAAAGTGTATGACCTCACACTGACCCACGTTGTACTCCATCTGCCACTTCTTTGCCCACTCTCCAAACCTGTCCACATTGTTCTGCAGCCTCCCCACCCCCTCAGCCTTCCCTCTCTCTGTCTTTGTATTGTCTGTAAACTTGGCCAGAATGCCCTCAGTTCCTTCATCTCGATGATTTAGGTATGAAGTGAGAAGCTGTGGTCCCCACACCAACCCAGCAGAACTGTATTTCTCACTGGTGGCCATCCTGAGAGAGCCCCTTGTGTCCCCAGTCTCTGCTTCCTGCCAGCCAGCCAGCCAATCATCTATCCGTGCTGGATCCTTCCCTCTGATACCATGGGCCCTTATCGTGACAGTGCCACGTATCTGAGAGGATTCCTCATTCAGTCTGCACCAACTCCACCGGGAGAACTGTGTGGGGAACACCGATAAAACATTGTGGACTCTCTGGAATCAATTCACCCTGGAAGGAGCAGGAGCTAGGATGGCCATTCAGCTCGTGGAGCCAGCTGCTATCTCCCCGCTGCCCCCCAGGACTGGAGAGAGATGTTGCAGCTCTTCTGACTGTCTGAGAGAGCACCAAGGGAACACTGAATGATGAGTGACTGCTCCCAACAGTCAGCCCATGGCCAGATCTCCCACTGCCCCCTAACACAGGCAAGGGGCTGGGTGTGTGAGGGGTCAGAGGGCAGCACGCACTGACCCACCATGTGGGCAGCAAGAGGATCTGACCAGCCGTCAATCCATGCAGGTTCCTGTGTTCCCTGCTAAGTCGGGTGGATCTCATGAAGGGTGTCAGATAAATCTCATCACTCTTCCCAGGGACTCAGTTCCACCAGTTCTGCCTTGAGGGTTGTGGGTGAAAGTGCAGACTGTGATGTCTGCTTGACTCTCTCTACCCAGGGACACCGAGAGCTGAGAAACTGGACTGTGGTTTCCGTGTGTCTCCACAATGACAGACAGAACCAATCTCCTCCTGAAAACACAGGGGGCCCCCCCCGCCACAGAAGATCAGCTTTCTCAGAGTTCCTGACTTGCAGTTTTCACGTGGCCACATTAACGGTCTGATTGGTCAACATTCCAAAAAAAAAACCTTCGGATGCTGGAAATGAGAAAGGAAAACAGAAGTGGTTGGAAAATCTCCACAGCTTCAGCACGGTCCGTGGAGAGAAACCAGAGTTAACGTCTCAGAGCGAGTGACCCTTCCTCAGAAATGATGAACATATTTGTTACAAACAACAGAAGGAATATGAGCTGGTATTTCAGTAAAGATATGTGTGTGTGTGTGTGTGTGTGTGTCAGTGTGTGTGTGTCAGTGTGTGTGTGTCAGTGTCTCTCTGTCTCCATATGGACATGGTCTACAGCAGGACTGAAGCCAGGGAGAGATAAAGATTTGAGTGGTGCTGGAAGGGCTTTTGCCCGAAACGTCGATTTTCCTGCTCCTCGGATGCCGCCTGACCTGCTGTGCTTTTCCAGCACCACTCTGATCTAGACTCTGATTTCCAGCATCTGCAGTCCTCACGTTTGCCTCATCCATATGGACATATCCCTGGGGCATGTCGACAGTGGGTGGCACTATCCTATTCCCCCTGGGTGCCTCTCTCTCTCGAGGGTGATTCCTGTCCTTTCCAACCACCCCTCTCATCCCAAATAACTCACCGACTCTCCCACACTGAGGACTGTAGGAAGGGACCTCCCCCCACCTCCCCTGTTCCTCACCCCGAGCCCTCACTGTGACCGAGAGAGACAGACAGAGAGAGAGGAGAGGTCAGGATGCCCCACCATTGCCCTCTGGGCAGCAGTGTCAAATACAGCAGGATCCCACTAATAGCAATGCAAGTGGTCTGTTATGGTGCCATTGATGGGGAGACCCACTTTCACACACACACACATTCACTCACTCAAATGGTGGCCCTGGGCCTGGGGAGAGCTGGGATCAGGCCAAAGGCCTCACTGTTCCTCCTATGAAGCTCTGGGTGACCGAGCACCAGAAGATTGTGGGTAAAATCCTGACTCCCATCATTCCCAAAGGAAAGCTCCGAACTGGAGCATGGACAGGCTCTGTATGGAGTCACATCAGCATCGAGTGGAAGTCTGGCTGCCTGCTGGGCTCTCGCGCATGTGAGGCCTCCCCTGGTGGAAGGACCCCCACTGGGATAGGCCTCCCTGCCACACTCTCTGTCAGTGGGCAGGCCTGATCACGGGATAAGCTGGTGCTGCAGAGACAGAGCCGTCCCCCGGTGTGTGGGAGAGGAACAGGATGCTGGGCTGACCCAGCCAGGGAGGACGAGGAACAGGGCCCTACTTCAGTGTGATGACCAGGAGCCAGGCAGGACCCCTCCGTCTCTATGGGAACCTCTCGCTGAGCTGCCTGTTCTTGCTGCCACAGACTGAGAGACATTGGCACGGTGGGTGGAGCTGAATGTGATGGGAACATTAACGCTTTCTGAACTCTCTTCCTCTGGGTCTGACACCCAGGTCGATAGAGTGAGACCCACGACTCATTGCAGGGAGGCCCCATCAGTCGTTGGCCAAGGGAGTGGACCCTCAGCTCCCTGTCTCGCCGTGCTACGGAGGGATTGCTGAATGGGATGGATTTGAAAGATCCTTGGCCCCTTTTCAGAAAGCCAGCTTTTTCGTCAAGACTCTGATCGGATGATGGATAACCACGGCCCGGATTGGGAAGTTTTCTGGTGAACTGGAAATGGTGACTCCCTCTGTGTTACATCCGGGACAGGAACGCAGGAACTGGGCTCTGTCTGGGGGAAGCACCCAAACACACACACACACACACACACACACACACACACACACACACCGTCACTCTTTCCAAATAAACCACAACCTCCTTCCTCCTCCCGGGCAGATGCCCTTAATTGGAAAGTCTGAAGTGGAGACAGGAAGCCCTTCCTTTTCACTGTGGCTGTTCTTCACTCTCCCCCCCTCCGTCACCACAAACCTCAGGGCAGGCTGCAAGATTTCACAACCACCAGCAACGCTCAGAGTCCACTCGCTGCTATGCCTCAGACACAACAAGGTCCCACAGGCAGGCCCTGGGACAAAGCCTGTGTTGGTTATTAACACCATGTTTGGCCGAGGAGTGCACATCAGCCAGGAACCTGACCAGAACCTCCCTGTATTCCGCAAGGACACCCAGCCTGCTATTTACTGACACATTCGAGGGGCATTCCTCTCCCTTCTCATAATGGGACGTGGGGGTCACTGGCTGGGCCCAGCATTTATTACCCCGTTCCCTAGTTACCCCCCTTGAGAAGGTGGGGGTGAGCTGCCTTCTTGAACCCATGTGCTGTGGGCTGACCCACAATGCCATTAGGGAGGGAATTCCAGGATTCTGACCCAGTGACACTGAAGGAACGGTGATATATTTCCAAGTCAGGATGGTGAGGGGCTCAGAGGGGGGAACTTGCAGGGGGTGGTGTTCCCATGTATCTGCTGCCCCTTGTCCTTCTAGATGGAAGTGGTGGTGGGTTTGGAAGGGTCTTTGGTGAATTACTGCAGTGCGTCTTGTCGTTGGTACACACTGCTGCTCCTGAGCGTCGGTGCTGGAGGGAGTGGATGCCTGTGGTCAGATTTCAGGTTGTTCCAGTTCATTGGAAGCTGCTGTTTTCTTCTCCTTTCTTGGCTTCCTGTTGTATCATGGGCCTTGAGCTCGGCTTCTGGGAAAAGCCATTTCCCAACGGCTGGCTGCGGGCTGGGTCACTGCAGCTGGAGCAGGATCCCTTGCCCGTTGTGGTGACCAGCAGTGCCCACATCCTGCCTCAGGCAAACCCACACCATGGCTTTCCCTCAGCTCCCGCCTCCCTCCCTCCCAGCCACAGTGAGGACACCATCTGCTCACAATCCGCAAACACTGAGCTTCCAACGGCTGACTCCACCCACACTCACTCTCCTCCCTCCACTCCCTGCCCACAGGCAACACTTTGTAGAATATTCATTTCAGAATGAATCATGCTTTGTCATCTCCACAGCAGGAAAGTTTGTAAGCAAGAGGCATTATGTGACTTTCATCATGTTGCAGCTGTTGGAATCTTACTCTGTGTCTGAGTGTGTGTGTGTAGGGAGGCTTCATCCCAGCCCTTTGAGTGCACCAACCAGTTGGGCCCATGCTCCTGGACCCTGTACCTCTGCCGCTGAAATGTTGAGCCCTCAAACTGTCTCCCTTGGTGTAGGCCGAGGTGTGACCTGTACCGAGAGCTCACCCTGTGGGTCTCACAAGCTCTGGTTGAGATTCCTCACGTGACAGGCAACGCAGCCAGGGTCTGGATTGACATCAACGTACATACATACATACATACATACACACACACACACACACACACACCTTCAATGTGCTGTTTGGACAGGACACCTGCACGGGGCCATGATATTCCAGAGAGAACCCACGCTCTCTCCAGGGAGAAGGATAAATCCCACAGCACCATGCGGTCCTGAAGATCAGGGAGAAAGAGATTGGGTGGGAGGGAGTATGAACCTGCAAATCTAAACAACAGAGGAGTGTTGAATGAGTGTTGAATGACAGGGAGAGGCTGAACAGGCTGGGGCTGTTTTTCCTGGAGCATCGGAGGCTGAGGGGTGACCTTATAGAGATTTACAAAATTATGAGGGGCATGGATAGGATAAATAGATAAAGTCTCTTCCCTGGGGTGGGGGAGTCCAGAACTCGAGGGCATAGGTTTAGGGTGAGAGGGGAAAGATATAAAAGAGACCTCAGGGGCAACTTTTTCACGCAGAGGGTGGTGCGTGTATGGAATGAGCTGCCAGAGGAAGTGGTGGAGGCTGGTACAATTACAGCATTGGATGAGTTTATGAATAGGAAGGGTTTGGAGGGATATGGGCTGGGTGCTGGTAAATGGGATGAGATTAGGTTGGGATATCTGGTCAGCATGGATGAGTTGGAGTGAAAGGTCTGCTTCTGAGTTATATATCTCTATGGGTTTCAGTGACCCCCCTCCCAACCTTCTGAAGAGGAAAGAGTTTCTCATGACTTAGCATGTCCATTCCTTTCACCATCTGGAATCAGCATAATCTCTAATACCCTGCGAATTCAGGCCTCACGTCTCTTGGGTACAACTCACCTGGGTCACCCATGTCCTTCAGGGGGAAGGGTGCCATCTTTACCCAGTCTGGCACTACACGTGACTCCAAACCCATAGCAATGAGGTTCATTCTATCCTGTCCCCCTGCAATGGCCCAAGCAAATCACTCTAGTGCAGGTCAAATGAGGATGGACAACCAATCCTGTCCCAGTCAGGAGAGGCCCGAGGTTCACACGCAGAAGGGAAACAGCATCAGAAGGCGAGACTTTGATGAGGAAGCAGATGGGAATTTTTTGTGGCAGCCCCAAGCCTTGAAGGTACATTGAGCTGATGAGATCTCGTCAGGACACTGGAATGAATGAGCTCACTCTGTAGGTAGCTGCAGGGTGGAAACACAGAGAGGCGCCCGTTCAGGAATGGAAATTCCTGTCTCACTGAAAGGTGAAGCAAATATAGCTCAGCCCCACCCACTCCGATTGGATAACTTTCCCTTCTCCCAGCCTGATGGTGAGGAATGGCAGGGAGTTACAGAGCAGTGGAGAGCAGGGGGGGTATGGAGAGGGCTGGGAACAGGAAAGGGAGGTTCTGACAGGGGCTTCCCTGGGAGTTCAGGGCAGGATCTGTGAACACCTCCTGAGTTTCTCCAGCTCTGTGTGTGTGTTTGTTTCAGGTTTTCAGCATCTGCAGTATTCCTGATGTTGTCAGCTTCGATGTGTAACAGAGCAGAGGTTGGTTCCCCTCTGATAATGAGCACCAAGACACCCAGAGACACCCACTTCATCTCCTTGTCTGATACCGAAGTCTGAGAATGAACATTACCTATCCCCCAATCTTATCAAGGAGAGATGAAATGAAATGAAATCCTTTCACTCACTCTATAATCAACAAGTCACAATCTATTTACCTAATTCCAACAATTAACAAATGAACAGGATTGCTAACAACCCAAACCATCCCTCTGTGACTACCTATTCCTGAATAAAACAAGATTCTAACAGGATGCTGTTAAAGTAAATACCACTTCCATTTATATAACAAGACAATAAATTAATACTTTGTCTCTCAAAGCTCCTGTCTCTGAATCAGCTGTCAGGTATGTTTCCTGGGTAAATTCCTCTGTTCTGAACACTTCCCCCCACTGAATTTGATTGTCAGACAATCACCTGACGAAGGAGCGTCGCTCCGAAAGCGAGTGTGCTTCCAGATAAACCTGTTGGACTCTAACCTGGTGTTGTGTGATTTTTAACTTTGTCCACCCCAGTCCAACACTGGCATCTCCGAATCATGTCAGGAAGCTTGTGTCAGAGGGGTAGGTACCGTTAGGAAGAGAGAGAGAGAGCTGTCTCCCTGACACCTGGGAAGTTCTTACCTTTTCAGGTAACAGTTGGCTCACCCCCAATTTTCCAAATGCCTGCATCTTTTATATCCTTGATTCCCTTGAGATTTCTTTACAATCCGATTGGTTCAAGGTCGTCAACACCATCAGATGTAAATTTGATTGGCTTTCAGTATCTGAGGGCTTGTCTATGTTATTGGCCTCAATTCGAAAAGCCTTGTTGCTCTGGTCAAAACTGTTTGATATAAAATGTTTCAGTGTGGGCACCCTCTGTGTACACTTGGGATTTAAACCCCTGCTCAGACATCCATTTTCACTCTGAGCACCGAAAAAAACACCACCTTTAAAGGGACCACGCAATGCCTCTCCCCACTTTACAATGTCACTGTTTTGACACACCAACTTTGCAGCAGATGCTGCTGTCTGCTTCACACACAGAGACCAGACGGTCCTTTCTCTTCCCCCCCCCACACCCCCTTCTGGGATTGTTGTTGAATCTGACTGTTCACAGGGGTGAGGGGTGAGGGGAGACGAGGGGACTCCAGTCTTTTCCTGCGACACAAGGACCTCCTGCAGTGTTGAGCCAGACAGGAGTTGTGCCTCCTCTCCTTCGGGGACATGGGCTTCCAGGAGATCAGAAGCTGGGAGACTGGGAGTCGGCAGGGCAGGGAGGAAGATGGTGATACTTCTGCTGTCACACAGCACTAATGTGGTTTCCTCAGTGACTGGGTCACCCCAGAGCTGCCAGCTAACAGGGGAACTACCTTGACCAGTCACTGCTGTTGGAAACCAACCTCAGGTTCCACGTGACTCCAGTCCCACAGCCAGGGGCCTGCCTCTCTGAAGCAGCTGGGTCACGGGATGGAACCCTCAGCTGGAGCCCCGAATGGGAGGCTGGGCGAGGGGAACAGTGGAGGAACATTCACTGAAGGTGATGTCCACGCGCCCTGGGATTGGTGATGGTTCGTGGCGTTGAAGAGTTGGGGTTCATTCAGAGACTGAGAGGCAGCAAGGAACACAACAGAGAGCAGTGCAGGTGGTAAGGTCCAGGTACAGCCTTGTGTTGAGCCTGGTTTCAGAATGGTGAATCCTTCTCTGTGTCCATCAGCACCACATCAGGGGGTCTCTCAGTGCTGTCAACACTCTTTCTCACCCTGTCTAGCCCAGCCTTACACAGAACTGTACAGCACAGGGACAGGGCCTTTGGCCCACACCGCTGTACTGAACGTGAAGCTAAATTAGACTCATCCCTTCTGCCTGCCCAAGGTCTATATCCCTCCATACCTTCAACATTCATGTGCTCATCGAGAAATCTCTTCAACAACACTATCATAATTGCCTCCACCACCCCAGGCAGCATATTCCACCCTCTGTGTTAAAAACCTTACCCCTCACACCCCCTTTGAACTTTCCCCTCTGACCTTAAATGCATGCTCCCTGGTTTCAACTCCGGGTAAAGGATCCTGACCACTGACCCTATCTGTGCCTCTATTAAACTTATTGACTTCTCCCAAGTCTCCCGTTAGCCTCTGCCTCTCCAGAGAAAACAACCTGCATTTTTCTAGCCTCTCCTTCCAGCTCACACCCTCTCGTCCAGGCACCCTCTCCCAACCCTCCACATCCTTCTGGGAACGTGGTGACCAGAACTGAACGTGATGCTGTAACTGTGGCCTAATCCCAGATGGCAATCTGCAATCTGACAGCCGAGAACAGATGAAATAGGAGGAGTAGGCCATTCGGCCCGTCGTGCCTGCCCCCACCAGGGTCATGGCTGATCCGGCCCGTGCTATCGGCTCCTCAATGTTTCAGAGATCAGTGGGTCTCCTCTTGAAAGATTTACATTGCTCTAGCCTCCCCAACTGTCTGGGGCAGAGGATTCACTGCCACATCTCTTCCAGGCATGCCCACCTTGGGGACGTTCTCTGGCCATGCCCTGAGATCCTCACTCAGTGCGATGTGTCATCACGTGACCGCCAGTTCTGAGGAAGGGTCACCGGACCCGAAACGTTAACTCTGATTTCTCTTCACAGACCTGCGGAGCTTCTCCAGCAACTTCTTCCAGACATTCACTGCCCTCCTCAGAGATGGAATTCCTTTTGCCTCTCAGGGTAAAAGAGAGTCCCCTAACCCTGCTCCTGTGTCCCCAGTTTGAAAACGTCCCCTGTTGCTGGAAGCATCTTCTCAAGGTCTCTCCTGTCAGGCCCCCTCACAGTCTGACATTTCTCAGGAAAATTCTCCCAGACCCTCACCAAGAAAGGCTGAATAAGTCCCCTCCTGTGTCCCAGGAATCACCCGAGTGAATCTGTTTTGAACTGTGTCAGCACATCCTTCATTAAACACGGGACTGAAACGGTATTCCATACAGGCCTCCATTCCTGATGAAGGGCTTTTGCCCGAAACACCAGTTCTCCTGCTCCTCGGATGCTGCCTGACCTGCTGTGCTTTTCCAGCAGCACTCTATTCTCGACAGTACTCTGTACTCCCAGCACAGCCTCACCCACACCCTGTACGGTTCAAACAAGTTGTGATGGGGTTTCTGAAGTGGAGTCAGTGTGGTCCTGTGGGAAGGACCACAGCTTGAAGGTGCACAGGAAGATCCCACAATCATGGGGTGGTCATGACACAATAAAGATGGGCAAACTCAGAGACCCCACTGTCTGATGGGTCCCCCATTTGTTGGAAACAGACCACAGCTCGTGACTCGACATCATGCAACAGAAACGTGCCAATTTAAATAAAAAAAACTTTTATTTCATGTCTCAGAAGTTTAAATAGTTTAACATATAACTTTTTGAGTTCCTTTCTGATCCTTAAATATTCAAATAATCCCACAGATACGTCTCAATAGCTATAAATTACATTCTGCCCTTCCTCAGAGAGATGGCTTCACTTCAAAACTTCCATAAATTAATTCACATCAACAAAAAAACAAACAAAAACAGCAGAATTCCACAATATACAAGATGCTTTCCATTGGCTGACCAGCAGGTGAGACAGGAGTGGTGTGTCCCAGTGCTGAGGTACAGCAGACAGGATACGGAGGGGGAACTGGTGAGCTCACAGCTGGATGCCTGTACCTGGTAGAAAGCAGCTTTCTTCATACTCCTGTCCGAGACACAGAGAGAGAGAGAGAGAGAGAGGCTCAGACCAACACCACCATCAGGAATGGGACAATGACAGAGCAACGCCAGGCTCTCCCATAGGGAATGGGACCCTGATAGACCGAATCCGGGATCACCCATAGGGAATGTGACCCCGATAGACCGAATCCGGGATCACCCATTGGGAATGTGACCCTGAGAGACCGGCTCTGGGCTCTCCCATTGGGAATGTGACCCTGACAGACCGGCTCTGGGCTCTCCCGTTGGGAATGTGACCCGGACAGACCGGCTCTGGGATCTCCCGTTGGGAATGTGACCAGGACAGACCCCGACTCCGGGATCTCCCATTGGGAATTTGACCCGGACAGACCGACTCTGGGATCTCCCATTGGGAATGTGACCCTGACAGACCGGGACTTTGGCTTTCCAGCCAGCTAGGTCCTGGTTGACGTGGAGGGAGACTACGCTGTCCAGGATGAGCCAATGCATGCACAGCAAGATCCCAGAAGACAAGGGGACCATGAGGTGATGGCGAAGGGGAAAGTCTCAGCCCTTCCTCCTGCTCCCTTGTCCATCCTGGCTGGGCCAAGGCATCAGCTGACCATCCCACTGGGCACTGTGACAGTGTGGCACTCCCACAGGACCGTACTGCCAGTGCCCACAATGTTGGCCAGGGGTCCCAGCTTCAGACCAAGGGGGCACTAAGGTGTTTCACTGGCTCAGGGCTGTGTTAACAGACAGGAAGTGAGGCTTACCTGTGTCTCCCTGAGCACTGGGGGGCACATTCTTCAGAAGGGTAGCTTCACGCCTTGCAAATATCCGCTGGCATAGCTCAGACTTCCTCCACTTCTGACAGCAACTACCGGGGGGAGAGGGACAGAGAGAGAGAACAAACACAGTTGGGTCACTCATGCCAGCACCAACACAGATAACACTCCCTCTGTCGGAGCCCCAGCTGACTCTCCAGCCCTCACGATGCCCTGCCTTCCTGAAACACTCAGCTGTGTGCTGGCCTGGGTCGAGTCAGTCACATTGCTGTGGGTCTGGAGTCACCGTGTAGGCCAGAACCAGGTCAGAGTTCCTTCCTGGGAGGATACGGGAGAAACCGGATGGGGTTCTGACCACAGTCTGGTGGTTTCCAGGTGGCTGTGAGGTTTGAATCAACGCGTCGTGACTCCAAGGTGACGGCATAGTGGCTCAGTGGTTAACGCTGCTGCCTCACAGCGCCAACGACCCAGGTTCGATCCCAGCCTCGGGCTGTTGGGCTGTGTGGAGTTTGCACATTCTCCCTGTGTCTGCGTAGGTTTCCACCCACAGTCCAACGATGTGCAGGTTCGGGTGGATTGGCCGTGGGAAATGCAGGGTTACAGGAATGGGTCTGGCTGGGATGCTCTTTGGGGTGGACTCGATGGACAGAATGGCCTGCTTCCACACTGCAGGGATTCTCTGCCCTGAACAGAATGCTGGGACTGGACTTTCCACAGGGATTGCCGATATCCTGGGAACACTGCAGCCAGCCTGGGGCAGAGGGGACTCGTTCAGAAACGATGAGCAGGATATCTCCAATGTCTGAAATCCATTTCCCCTACACCAGGCCCCATGGGTCACACACAAAGCTTAAAGGGGTTCACAAACACAGGGGGACAGTCAGAACCAGTTTGAAGGGCTGAATGGCCTCTCACTGGGGAATGCCTGCCGTCCTCTGATGCTTGTCCATATTTCTGTGCAGCCATGTGGGCCAGGGGTCACCACTGTAAGGGCGGCGCTATGCCAAGGCAGTTTTGTTGGCATCGATTCCTTTGCTCAGCTTTTACTGAGTGACGGGCAGAGTGTGTGTGACTCCCTAACCCAGAGGCACTGTCACTGCCAGGATCACAGTGTTCCTCTGTCAGCCACTGACTCCTGTTCAGCTTCCAGACAGTGTGGAAGGGAGGGAGGGGGGGGGAGAAGAGAGAGAGAGAGAGAGAGAGAGAGAGAGAGAGAGTGTGAGAGTGAGAGTGAGAGTGAGAGAGAGAGAGAGTGAGAGAGTGAGAGAGAGAGAGAGAGAGAGAGAGAGAGAGAGAGAGAGAGAGACAGAAACGGTGGGGGAAAACCGGGGAAGTGAGCTCACTGACCATTCCAAATCCTTCTCCCTCCCAACACATCCTGCACAGGGACTGCACCTGAACGCTGCTATCCAAATGCAACTTCTTTGGAAAGTGTTGAGAAGCCTGGTTTCAGATCCAGCCCTCAGCTGTGGATAGGTTCCTCGATGGGTCTGAGCCCGGAGTGGATCTCCCCTAGCCCACCCTGACTCCCCCCAGCCCCGGTACTTACTGCAGTAAGACGCAAGCCGCTATCAGGAGAGCCGAGGCAATGATGGAGACCACAAGCAGGGTGGTGAGGGCTTGTTGTTTCTGCTGTGTAGCTACCACAGCCAGGAGGTCAGCGTGTTCACACCGGGAGCCCATGTATCCTGTATGACAGCTATAATCAAAAACATTCACTCAGGGTGAGAGAGTACACCAGACAGACATTCCACCCAGCATCCCCTCTCTTTCCCCATCACCCTGCAGTTCACTGGGAATAATCCATCCCACGTCCAGTGCTCTGCACTTCCTTTCCAAACTTGGGAAAAGTCCGTTCCTCCCAATTGCAGAACGTGACAAACCCTCTGTATAATCACATTCTGCCCCGGTTTTCTGCAAATCAACTTGATCTCGGGATCTCCTTATCAACGGGAACTCCGTCATGGAAAATTCCTTCACAAAATCGGCCCTTCACTCTCTCTCTCTCTGGCTGGAGAATAACCTGAGCTTCTCACAGTCCAACCCAAACTCCTCACGCAGTGTGGGACTGGGAATGGTCACTGCTGTGCTGCTGATGTACAGGCTGGAAGTGGGGAGCAGGGGGTGACCAACATCTGCACTCTCTTCTCAATCCGAGCAGAGGAAGGGCTCTGCTCCTGCTCTCAATGGTTTGGGGTGAGTGTGTGTGTGAGCCAGCCCCACACACACACACAACCAGGAGAGAGTGGAGTATTCCCACTGATCCCAGAACACAGAACCAGAGGGGACAGGCTCCAGGCGAATCAAACAGAAAAGCCCACTCCGCAAACAGAGTGGTGAGGGTCTGGGAATACAGTGTCTGAGGGTGGGTGGGGGGGGGGCAGGAGGGCTCACTTGGGGCTTCTCAAGCGGAATAACAGGCTCAATGTGTGAACAGGGAGAGCTCTCAGGGTTAGGGACAATCAGCAGAGAGAGAGAGAGACTGAGAGAGAGAGAGAGAGAGAGAGAGAGAGAGAGAGAGAGAGAGAGAGAGAGCGCGCGCGACTGAGAGAGTGTGAGTGCGCCAGAGAGAGTGAGAGAGAGAGAGACAGAGAAAGAGAGAGAGGGGACAGTCTGGGAGTGCAGCAGAATCGGAATGTCCTGTGAAATGTCCTCAGTTACTGTGTAGGTACAGAGAGAACATCAGAAAGGACTGTGGGTATTTTCTCACGGAGAACATGGAGTTGAGGGGGAAGGATGTGGGGTGGGACTGTGCTGGCTGTTGGAAGACAGCGAGGTGTTCTGGTTTGAAGATGATATGAAGGATTTGTGATTTTCTTTGGTCAGTGGCACTGAGGAAGCTTTGGGGAGACAGGGCCTACATTTGCTGTCCAGGACAGGAGCTCTGTGTGCAAGATCATGGAAGGTCTGCCATGATCAGATGGACCAGCAGAGGCGGTTATGAGGCAGAGTGGCCTGTTTGTTTGGCTTCTTTGTTGTAGGTGAAACCATCAGACAACCCGATGTGATTGAGAGGCTGAAAGCTCCCAGTCCCAGCTCCCAGGATTTTCAGATCCAAACCTACTTACACACAAGCTGCCAAAGATTCCTGCACCAAAAACCGACAGGTGCCATGGAAGCAGAAATGTCTGTGAGTCAAAGGGCACTCCTCAAAATGTGCACGGACAGCAGCTGCCACAGGAGGATCTGCAAGGAGACAGGAGAGAACAGTCACTCAGTTATATACTCAGGCACCCTCAGCAGCCTCCTCCTCTCCTGGTCTGCACCGTCTCCCAAGCTCAGGCTTCACAGGCCTCTCATCACACAGGGAGACAGTCAGAGGAACCTGCTTCAAACCTCACCCTGGGACTTGGGGAGAAAGAGAGAGAGAGAGAGAGAGACACATCACCAAGTGGAGTCAGTGTCGGAGGCCCGCACGCTCTCCCTCCCTCTTCCCACAGCAGTCTGGTTCCTGACAGGCTGCCCCTGACCACAAGGAGGGGTGCGTACATCGTAGGCCTGGTAACTGGGGCCCACCCGCTCCAGTCGGGAGACTCTCGCCCACGGTCTTGCGGCCAGGGACAGCACCAAGACGGTAGCTCACTATGAGAGATCGCCCAGCACAGGAACAATGACCAACAACTCACAGATGCACACAGTGTGGAAACAGACCCTTCGGCCCATCCAGTCCATGCTGACCATAATCACAAACTGAACACGCCCCCCCATGTGCCTCCAAACCCTTCCCTATTCCTCTAGTGATCCAAATGTCTTTTAAACATTGTAAGTGCGCCCACATCCGTCAGGAAGTTCATTCCACACACAAACCACCCTCTGGGGAAAAATGTGCCCTCTCACCTTAAAAATGTGCTCCCTCGTGTGGAAATCCTCCCCCCCGCCCGAGGGAAAAGACAATTACCATTAACCCGATCGATACCTTTCATTATTTTATAAACCTTGATCAGGTCACCCCTCAACCTCCTACACTCCAGTTAAAGAAGCCCCAGCCTATTCTTCACCCATCCCCACCCAGTAACATCCTGGTAAATCTCTCCTGATGGATCCAGTATCGATGCCACGGTCTGCTCTCCCATTAGCCCACAGCACGGTGGTATGTGCACTCAGTCCTGAACAAATTCACACCATTGTGGTCACTCCCAGGCCAACCACATGACACAGAGAGCGTGCATTGCCCACAGGACAGCAATGGGGCTCATCTCTCTGGTTTAAGGTCTACATGAAGGGCTGGCCCATGAGCCAGCAATGAGAGTTCCCTGCTCTTCATGTGGACAGATGGAGGAGCAGACAGCACTACGAGCCTCCATCTGTATTCAGTGCTGCAGGGGCCTCAGGAAGGGCTCACTTCACGACGTGCTCTCTCCCTCAGTCTCAGAGAAACGGCCTCCTGATCTTCACCAACATCAGCACTGAGGAACCAGGAGCAGGAGACCATTCAGCCCGTCCAGTCTGCTTTGCCATTTTACACCATCAATGGCCGATCTCATCTCAGCCTCAACTCCACTGTCCTACCCACAACTCTTCAACTCATTCCTCATTAAAACTCTACCTCCTCCTTGTCCCAGCATCCACCACACCCTGGGGTAGAGACTTCCACAGATTCACAACCCTGAGAGAGAACTAAGTTCTCTGTTGAGAATCTGCTGCCCCCTTCCCCACAAACCTTGCCCTCTGACCTCTTGCTCTGGTGTTCACGTGACTGTGATTTCAGGTAGGGGGGTGGTGGGTGGGATCCCAGTGAGCAGGTGAAGATGGAGATCTCAGACTCTGCGTGAGTGTGAGACTGTGTGTGTGTGTGTGAGAGAGACTGTGTGTGTGTGTGTGTGAGAGACAGTGTGTGTGTGCGCGTGCGTGTGTAGACCCTCACTGTTCCTGATATCCCTGTCAGCTCCCTGGGCAGCGAGAGCAGCACCAACTGCAGGGGCTGCCACATCAATTCCATTCTGCTCACTGCTTCCCCACTCCAGTTCAGACTGGTGCTGGAATGTGAAGGTGCTGTATAAGAGAGAGAGAGAGAGAGAGAGAGACTGCCTTTATCTGGAAGGTGAATGTCTCCAAAGCAGCGTGATGTGACTGAGCTGAAAAGGACACCTCCCACGTTCTGAGCTCTCTCCCTCAGAACGTCACGCAGCCAGTCTTGTTCCTGGTTTAGTTAGGGCCTTGGTGAGTTGGAATGCAGACAGGATGAAAAGGCTGATCAGATATCACTGCACAGAAAGTACACACCTGTCACCTTCAGACCTTGGTGAAGCTGCCATTGTCTGGCCAGAGCATGCTGCTGCTGTTTTGTTTCCTGTATATGAGAGAGGGTTTCTCAGGGACCAGAGGCAGGGGTGGGGGGGGGATATCCTATCTGGGCAGCTGCTGCCAGTTGGCTGTCGGGATTTAGGGCAGACAACACCACTGTACCTGGGCTCTCTGATCTGCCGACACCTGGCTATACTACAAACAGAACTGCCAATTCCCCCAGGCCACTGAGATTTCAGGAGGGGCTGACTTCCCACCGTCCTGTGAGCCAGATCATGCCTCAGCCAAACCTGGCTCACTGCAGCTGGCACCCAGTGTCCCACTGAGAGAGACTGTCCCCCAGCTCTTTTCTTTTGAGCTGAGAGGGGGTGGAGTGTGAGACCTTACAGAGGTGTATAAGATCATGATGGGGTGAATGCACTCAGTCTTTTTCCCAGGGTTGGGGAATTGAGGACGACAGGGCATCTGTTTAAGGTTGGAGGGGAAGGAATAAAAGGGAACCCGAGGGGCAACTATTTTACCCAGAGGGTGGGATGTATATGGAATGAGGAAGTGGTGGTGGTGGGGACATTAACAACATTTAAAAGGCGTTTGGACACATACACGGGTAGGAAAGGGTTAGAAGGATACAGGCCAAGTGCAGGGAAATGGGGTGAGCATGGACCAGTTTGGGCTGAATGGCCTATCTCTGTGCTGTGGGACTCTATCACTATATGACCAGGCCATTCGCCCGATGAATGAGAGCTGCTCTCCCATTGAGTCAGGCTGTGAATCATTACCCCCCTCCAGTCTGTCTGAATCAGCAACCTTTGAGACTGTCCCTCTGAGACACCCCAGCCTCCCTGTCAGAATTCTTCATGCACAGGGTGAGGACATCATTGGCTAGGCCATCCCAAATTACCCAGAGGGCAGTTCACACTCACCCTGTGGGTCTGGAGTCCCATGTAGACCAGAGCAGGTCAGGATGGCAGTTTCCTTCTCTAACGGACATAACTGAACCAGATGGGTTTCTCCAACAATTGGCAATGGATTCATGCTCATCACTGGACCCTGAATTCCATGTTTTTATTGAATTTGGATTCTACCATCTGCCATGATAGGATTTGAAAGCAGGTCCCCAGAATGTGGCCTGGGGACACAATACAGTGACAAGGTCACTCAGTCACCGCCTCCCCTTTTGACCATCTTGTTCTTCTCAATGGTAGGTGAGATGTCCTGCCAAATACTCCCAGGGGATTCGATTTGAGGAGCCTGCCCTGCCAGGCCTCAGAGTAAGGAGACCACACCAGTTCCCGATACCCCAGAAGACAGCTGGATGGAGGAAGCCATCTTTGCACGTGCACTCAACTCCCCTTTCTGATGGAGGCCAATGTGCCAATGTGTCACTCTCAAATGAATGACGTCCCCGTCACACACTCTCTGCCAGGCTCCAGCCAACAGCCAGTGTGGTCCACCACATGGCCAGCTTGTTGGCATAACTCAAGGGAAGGGCGGGTTACCCTGTACTGACCTCTGTGTGCAGTGACCCCCCTTCCCCCCCCAGCTGAGAAACATCCCCTGTCTATGCCCCCCCCCCGCTGTTCTCCATCTCTCTGCCATGTTCCAGGAGCTCTCGGTATCATTCTGATCAATCCTGCGTCTGTCACCTCCTGTAAACTGCTCTCCCTAGGTCTGGGTGCGCCAGGGCCACTCAGGTGGAGGAAGATCAGGACATTTGATTCATCGACGCTGTTCCTTTGAAGTATTGTACAGCGATGGGCTTCACAAGGACTGGAGGTAACACTAGAGCTCCATCATAACAAAACGTGGATTCCCAGAGGGCGCGGGGCAGGAATCTCCGATTACTGCCAGTCGTGATCCTAGCCTACCTTTGCTGGATCCGCTCTGCAGCTGTCACCTGGGGCTAATACCAAGTACTCTGTGCCCATGATGGTATGGACATTCTGTCCCACAGGCAGCTTACACACGCACCATGGAGACCAGAGGGCAAGGGGGCACTGGCTGCTCAGTCTCAGCCACAGCCTGACACTGAGGGAGGCACTCACACCGTGGTCTCGTCAGCAACTCTGGAGAAGACAGGCATCTCGCTTGGACACTCTGAGGGGTTTGCTCTCCCAGGTGCTGGGTAAAGGGTACATTGCGGATATGTGAAAGGGCAAACTGGCTGAACACAAGGAACAGGGGAACAGAAGGCAGTGGGTCAGGCAGCATCCAAGGAACAGGAGATTCGACATTTCGGGCATAAGCCCTTCTTCAGCAACACATTTTCAGCTCTGATCTCCAGCATCTGCAGACCTCACTTTCTCCCCGAACAGAAAGCAGTGTCAATGGGGTGAAATGAAGGGGTTGGGAGAGGAACATGGATATCAGCACGGAGCAGATGGCGCAAATGGCCTTCTCTTGGAACGGGCACAGTGCCAAACCTGAGTGCGCGCTGGGACTGGGAGTGGGGGTCAAGTGTGGGGGAGAGGACAGTTCATTCACTCAGCCACTCCCTGGGTGGACAGTGACCAGCCTTCCTCACTCACACTGGAGTTCCTGTTTCTCCATCAGCAACTCATCAGGGGTCATGACCTGGACTCCTCCCACCGTGAGCACACGGCACGGGAAAGACAGAGAGAGAGAGAGAGAGAGAGAGAGAGAGTGACCTCTGACCCTCTGGTTACCTCTCAGATGGATGGCAATAGTTAGTTTCTCAATATCACGCGACCTTTGAACCAATGGAAGCCTGCAGATCGTTCCTGACCTGTGCTTCCTCCAGAAGGCCAAACTCTCAATGGGGATAGGATGAGGGGAGGCGTAGACCCCAAAGGTGCTACTGCAATGCAAGTTTCTCTGAGGTAGGAATGAGGGGATTAACAGCTCCGTTGAGACTTGAGAACAGCTCAGGACTGTGATGGTCAGCTTCACTGTCCAACACCAGGACTGTGATTGCTGCCACTCGCTCGGAGCTTCCCACTGACAACAACCCCCCCCCTTTATCTGCAGCTCCCCCTTCCACCCCTACCCCCAGTCCTGAAGAAGGGTTCCAACCCGAAACGTAGACTTCTCTACCTCCTGATGCTGCCTGACTCAGTGAAGATGGCAAATTCCCTGCCCTGAAGGACACTGATCAATCAGAGGGCTTTTCCCCAACAATATTCCTGATGAAACATGGACTCTCCTGCTCCTCGGATGCGGCCTGACGTGCTGTGCTTTTCCAGCACCACACTCCAGACTGGTCTACCTTGATGAGATTCCCCCAGCTACAGCTTGGTGGGATTTAAACCCAGGGCCCCAGGACAAGAGTGAGGGAACTGCAGCCAAGAGGGAGATGTTCCCAAGACCAGAGTCGGGAAACACTGATTCAATTATTGAGGGGAGGAAACAAACCAGGTGTTCAGAAAGGGGCTGAATGGCACTCTCCTGTCCTGACAGAAGGACAATCCCCACAAGCACAATTCAGGCCCCAATGAAGCATGGACTCACTCACCAGTCAGTGTTGAGGTGCTGTTCTCCAGAGAGCTGCAGACTGTCAGGGTGAGGGCTGCAAGAAGACGAGGAGAGAGTCAATCAATCAGTCTGACGTTGCGGTACGATTGTCCACCCGGCACACGCCTCGCTTTACTGTGACTTGGGGCTCCACACACTGACTGAACTTCCACGAGCCACGGGCGAACACTCAGGCCTGGCAACATCACTGTGTCAAACGGCTGCGGCTGAAACAGCCCATTTGGCCCATCGTGTGTCTGCTGTCTCTGTCAAAGGCCGACTCAAATCCTACCACCCGCCCCACAGCTTGCTGATTCACCAATAACAATCTGCTCAAATATGTCACCCCATTTCCCCCACAGTGCAGTCAGAAACAGCTCTAACATTCCCCACCGTCTCCCCTCAGTACCTTCCCCCCGGGTTCTCTGATGGTGTGTTGAGCAGAAACCAGGTTTTCGGTTCCTCCTCTGGCTCACTGCTCGCGATCTCCTGACTAAGTGTCCCTGCGTGAACTGGCCAGGTCAGGCCCGGCTTTCCACCACACCCTCTCCAATCCTCTCAGGCTCCTCCCTGCCTGGGATCTCAGAGCTGGAATCCAGCCAGGGATGTGAGGAGCTGCTTTTGGGACTGTGGATCAAACCCCTGTCTCTGAGCCAACTCCCACCCAAGGACTCAACCAAGGAGATGGAATCCTGACTGAGGCACTGACACAATGTGAGGGTGGGACAGATGTTGGGGGCGGTGGAAAGATTGGAGCCTCCGACAATGCTCTCCACATGACAACACACCTTTGTTAGGGGTTTCAGACAGTTCTGGCATCCCCCCCCCCAGCCCTGCCTGCGCTGTGACTGACCCTTCCCAGCAATAAACCCCAGCGTCAATTCCAATCAGGGGTCAAGGTGATTCTGGTCGAAGTGCCTATTCTCTTTCTCACCCTCTGGGAAAGGCTGCCTGCCCAGCTCGGGCGTTCCACTACCCCCTTGCCGACATGATAGAGAATTTCCACTCTCTGGGTATGAGCACAGAGCTTATTTCCCCGAGTTTCCTGTGCAGAGTGCGGCTGGTTACAGCACTGACACCCTTTATCAGTTGCTGAGTGCTCTGGCACATACCCAAATCACACCACAGACACGGACGGGACAGCACTTACTCAACAATCCAGAGTGCACAACTAGTCACACAAACAATCGAATGAGGGCAATCATCAGGGAAGCTCATTATGTGGCTCATTGCTGGAGGCGATAGATATCCGATCCTAATCTTTCCCAAACCAACGGGACATGATCAAACTTTGCACCTTTTCTGAACTAGCCAGGACTGGGGGGAGGTGGGGGTTGTGGTGCCTTGATTTCATACTGCTTTCTCTACAACAATGCCTTGGCCAATCACAGTCAGCACCCTTCCTGCTGGTGGCATTCTTGCATTGTGTCCTGACCATGTGACTGTGAGAGCGGATGTCTTGGTGTTGATCTGTGGACAGTAAGGCTCCCTTCACTGCCCACTTTCCTCTCAGACAAATGCTTCGGACCTCCCAAATCACAGTCGCAACAGGATACAGTGGAGGGGTGTCCACTTTCACTGACCCCCGCCACCATCAACCGCACTCCCCCAGTCAGAGCGTCACGCAGGGGCAGCAAGACACCAAGCTCGGGAATCCTTTCAGTCTGTATCCCCTCCATAATCACTCCCTTGAGACACAGCCCAGCTTTCGGCATCTCACACTGGCAATGTGACACCGAATGCGTTCACAGTAAGACACCATTAACCCACAAACTGGCCGGAAAGTGCAGGCTGGTTGAAGAGTTCAGGATAACCCTAAGACTGGGAAGTTCTTTCTTGAAGAGTGGTGGTGGAAACCATGACATCCATCCCATGTCGGTGGTCAGTCTGCAGACAGAGTTGGGGACCTGTGGGGAGGGGTGATACTCCATGGCTGGAGGGGTATCTGCTGAGAGGAGCCCTGAACCCAACTGAGAACACCACCTAGTGAGTCACAGAGCTGTACTGCAAGGAAACAGACCATTCGGTCCAACTCGGCCATGCTGACCAAATATACCAATCTCATCTAGTCCCAGTAGTCAGCACTTGGACTCTCCCAAACTAGGAAAATGACTTGGTCTGTTTACCGTATCGATGCCCTTCATCATCCTATAAACCTTTATAAGGTCACCCCTCAGCCTCCGATGCTCCAGGGAAAGCAACCCCAGCCTGTTCAACCCCTCCCTATAGCCCAAATCCTCCAACCCTGGCAACATCCCTGTCAATCTTTTCTGAACCCTTTCAAGTTTCACAACATCTTTCTGATAGGAAGTAGACCAGAATTGCAAGCAATATTCCAACAGTGGCCTAACTAATGTCCTGCACAGCCGCAACATGACCTCCCAACTCCTGTACTCAATACTCTGACCAATAAAGGAAAGCATACCAAACACCTTCTTCACTATCCTATCTACTTGCGACTCCACTTTCAAGGAGCTATGAACCTGCACTCCAAGGTCTCTTTGTTCAGCAACACTCCCTAGGACCTTACCATTAAGTGTATAACTCATGCTAAGATTTGCTTTTCCAAAATGTAGCACCTTGCATTTATCTGAATTAAATTCCATCTGCCACTTCTCAGCCCATTGGCCCATCTGGTCAAGATCTTATTGTAATCTAATGTAACCTTCTTCGCTGTCCACTACACCTCCAATTTTGGTGTCATCCTGAAACTTACTCACTGTACCTCTTATGCTCACGTCCAAATCATTTCTACAAATGACAAAAAGTAGAGAACCCAACACCGATCCTTGTGGCACTCCACTGGTCACAGGCCTCCAGTCTGAAAAACAACCCTCCAGCACCACCCTCTGTCTTCTACCTTTGAGCCAGTTCTGTATCCAAATGGCTAGTTCTCCCTGTATTCCGTGAGCTCTAACCTTGCTAATCAGTCTCCCATGGGGAACCTTATTGAACGTCTTACTGAAGTCCATATAGATCACATCTACGGCTCTGCCCTCATCAATCCTTTTTGTTACTTTTTCAACAAATTCATCAGGTTTGTGAGATATGATTTCCCACACACACAGCCATGTTGACTATCCCTAAACAGTCCTTGCCTTTCCAAATACATGTACATCCTGTCCCTCGGGATTCCCTCCAACAACTTGCCCACCACCGAGGTCAGGCTCACCATTCTATAGTTCCCTGGCTTGTCTTTACCACCCTTCTTAAACAGTGGCACCACGTTTGCCAACCTCCAGTCTTCCGGCACCTCACTGTGACTGTTGATGATACAAGTATCTCAGCAAGAGGCCCAGCAATCACTTCTCTAGCTTCCCACAGAGTTCCCGGGTACACCTGATCAGGTCCTGGGGGATTTATCCACCTTTATGCTTTTCAAGACATCCAGCACTTCCTCCACTGTAATCTGGACATTTTGCAAGATGCATGAACTTAGCTGGGAATGTTACCCACTGAGAACACATGGGCCAAGGAAGGGACAGGGAAACACCACTATCTTAAAGAAAGCACAGACAGGAAACGTCTGCACTGGGTACTGCTTGTAACTGATGAGAGAGAGACTAGTCTTCCCAGGGGATTAGCAAAGAGCTGAGAGCTTAACAGCCCGTACTGTGTTTCACTCTGTGACATTAGAGAGGATCAAAGTCAATTTGCAATAATGCAGCAACATGGACCAAACAGCCAACTCAGATCCGAACCTGTTGGTTAGAGTTTACCAACAACTCAGTCTGGCAGCTTACCCCCTTCCCCCACCACTGCCCATCTCCCCAGTACCACTTATTCCTCCGTCCCATTGAGTCATTCAATCAATTCATCAATGAACACCAGCCAGCAGCTCACATCCTGCAATGTCAGCAGGTACGGGAGAGCAATTCCTACTGGTTACATGGTCATGAGTGTAACATGGGGGTTGAACAAGGTGTGGGGATTGAGAGCAGGCACTGATCAAATTTCCAGCTCACAGCGTGAAAGGCAGTCACTTTGCCCCAACCCCCACGCCTCACTGAGACATCATTCATGGCAGAGATTAAGTGAGATTAACGGGGAGCTCAACTGCTGAGATCTTAGCCAAAATTAAACTGGTATCCTTAAGGAGAGATTGTCCAGGGAGATGGAAAGCAGGAGAGTCATATGTGGATGTGAGCATGTGTCTCTCTCTGGGTGTATGTTTGTATGTGGGGGTGTGTCTGAGTGTCTGTATTTGCAAATGCCGGTGTTGGACTGGGGTGTACAAAGGTAAAAAAAAAATCACACAACACCAACTTAGAGTCCAACAGGTTTAATTGGAAGCACTAGGTTTAGGAACGCTGCTCCTTCATAAACCAGTTGGACTATAAGCTGGCGTTGTGTGATTTTTAACTGAGTGCCTGTATGTATGTGTGTATTATCACTGGCACCCTAGGCTCCTCAGCCAGAGTTTCTGTTGTACCGCACTGTCGGAGGGTCAGTGCTGAGGGAGTGCCACACTGTCGGAGGGTCAGTGCTGAGGGAGTGGGCACTGTCGGAGGGTCAGTGCTGAGGGAATGCCGCACTGTCGGAGGGTCAGTGCTGAGGGAATGCCGCACTGTCGGAGGGTGAGTGCTGAGGGAATGCCACACTGTCGGAGGGTGAGTGCTGAGGGAGTGGGCACTGTCAGAGGGTGAGTGCTGAGGGAGTGCCGCACTGTCGGGGGGACAGTGCTGAGGGAGTGCCGCACTGTCGGAGGGTCAGTGCTGAGGGAGTGCCGCACTGTCGGAGGGTCAGTGCTGAGGGAGTGCCGCACTGTCGGAGGGTCAGTGCTGAGGGAGTGCCGCACTGTCGGAGGGTCAGTGCTGAGGGAGTGCCGCACTGTCGGAGGGTCAGTGCTGAGGGAGTGCCGCACTGTCGGAGGGTCAGTGCTGAGGGAGTGCCGCACTGTCGGAGGGTCAGTGCTGAGGGAGTGCCGCACTGTCGGAGGGTCAGTGCTGAGGGAGTGCCGCACTGTCGGAGGGTCAGTGCTGAGGGAGTGCCGCACTGTCGGAGGGTCAGTGCTGAGGGAGTGCCGCACTGTCGGAGGGTCAGTGCTGAGGGAGTGCCGCACTGTCGGAGGGTCAGTGCTGAGGGAGTGCCGCACTGTCGGAGGGTCAGTGCTGAGGGAGTGCCGCACTGTCGGAGGGTCAGTGCTGAGGGAGTGCCGCACTGTCGGAGGGTCAGTGCTGAGGGAGTGCCGCACTGTCGGAGGGTCAGTGCTGAGGGAGTGCCGCACTGTCGGAGGGTCAGTGCTGAGGGAGTGCCGCACTGTCGGAGGGTCAGTGCTGAGGGAGTGCCGCACTGTCGGAGGGTCAGTGCTGAGGCAACGGGGGGTCAGTGTTGAGGGAGTGCCACACTGTCAGAGGGTCAGTGCTGAGGGAGCGCCGCACTGTCGGAGGGTCAGTGCTGAGGGGGTGGGCACTGTCGGAGGGTCAGTGTTGAGGGAGTGGGCACTGTCGGAGGGTCATTGCTGAGAAAGTGCCGCACTGTCGGAGGGTCAGTGCTGAGGGAATGCCGCACTGTCAGAGAGTCAGTGCTGATGGAGTGGGCACTGTCGGAGGGTCATTGCTGAGGGAATGCCGCACTGTCGGAGGGTCATTGCTGAGGGAGTGCCGCACTGTCGGAGGGTCAGTGCTGAGGGAGTGCCGCACTGTCGGAGGGTCAGTGCTGAGGGAGTGCCGCACTGTCGGAGGGTCAGTGCTGAGGGAGTGCCGCACTGTCGGAGGGTCAGTGCTGAGGGAGTGCCGCACTGTCGGAGGATCAGTGCTGAGGGAGTGCCGCACTGTCGGAGGATCAGTGCTGAGGGAGTGCCGCACTGTCGGAGGGTCAGTGCTGAGGGAGTGCCGCACTGTCGGAGGGTCAGTGCTGAGGGAATGCCGCACTGTCAGAGGGTCAGTGCTGAGGGAGTGGGCACTGTCAGAGGGTCAGTGCTGAGGGAGTGCCGCACTGTCGGGGGGTCAGTGCTGAGGGAGTGGGCACTGTCAGAGGGTCAGTGCTGAGGGAGTGCCGCACTGTCGGGGGGTCAGTGCTGAGGGAGTGGGCACTGTCAGAGGATCAGTGCTGAGGGAGCGCCGCACTGTCGGAGGGTCAGTGCTGAGGGAGTGCCGCACTGTCGGAGGGTCAGTGCTGAGGGAGTGCCGCACTGTCGGAGGGTCAGTGCTGAGGGAGTGCCGCACTGTCGGAGGGTCAGTGCTGAGGGAGTGCCGCACTGTCGGAGGGTCAGTGCTGAGGGAGTGCCGCACTGTCGGAGGATCAGTGCTGAGGGAGTGCCGCACTGTCGGAGGATCAGTGCTGAGGGAGTGCCGCACTGTCGGAGGGTCAGTGCTGAGGGAGTGCCGCACTGTCAGAGGGTCAGTGCTGAGGGAATGCCGCACTGTCAGAGGGTCAGTGCTGAGGGAGTGGGCACTGTCAGAGGGTCAGTGCTGAGGGAGTGCCGCGCTGTCGGGGGGTCAGTGCTGAGGGAGTGGGCACTGTCAGAGGGTCAGTGCTGAGGGAGTGCCGCACTGTCGGGGGGTCAGTGCTGAGGGAGTGCCGCACTGTCGGAGGATCAGTGCTGAGGGAGTGCCGCACTGTCGGAGGATCAGTGCTGAGGGAGTGCCGCACTGTCGGAGGGTCAGTGCTGAGGGAGTGCCGCACTGTCAGAGGGTCAGTGCTGAGGGAATGCCGCACTGTCAGAGGGTCAGTGCTGAGGGAGTGGGCACTGTCAGAGGGTCAGTGCTGAGGGAGTGCCGCACTGTCGGGGGGTCAGTGCTGAGGGAGTGGGCACTGTCAGAGGGTCAGTGCTGAGGGAGTGCCGCACTGTCGGGGGGTCAGTGCTGAGGGAGTGGGCACTGTCAGAGGATCAGTGCTGAGGGAGCGCCGCACTGTTGGAGGGTCAGTGCTGAGGGAGCGCCGCACTGTCAGAGGGTCAGTGCTGAGGGAGTGGGCACTGTCAGAGGGTCAGTGCTGAGGGAGTGCCGCACTGTCGGGGGGTCAGTGCTGAGGGAGTGGGCACTGTCAGAGGGTCAGTGCTGAGGGAGTGCCGCACTGTCGGGGGGTCAGTGCTGAGGGAGTGGGCACTGTCAGAGGATCAGTGCTGAGGGAGCGCCGCACTGTTGGAGGGTCAGTGCTGAGGGAGTGGGCACTGTCAGAGGATCAGTGCTGAGGGAGCGCCGCACTGTTGGAGGGTCAGTGCTGAGGGAGCGCCGCACTGTCAGAGGGTCAGTGCTGAGGGAGCGCCGCACTGTCAGAGGGTCAGTGCTGAGGGAGCGCCGCACTGTCAGAGGGTCAGTGCTGAGGGAGCGCCGCACTGTCAGAGGGTCAGTGCTGAGGGAGTGGGCACTGTCGGAGGGTCATTGCTGAGGAAGTGCCGCACTGTCGGAGGGTCAGTGCTGAGGGAGTGCCGCACTGTCGGGGGGTCAGTGCTGAGGGAGTGGGCACTGTCAGAGGATCAGTGCTGAGGGAGCGCCGCACTGTTGGAGGGTCAGTGCTGAGGGAGTGCCGCAGTGTCGGAGGGTCAGTGCTGAGGGAATGCCAAACTGCCAGAGGTTTTATCCCTAAGTAGGACATGTTAAAACTGTTCCCATGCTCTCTGGATGGAGGACATTTCTGATAATCACTGACAGCCTGGCAGTGTGAGGAAATCCTTCAGATGGTGCCCTTCCCCAACGTCGCTCAAGGGAAATATTCAAACTCAGATTTTCCTGAGGAAACAGTCAGTCAATGAGTTCCATGTCCTGGACAGTGTTGTGTTGGCAGTGAGTGTGAGGTGTCGGGAGTGGGTGGGAAAGATGGAATGAGGGAGAGAGATACAGTGAGGTGCAATTGAGATTGACAGTAAATCCATTACCACACCCCCAGAGCTTGGCATCACAAGTTCACCTCTTGACAACAGAAATCTCTGGAGATCACTAGTAGCCCAATGACTCATGATCTCACCCGAGTTCTGTCCCGTCAAGTTAGGGACTTCCCATCTCAAACTCTGGCCATACGAACAAAGCTGCAGAAAGCTCTGTGTCTATTCAGTCTGACCCGTCTCATTCTTCATCCAGGATTCAATGAACCAATTCCCATGAGCAGGGGACGGGCAGGATCCTGCAGGAAGACAATGTTCTGGAAACCCTTCCAATCCAGCACCACCCCCTTCTGCACCTCTCGAGCTTCCTCAGCCATTGCTCAGCCTCCACAGTCACTGGGTTAATATCTGTGAAACTCTCTCCCCATCTCTCTCACTGTGTACCTGCACCCCGTGGACTGCAGCAGTTCAGGAAGCAGCAGTCCACCCCCCAGCCCCTCCCCCTGGGACCATGAGGGATGGGTAGGAAGTATTGGCCCACCACACGGAGCTGTGAGTGAATGAAGTGGATGTAGACTGGAGTGGTGAGACCAGAGTGTATCAGACGGTCCCACAGACTTTCCTCACTAATATTCAGGAATCGAACAGCTCGATCCCCAGGAACCCTGCCTGCTCTGTGCCTTGAAGATGCTGCAGTCCCCTGGGCTGATACCACACTTCCCCCCACCCCACCTCTGATAGAGCAATCCTTCCTCAGCTCAGTGCGCGATGACTTGGCCTCTTGGCTCAGTGAGTCTGCAGTCAGTCACAGGCTAGTCATCGCCCAGGCTCCGTCGTGCTAAAGTCTTGCAGAAATTACCAGGAGATCACCTCCCTGCTTGGATAGCTGAGTGAACCCAGGATCAGTTCATTTCCTCAGGCTCAAGGATGAGTCCGTTACAATCTGCCTGAGACAATGACAGTGGCCACAGTGGGTAGAGGTCTGACCAAGGCACAGTGAGGGAGAAGGTTCTCTGAGATGAAACTGTGAGATACAGGGCTTGCACCATTGCACTGTGTCTGAATGCCAGTGAGAGGGAGTGTCAGTGTCAGACCCCCCACTGTCAGCCTGATTGGTGTCAGTTTCCTCAGGTCTGGGTGGACAGAACTTGAGTCACTCACCCGAATGGAAACCCTGATGGTTGCACTGGTGATTCAGAGAGTTCAAGGTCACAGGGAAAGTCCTGAGGGACTTTCTCATGTAGGTCAAGGCTTAGAGAGAGAGACGGACAGAGAGATAGAGACACACATACAGAGAGGGAGGGAACATTGACCAAAGCTTCCTGCTCCTGACCACTGAGCATCACCATTCCAACCCACTCCCAATCTTCCAGCTCCTGGGAATGCTCAGTGGCTATCAAATGGGACTGGACCTCATTACCCTCCCAAACAAATGGCCTGTCCTTCAATACTAGCCCATACCTCAGTAGCTCCTTCACATCTGTGCCAAGGAGAGACCTGTGCAAACCCAGAAGCTGTTGGCGAACATACACAAAGTGAGAGCCTTTGGAAGACAGGAGTTTGAGGCAGCAGGAGGCCATTCAGCCCATCATGCTTGCTCCTCCATTCACAAACAGCCTGACTATCTCACTGCAGTCTGAGCCCCACCTTCATGCCTTACCCTCATTCCCATCGAACGTGACATCAATCTATTATCTGTCCATCCGTTCCCCTCTCCTGACTCTTACTGATAGCAGCTGCCCTATCGGGTGCACTCCTGCAGCCATCAATCCTCCCACAGTGTGACAGAATTCCCTTTCAGGTGTATTTGGTCTGTTTCCATGGCCAAGGCAGACAGTGGACACTTTCACTTCTTTGAAGTGGAGGAACCAGAGATAGGAACAGCTCCCCTTGTGGGATGGACTCACTGGCCTGCAATGTTCACATTCTCATTCCAACTCTCCCCGGGTCTGTAAGCCTCCCCTATCTCAGAAACCTACCCCCCACCACCCCGCCCCACAACCCTCTGAGATCACCGCAGCCTTCCAATTCTGGCCTGTCCATACAGAATCACTCCACCAGGGTTGGCCAAGTGTGAGCCCCAGTCTCTGGGCTTCTCTCCCGAGACCACTCTGCCTCTCGTCTCCCTTCAGTTTTAACTGCAGGGCAAACAGCTCTGAAAGCGTTAATCCTGGGGTTGCTAGCAAAAAGCAGCACCCATCATGTCACAGGCACTCTGGGGGAAGACTGTACCATCTCGTGAGACCAGGAACTGAGGTGGGTCCTGCTGATCATCATATCAGAAACATCTGGACACATGTACAGAAGTCACCTCTCATTCGACTCCTCCCCAAACACACACACACACAAGTGGAACAAACAGGTAACATCAAACTCAACACCCTGATGGACTGAGTCACCTGTTGTAATCACTCTGGATGTAGCCTGGGGATAACGTTACGGGACACTACAGGAGTTGTCTCAATGCAAGTCATAGCTTCCAGGATGAATCAGCGTGTGAAATCAGTCTGATTCACCTGCGATTCTCAATTGTCAATGGTCTTCAACTGAACCTACAGTGATCGATCGCAGACCTGTCGACTTCCCTGCAGCTGACCGAGTGCAGAAATCCTTTCACCAACAACAATACCCTCGCTGGAGCGTTCACCACCTCTCCATCTGTCCAACTGCCTGCCTCGTTAACTCTTCCACCACTTCCCCCCACCCTGTACTCTGCATAAAATCAACTCTTTCCAAGTTACCATCAGTTCTCAACTTGAAACATTGACTCTGATTTCTCTCCACAGATGTTGTCAGACCTGCTGAGATTCTCCAGCAATTTCTGTTCCTGTTTATCATTTCCAGCATCTGCAATTCTTTAAAATCGTCCAGCAGAGATATCTTACTGAAGCTCACTCATTAGTTTTGTGTCTTGTTCATGACTTCTACAAATTGTAAACTTAGGGGCGGGGGTGGGCTGGGGGTTGAGCCCCCTCCATCTCTCTCCGAGATTCACACTGATGCTCCTGTGTAACAGTGAGCAGGTGCTGCCCTGTCAGAGGGTCACCATGAAGATCTCAATCTGACTCCAAGCTGGAAGCTTTTGTCTGGGGATAGAGTTTATGGACTGCTCAGTCTCACAGCTCCTGATACTGTTTGTATTTTCCAATCAGCTTATTCCGAGATATTGTGACACCCCTCTGGAGCAGCTGGGACTTGAACCTGGGTATCCTGGCTCAGAGGTAGGGACATTACCAGTGCTCCACAAGAGCCCTCCCTCTGGAACTGCTCTCACACTGACACTGAGTAGTTATTCCCGTCCCCAATCACCCATGGGACTTCCCTTCGACTAACCACCAACAGTAAATCACCTGCGCCCCTCCTGCTAGTTTTTACTACTCAGACCATTTCCAAAATGACCTGCTTCTTTCTCAATCTGAGAGAAAGACATGGGAGTGCTGCACTGTCAGAGGAGCTGTCTTTCAGGTGGTCAGTTCAAGCCGGGTCCTGTCTATGGAAGAAATCTCCCCTCTCTGAAGGGAAGAGGAATGTTTGAAACAGGTCTTCGACTCATATCATCGATCAATCCAGTTACCATGGAGCTGATCATGATCATTGAGCTATAGGGAGGAGAGATTGGATAGGCTGGGGCTGTTTTCCCTGGAGCGACAGAGGCTGAGGGGTGACCTTATAGAGGTTTACAAAATCATGAGGGGCACGGATAGGATAAATAGACAAAGTCTTTTCCCTCGGGGTGGAGGAGTCCAGAACTAGTGGGCATAGGTTTAGGGTGAGAGGAGAAAGATATAAAAGGGATTTAAGGAGTAACATTTTAATGCAGAAGGTGGTGTGTGTGTGGAATGAGCTGTCAGAGGAAGTGGTGGAGGCTGGTACAATTGCAACATTTAAAAGGCATCTGGATGGGTATATGAATAGGAAGGGTTTAGAGGGAGATGGGCTGGGTGCTGGTAAATGGGACTAGATTAAGTTGGGATATCTGGTCAGGATGGATAATTGGACCGAAGGGTCTGTTTCCATGCTGTACATCTCTGTGTGACTGGATGATCACAGTGATAGCTGTGGGAGCTTGCTGTAATGTTTTCTACGTGACTTCCTCCCTGTTTGTGAACAGCTTCAGGTTGTGGTGACACTGAGCAGGGTGTGAGATAGATCTCTGCTGATCCACCTTGAAAGACAACTTTTTCAGTTTCTGGGCTTTGATCTGATTTTCTTGACGGGGGTGGGGGGGAGGCAGGGGGAGGAAGGAGTGGCTGTGGTATCACTGAGCCCCTCCTGAGTAGCTATTATCCCCACAGGTCAGCACACTTAAAGGTTCTGCACTCACACCAGCCTGGATTTGAGGAGCTCCTGGTGCCCTGCAACATTCCATCCATCGGTGAATCAAGGAGGAAAATGTGCTCCTTTTACTCTCCCCTGGAATCAGATTACTGAATCAGGAGCATTAACTGTTGCTGTCGCTACTTCGGTGAGACTCAACAGTGAGCCCTGCTCACAGGCAGCTCTGTCAACAACAATCAACTTTAATCCTCCCCTCAGGGTCTGGGCGACCCCGGGCACAGGTTCCTGGTGTCAGGACAGGAAGGGACCCCTGTTCCAGGTTACATTGTCCCATCTGATTGACCTGCCTGAGTGAGGGAGAGCTGCACTTCTGACCTGAGCTTGCTGATAAACTTGCTTCCTCCTCTGGAGCTGGGGATTTCAAGCCTGTTTCGATCCCGGCATGGTTCCACTTTGTCCAGGTCACTCAGGGATTTCACTCCATTGAGGAGTTAGTCACTTTCTGGAGAATTGCAGGACAAGGGGCTGAATGAGGGGGAGACAGGAATTCTGCCTTTACCAAGTCAATGAAGCCGCTCTGATTTCACACACACGCGCGGGGTGCCCAAACACAGGTACAGACTCGTCCTTTGGAATGCTTGCTCACAGAATCCAAACAGAAATAACACAATGGGTTGCCCAGTGAGATCCCCAGCCCTCGGAAACACTGCCGCACACCCACTGAAACATTTCCTGACTTGTAAAATTAGAAGGGGAACAAAATTGTGAGATTTCTTACCTGAAAAGATGAGAATGACTTCCGCACAGAAACTGAACATGGTCCCTCTCACTTGCTCCCCTTTCCACACTGTGATGTTGCTGAGAGTCAGTCACAGAGACACACAAGGAGAGAGAGAGAGAGAGAGTGTGTGTGTGTGTCTGTGTGGGACCTGGTAGACAAAAGGGAGGCTCCTTTTTCTTAAATAACTGGCTCTTAAAGCTGTCATGTCCTGAATGAGGCAACTCTGAAACGACCACTTTGATGACACCGAGGCTGCAATTTCACAACTTCGCCTCCAACATGTTGGTGTCTCTTTAAGACCCAGGCACATCCCGGTTTTTGATTTAAGGTTGCTCAACTGAAAATAGTGAACCGCAAGATAAAGCGCAAGTCATACTGTGGTAAATCCTGACAGGTTAACATCTGATTTGCTTCACACCTCGTTCTTCCCAAAACAATTCCCCACCCCCTTGCTGAGAACTGAGTGACACACAATGTTGAGTGACAGATATGATAACAACTCGACAGAGCAAATCCACCCCAAACCACCTCCTCCCGACCCCCACTTTAAAACGGGTTATTTCCAGAACATTTCTCACGGTCCTCTTGGCCAAGCTGTCTTGGCAATAAAAAGAAGATTGATGTGGGGTCACTGCTATGAGGCACGAAGTATGCACAGCACGACTCCACAATCAGCAATGTGATGCCAATCAGATGACAGCAGTGCTCACTGAGGCTCACGATTGATCATGGGCTATCTCCCCCACTCTGTCTCCAGGCTGAAGACGGCGAGACCTGTTCACATTCCACTTGAACAGGCAGACCTAGCCTCTCGGCTTTCTCTAACCTTCACTTCAAACCCAACAGCAGAAATTGGGAGCACGGTGCCTCAGTGACTAGCACTGCTGCCTCACAGCACTCGGGACTCAGGTTTGAATCCCACCTTGGGGACTGTCTACATGGTGTTTGCACGTTCTCCCCATGTCTGTGTGGGTTTCCTCCCACAGTCCAAAGATGCGCAGGTGAGGGTGGATTAGATTAGATTACTTCCAGTGTGGAAACAGGCCCTTCGGCCCAACAAGTCCGCACCGACCCGCAACCCACCCATACCCCTACCCCTCTTCCTAACACTACGGGCAATTTAGCATGGCCAATTCACCTGACCCGCACATCTTTGGACTGTGGGAGTAAACCGGAGCACCCGGAGGAAACCCACGCAGACACGGGGAGAACGTGCAAACTCCAGACAGTCGCCTGAGCCGGGAATTGAACCCGGGTCTCTGGTGCTGTGAGGCAGCAGTGCTAACCACTGTGCCACCGTGATTGGCCAACGTTGAAGTGCCCAAAGAGTGCAGGGATGTACGGGCTGTCTGCCTTGGGATTGACTGATACCTTGTCATTGAGGAAAGTAAACACAAAACCCAGATTCACGTCCAAGAGGAAACCATTCAGGCCATTCAAGCCTGTCCCCTCCCTCAAGTCAATCATGGGCTAATGTGACACTCACCTCCATTTCCCTCACCTTCACTCCAGATCTCGCAATAACGTTCAACCAACAAACACACCAACAATCCCAGTCTCAGGAATTTCAATGGAATTCCCAGGATCTTGAGTTTGAGATGCCCTCTCTTTTTGTTTAGCAGGAGGTAGGTGCTGCTAACTGGGCCAATGTTTGATGTCTGACCCAAACTGGTCTTGAGAATGTGGTGGAGACTGACGATGAGTTCAGGACTGTTAGGGAGGGAATCCCAGGATCTCATCCCAGTGACACTGAAGGAACGGTGAGAGATTTCCAATTCAGGATGATGAGCGGCTTAGAGAGGAACCTCCGGGGGTGGTGTTCCCATGTATCTGCTGTCCTTGTCCTTCCAGACGGAAGTGGGTGTGCGTTAAAAAGGTGCAGTGCCTAACTTTGCAATGATGCAAGGGTTTGGAGATGAAGTGAGAGAGAGCATGAAGTTTCATTTCATTGATCTGGCCCCTCTTGGTTGCAGATGGATACATTTTCCCAGCAGAGAGTTCACATGCCAAGGGGGGACACAGAAGATTGGACAGGGAGACAGATGGACGATGGTGTTTGCAGGAGGCCAGGGAAGTGCATCACCTCCATACCCCAGACCCTGGCACTCAGCCTGCTGAAGGAATGTGCCCCATTGCCTTTCGAGGCTGAACCCATTCAGGAAGCCTGTTGTTAACAGAAATTCCTTCTTAATCTCTGCTGTTGTTTTTTTTTGTCGGCTCAGTTCAATCACTAGCCTCTCAGCGACCCAGTTATCAAAGGAAACCTGTTTGCCCACATACTTCTACGCGTCAATTCAACCTCCCACCCTTGATAAGAAATCGGAGTTGGAAGAGGCTGTTCAGCCCCTCGAGTCTGTCCAAACCCTTCAGTAATATGATGGCTGCTGTGCCTCTGGCCTCTACCTCTCCTTGAAGCCAATGGGATCACTTTCCCTGAAAGGTGTGAATGTGTGCACACAAAGGAATCTCGTTCTCAACCTCTCCCCTTGCCTGAGGCATGGTGACTCTCAGGTGAAACCACCAAACAACCGATACGGCAGCTGTGTGCTCTTGACAACTTTATCCTTAAACCTGGGGAGAGCTATATTTTTTTTTAGATTAGATTACTTACAGCGTGGAAACAGGCCTTTCGGCCCAACAAGTCCACTCCAACCCGCTGAAGCGCAACCCACCCATACCCCTACATTTACCCCTTTACCTAACACTAGGGGCAATTTATCCTGGCCAATTCACCTAACCCACACATCTTTGGACTGTGGGAGGAAACCGGAGCACCCGGAGGAAACCCACGCAGACACGGGGAGAACGTGCAAACTCCACACAGTCGCCTGAGTTGGGAATTGAACCCGGGTCTCTGGCGCTGTGAGGCAGGAGTGCTAACCACTGTGCCACCATGCCGCCCACTGTTTCTTGTTGCCCAGTGTAATTAATGAGCGCTCATCAATCCCAAATTTTAATTGGACTGGCCTTTGATTGACAGTGGCAGGATTTCTCTGCTCACTCCAAGTCAATACTCAAAGTATGCACCTGGTCAGATTGGGAGTGACTTGGATGGTGGGGCCACCGTCTCAGTGTAACATGAAGCAACACTCCCAGGAGCTGAGGCCACTAATATAAATGAAGACAAAGCTTGTGGAGTGTGTATGCCTCCCCCACCCGTTGTTGCTACCCTCAGCTGATAGCTTCAAAGAAATTCCATTCTTCAGCATGCGCTGTTACCTGTCCACCTCTGTGCAGGTGGTGTGCAGCTCAACAGCCTCTTGTGGAGGAGGATCAACACCAGCCACCTCAATCCCTCACAAGATATCACTGCTGACTGGAAACACACAACTTGACCCCTTGAAGAAAGCCGCTTGGCTTTTAAGCAGGGGGCAATTTACAAACCCAGTCTCAGAGTTTGAGGGAGCAGCAAGCCCACATCAAAGTGAACGCTTAAATAAGGACTGAGCCAAAAATCAAAAACTGCAGATGCTGGAATCCAAAGTAGACAAGCAGGAGGCTGGAAGAACACAGCAAGCCAGGCAGCAGCAGGAGGTGGAGAAGTCAACGTTTCAAGTGGAACTCTGGGATGTAGGCTTGCTCCCTGAGTTGGAAGGGTCAATTTCAGACATTTTGTCACCATACTAGGTGCTTTTCCAGCACCACACTCTTTACTCTGATCTCCGGCATCTGCAGTCCTCACCTTTGCCTAACATGATCAGTGAACCTCCAGATGAAGCACTGGTGCTATGGCCCGCTTTCTATTTGTGTGTTCAAGGTTCCTTGGGTTGGTGATGTCATTTCCTGTGGCGACCCTTCTTCAGGACTGGGGGTGGGTGTAAGTGGCAGCTGCAGATAAAGGGGCTGGGAAGCGAGGTATGGTGGTGAGGTGCGGACAGGTGGAGACAGGTAAGGACTGATGCTGAGATGGCACTGGAGTAGAAGCAGTATTACTCAAGTATCAGAACTTCCCTAAGTCACTGTGAAAGTGCAGAGGGCACTGCTGCCTGACCTGAGGAATCAGCCAGAGACCCTGCCTCATCCCCTGCGTCCAACAGGCTCAGCAAGAGGCCCACCCATCCCCTGGCACTGGGGCCTCTACACAAACACATTTCAGAGACACGGTGTAACGCATTACGGAATTCATCAGGCAAAAACTCACATTTCCAATCCGTCTTGCTCCATCTCAGGACACGCGGAAGCGCTGCACATTCGAAGCAGTCAGGTTTCCAAGATGTTGTCTCTCTTGGAATGCAGGATGTCGGGGCCCAGCCTTACACAACAAGATCCCACAGAAAGCAATGCAAGAGTGACCCACTGATTTGTTGTTAGTGACATGGGCTCAGTTATAAATCTCGTTCAGTAAGGCCCCTTGCCATATCGTCGCTGTTCTTTGAAAACTCCCATCCCTGAAACTCTCTCATGCAGCTGAGATGGCATTTGTGGTCCTCATTAATGTCTTGTCTAGAAGGTTAGGGTTAGGGTGATTACTTACTCTCCAACAATCCCGAACCGAGGAACACGTTTTAAACATTAGGCTTGCTGGTTTCAGATGGAAGGAGTGTTTTATTTCCTCAGCTGAGTGAGAGATGTTTTTCAGTGATGAGTGTGTTAAAGTTTAGCACAGCAGGTAGGGAACTAAAGCCGAGAGATTAATCTTCCTGAATAGCAGAACAGGCTGAAGGATTCATTCAGGCTCCCCATGTTTGTGTTATCCTCCAGCCTAGTGTGGGCTCTACATCCCTGGAAGCAGCACAATTCCATCTCCTCACTTCCTACACTTTACCTTCCTGTCCATAGCCAGTCCCCCTAGGTCCCTCTGCACATTAAGACAGCAAAGATAGTAGCATAGCATGGAAACAGACCCTTCGGTCTGACTAGGCCATGCTAACCATGCTCCCAAACTAAACCAGTCCGACCTGCACGTGTTGGGCCCATATCCTTCCAAACCGTTCCTATACATTGACCTCCCCAAATGTCTCTTAAACACGGAGTGCATCCACATCCACCATGTCCTCTGGCAGCTCATTCCACACACCAACCACCGTGTGTGTGAAAACCTTGCCCCTTTCAACCCTTTTAAATCTTTCTCCTCTCATCTTATAACTACGCCCCCTTGTTTTAAACTTCCTTGCCCTAGGGAAAGACCGTTACTATTCTCCTTATATACGTTCACCCATAACTTTACAAACCTCCATCAGGTCACTCTTCAACCTCTGACACTCCAGTGAAAAACTCCCAGCCTATCCTTATAACTCAAACCCTGCAACATCCTTGTAAATCTTTTCTGAACCTTCTCTGATATAACAAGATCCTTCCAATAGCAGGGTGACCAGAACTGTACACTCCACAAGTGGCCTGACCAACATCCAGTATAACCTCAAAACGACATTCCAAATCTGATACTCAAAAGCTCTGAGCAATGAAGGCAAGCGTGTGAAATGCCTTCTTAACCACCCTGTCTACCTGTGATGCCAAGTTCAAAGAATACGGTTTCTGAACCGCTCAGTTTTCTGTTTTCCAAGCCTACCCAGGACCCTCCCATTACCTGGGCACAGACTGTCGTTTTTGTTTAACCCAAGTGCAATATGCCACATTTATCCAGATTAAACTGCATCTGCCCCTCCTCAGGGACAAACAACAGGACACAGGACACATCCTACCTCTGTCAAGGAGCACAGAACCAGAAATGACACTTCCCATCAGCCTCAGGAAACTCACTGCCTTAACTGATTTCACTTCGATCATGACCAACAAAATGTGAATAATAGGACTGTACTAAACGGTGCAGTTTGACTCTGAGGCTGCAGTAAAACTTGCAAGAGGGTATGATACTGTTCCAACATGGTGAACCTGACCATAAAGAGGTGAAGTTGTGAGATGGGACTTATCAAGAAAATCTCAGTGAATGGTGCTTCCTGCAGTCAGGTACAGCTCTGAGACCCATACACATGGCTGGAACAACAGCTGGCATTTAGATAGCACCTTTTTTTAACCAAATGAAGCATCCTGAGCAGCTCCTCCTGTTGTTATCCAACAAAATCTGACATTTGGTCACATAGACAATGTCAGGCGAGCAGTCACTAATATTTACAGTCAGGCAGTGTTTGAGAAGCACACTTATGGAGTGTGCTTAGGGTCATGGGGGAGATGATGACATTGGGGTTTGGGGTAGGGGTAGGGAATCCCAGGAGCAGGGGCCAGGCAGGTGGAAAGCACACCCAACATCCTGGAATGATTCAGTCTATTAACGTTCAAGAGGCCAGGCTTGGAGGAACAGGGAGATGCTGCAGGGTGGGAGGAGATGAGGGATATAGAAGGAGTTGACTCTGTGAAGGGTCTTGGAAACAGGGGATGAGTATTTTTAAATTGTTGAGGTGCTGGAGCAGGAGCTAACAGAGACACAGGGTCTGATGGGGAGACAGGAGTTTGGGATGTCCGAAGACAATGCTCTGACATAGGAGGGTCAGCTAGCCAATACCTGATCCTCTGCACATCTCCATCCAATGCCAGCAGCAGGATTATTCCTGTGATACCTCAAATAGCACAACATTCCCGTGTCATTAGAGTCAACAATATCCTGATGTAAGAGTATTGACTGTTGTGACGGAGACACAGTGGCAGACATTGCTCACACAGTCAGAACACACCAGCAGCAATTACACAATGATTGCTTGACAAACATGTCAGCAGACCAGGTGTCACCTCTTCCTACTGTGTGTCCCTTTCCCAGCACTGACCCTCTGACAGTGTGGCACTCCCTCAGTCCTGCTTTTGGCAAGTCAGTGTGAATTCTGTGCTGAGGTTGACATTCAGTGTCCCCGAAGGTGTGACTGCACGCCGAGAGAGTTTGTTCCTGGTTTATGGGTGACCCTTTCATGTGAGCAGTGTGCTTATTACAGCAGGGCCTGTGTAATATGTGAAACGTTCACCACGGTGCTGTCAGAATCCTGTGCTCAAGTCACTGACCTGACAGGCAGCTCACCACTGCCACCTGCAGGCAGGCAATGGGCAGTCACCAATGGCCCCAACACGTCAGCACATCACCAGGCAGACAGACAGACACAGCCCTTGGCATTCATGCCCGATAGCTGTAGGCCTGGGCCTGCTCTACATCCTGGAGTGTTAACATCGGGTTAAAATACAACATCAGCCTGCTGCCAATCAGCAAAAGAAACGTGAGAGCGGTGCACCGATTGTCTTTGCTTGATCCCTCCAATCTGAGGTTGTCATGATACACCGAGCATGAGGCTGAATTGCTGACTTCACGGTGAGTTGGTTTTACAGAAAGCATTGCCTTTCCACGGGGAGTGAGTTCTGAATCAACCCAGAGGCTCAGACCGTTCCCTGGATGGGGCTCTGTCTCAGCACGTGGCAGGACCCATTAGCCAAGCCTGAAGGTGGACAGCAGGGAGGACCCTGAATACACAGCACAGCACAATGAGATACCCATATGGGGAGGGGCGGTGGGAGTCTGCTTCACCTGGAACAAGATCGGGCTGCTCGTCTTCTCTCACCAACAGGCACAACACTGAGATTCGTGTGGATCACTCCTGTTACAGGAACAAGCTCTGCCTGAAGTTGGTATGGATCAGAACTGGCCCTTCGTTCACCTCCACACTTGCTCCCTCTATGCTGCTGAATCCCTTTGTGTTCACAAGTCTACCAATCCTAGTACTGAAAACCGGGAATGACTGGCAACTCCCAAGATTCCCAGCCCCCCGAGGGAAGGAATTACTCATCTAATTCGGAAATGAGCGATCCTTGTTTCCTGGGAGGCAGGAGATACAGCCTCTGACACTTCCCTCCCATGAGTACTGACCTCCTCCACCAAGCCTTTGTTCATTTCTTCCTCATCCCACCTTAGCTGCTTCATTCACACCTGGACGCGCCAAGGGAAAGGGAGACCAGCAAGTTCAAACAAGCTGGATTGTGATTTGTGAAAAGCTCTCTTTCAACCCTGCTCTATTTGTGTTAGTCCACACCAATGTTTGAGTTTAAATGTGAAACATCCCAGCACTGCAGGTAGTAAGTGAAAAACATCCTCTCTCACTCCAAAAGCTCCAAGTGAATGGAAACAGGTTGCAGCCCACTAAGCTGACCTACAAAGCAGTTGAAATTCAACTGCAACACACCATCATCTACACTTCAAGGAACTCAAGAGACTCACCTGTACATTTTTGTTTTGAGTCTGATCTTTCTCAGACCTACCTGTTCTGGGTGTGCAGTGCCTTGTTATTCCCTCTAAAACGATTAACTTACAACTTTACACTTCTGTTTGACTCAAGAAGGTCCAACTCCGTTTCAAAGAGAAAATCCTCTGGGTCTGGGAGAAAACCATCTTCCAAATAAAGGATACTTTTCAAAATAACATCATTGCAACCAGCCAAAGGAGTCGTGTGAAACGGTTCTGGGAGAGAATGGGCAGAGATTAAGATTTGCAGAAAGGATTAGTGCTAAACGTTGGAGGTTTGCCTCTGTCAGGGGGATACCAATGTTGTGTTTTCTCCAGACCCCGAACCAAACTTTTCAAAACAAAGTCAGGGTGGGTGGAGTTACAGGGGGTGCTGACTACAATGTCTGCATGTGGACCACCCTGAAGCCATAGCCTCTCCCCTCACAGTCACATTCCTGAAACAATTCTTTTCTCTTCTTGAGTCATTGTGAGAAACAAAACCAGTGAAGGGTGCACTCTGTTTAATAATTGCAGAATACCGTGAGTCCGATACACACACAAACAATACAAGTGTTGGGGTTCAACACTTCAAACCGAAGGTACACCATCAGACATCGCCTTCACTTCCTGCACACTGTGCCATGCTGCGTCTGTAAAAGGGACGAACACATTCGGCTATGATACAACACAGTGACGTGAACAGAGTGCGACTGATACTTCTCACTGCTGTGATGGATGGATTGCTTTCTCCATGTACAAATAAGACCTGTATTGCTGAACTTCGGAGTGATGTAGCCCTCCCAGGCACGCAATGCTGTGTAAAATGATGCACCAACACTTCAGTTAAACGCACATGTTCTGTTGGGGGCGTTGAGAGAGGACAGTGTCTCATCTGGCCCTTCTCTGCTCCTGACTTGGATGTGGAAGGTGAGCCCAGCTCTATTTTGACCAGAGTGAGATGCGTCCCATTCACGTGGAGGTGGTCCTGGGGTCTGAGCCACGCTCTACGCCCCTGAGTCGGTGACGGTGGGGGGAGGGGGTGGATAAAGCTGAGTGTCTGTCTCTGCTGCTGGGTCATCGGGCAGTGTCTGCAGAGTCCGGCTTCCCCTCTCCCGACCTTGTGATCAGCTGAATTCTCGCACCGTGGTCCCTGAAGTCGCTTTGGTTAGTTGGGACCAGGAATCGGAGTGGTCCCTGTGCACAAATCCCTGAATCAAATGCAATTGGAAAAACTGGGAGGGAATGACAGCTCCAGCTGATAAAGAAAGGGTGTCCAGAGCATGTCCCTTACAAACATTATTGCTGATTAAAATGCCAGAGTGGTTCACAACTTGGAGACTGCAAGACAAGGACAGCTTGGTTCAGTGGCTTCTGGAAGCTTCCATGTCCTTCTCCGCTAACCCACGTCTGGAGTAAGGACTGCATCACAAATAAATCCTGCACAGAGAACAAACAGGAAGACCGAGCTGATGCTTATGTATATTCCCTTCTGACCAGCAGGAATGACTGGGGAGGAAATGCTGTCCTGTCCCCAGTGCTCCTGGAGAAGGGCAGCTCTCCCCTCTCTCTCACACACACACACACTCACACAGAGATTCCGAAGGGACGCCCTCTCTCAGTCCTCACTTTGTTCCGGCTGCTCATCAGTCTCTGGTTTTGGATCTGCCGACGTATAAAGGAAATTGCAGCAGATGTAGAGTGGGAACATCAGGAGTCTGCTGTCCAGATTCAGCACCACCTGTTCCTGCATCCAAAACAGAACCCAGTGTGTCAGCAGCACATTGGAAGAAAGGCAACACACTTCACACCCAGACTCGAGACCAGCACTGACTCAGAGCTAACTCTGTACTCCTCCCACCGCCTCCACCCACATCTAAAAACACAAACTCCTCGGCTCTGGCATCATACAGTGAGCTGGGGGGGGGGGGGGGGGTCAAGATCCATTGGGATCAGTCAGGTGGTCATGAGATGAATTGGGAAACACAGGTGGAGGATGAGGCCATTCAGCCCCTTGAACGTGCTCTGTGTTCAATAGGACCATGCTTGATCATCCAACTCAGTCTCCTGTTCCCTGCTTTCACTCAATACCCTGTGATCCCTTCAGGCTGAAATACTGCATCTATGGCTTTCTTCCAAGTCTTCCACGTTTTAGCCTCAACCACTTTCCTGTGCTAGGGAAGTCCTCAGGTTCACCACTCCCTTGGTTAAAATATCCCTCCTCATTTCTGTCCTAAATGGCCCACTCCTTTTCCTTGAGACTGCGACCCTCCTGTTCTGGACTCCCTGGTCATCAGGAACATCCTTCTTGCATCTCGCCAGGTTAAAATTTTCTCGGCGTCTGGGAGATCCTCTCCCATTCTCTGAAACTCAACTGAGTACAAGCCTAATGGATGTAGTTACTCTCAAAGGTCAGTCCTGCGATCCCAGTAAGTGCCTCATGAGCCTCAACTTTGTTCCTTGGGTAAGGAGACCAAAACTGCATACAAGATTCCAGATGTGGTTCCACCAACGCCCAGTGTAACAGCAGCAAGTGTTCCTGGACTTGATTTCTCACAGTGCGAAGGCCAGCATCTCACTTGCCTTCCTACCCACTGACAGCAGCTGCTCGCTTCCGTTCAGCGAGTTGTGGCCCTCTTCCCAGCTGGCGACCATTCCTATCATGTCATGGCCCTCCTGCTTTTACCAATGACAGCTGATAACCTCACACTGAAACACATTGCACTCCGCCAGCCTGTCCAAATCACATTGCAATATCACTGCATCCTCCTCACAGCTCACCCTCCCACCCAGCTTTATGTCATGTGTAAATTTGGAGATGTGACATGTAGTTGCCTCATCTAAACCATGAACAAACATTATGAATAACTGGAGATCTGCACTGACCCTTGCGACACTGTCTGCTATTTGGGGAAGGGCCCATTTATTCTTTCCCTCGGTTTGCCATCAACTGAACACACTTCTGACCATCTGAAGACACCGCCACAATCCCACAGGGTTTTAATTTCACAGGCTAATCTTTCACATGGGACCTTATTAAAACCCTTCTGTAAGTCTGAACAAATCACATCCACTGGCACCGCAGGCGCCCCCCCCACCACTACCCAATCTACTAGTCACACCCTGAAAACCATTGCAGCACATTAGTAAGGGGAGATTCCCCTTCGGAAATCCCCGCTGACTCATTGTGATCCTGTCACGGGCTTCTACGTGCTCTGCAATGACATCCTTTACAATGCAGTCCAGCATTCTGTCTTCCTCCTGTTAGACTGCTCTTGTTTCAAGGTTCAGCAGGAAAGGTACGACTCACAACCTTGGACATTTGAAGGGTGTTGAGGAATCTGAGGTTCAGTTGAAGACCTGGCAGTGATTGCATTGACCATGCACCCAGTCACTGCACATCAACATACCTGGTCTTTTTCCAGTGACAAGATCTGGTAACCTGTTGAACGGCTACAGATCACTTTGCCATTGCTGTCAAAAGATGCCAGTCTTAGCCTGCAATGGACAGGAGAGAGAGAGAGAGAGAGAGCGATTAGATCAGAAGACCAGCAATCCCCCAACTCCTTTCTTGTTCACTCTCCACCTTGTCTGGAACACAAAAGGGATTCAGATTTCTCCCTGCCTCCCTGATGCACTGACCTCTGTTCCAAGGAGATCTCCTGGGTAGCTGTGCCTGACAGACACATTCTTACAGTGTTGTTCTGTCAACCCCTTCAGTGTTCGCAGACAGTCTCAGCAGTGCAGTGACCATGTGCTACAGCAAGGAGGGGGAGTGGCTGACTCAACAGTGACACAAGGCAGTCACAGAGACTCGGTCCAGCCAGTCTGAGCGTCATGGCGGACAGGAAAGTCAGTGGTTGGCACAGGGAACACAGTGCAAGTTTAACCTGTTGCCATGAGGACATTGGGTCCACCATTTGTTCCCTGAATGGCAATACCCACTCAGAGAGACGGGCATGTAAAGTGGGCAGAGGAGGAGGAAGAGATCTGTGGGTGTTTACCCCTCCAGCGCGCGTGCACACATGCAAACACAGACACACACACACAGAGATACAGACACAGGGATAAAGAGCCACACACACACAAACAGACAGACAGACAGAGACACCGATGAGTGTGCTGAGGATTTCACTGACTTCCCTGGGTAACCTCCACCTTGGAGCGGTCTCCAGCTCTGACCCCATATCAGATGGGAATCTGTGCAGAGAATCCCAGCTTCTCCAATGAAGTGATGGTCCCTGACGGGGGGGTTCAGACACGCAGTTCAGGCCTGACAGACATAGTCTCTCCCCACAGCTTGGTACAAACCTGGTTCATAGCTCCCCCACTGTCACCCTCTGCATGCCTGAGGAATCACACTGAGCAAAGGGCTCGTGATTTCAGACCATTTCAGGACAAGAAGCAGAAACAACAGCAAAACAGAGAGAGTGGCGAGGCTCTGGAGGACACTGACTCAGACCAAACAGGATTGGACAATGCCGTCACTGAGTAACAAGGTACAAACATGGCCAAAGGGGAAGGCACTGGGGACGGTGAGTGACAGCTCAAGGCAGCTAGTACAGGCACAAAGGACCAAATGGCCTCCTGGACTGCACTGTCCCACAAAGCTGGCATGCAGCCAGGCAACAGGAAGCTGTCTTGATCTTCACAACAAACCAAGGGTTAACGTCACCGTCACACTGGGAATGACAGCAATGATCACTGTCTCAGCACGCAGACATATTGATGGAAGTGGTGTTGAGGCTGCGTGTGACACTGGAGAGATCTGGAGAATATTACACAGCTCACATTGGGAAAGATAGCCAACTGTTCAGGGCTTATGCTCGAAACGTCGAATTCTCTATTCCTGAGATGCTGCCTGGCCTGCTGTGCTTTGACCAGCGACACATTTCGAACTGTTCAAGGGTCCTGAGAAAGACCTGTCAGTGCAAGGGATGACAAAGGGCAATCAACAAATAGAGTCCTTGCCAATGGGGGTGGGGGTGGGGGGGGGATGGGGGCAGCATGTGGGACCCATTTCCACAATGGATGCTGAGCTCACAGCTTCTGCTTCACGGGCAAGGAGATGCAAAGGTCCAGCTGGGTGACAGCATAACACACTGGTAATGAGCTAGCACAACGAGGAAGGGTCCAATGGCCTCCTCGTCAATTTCTCCTCACTCAATTGCTATTGGGCACCTTTCACATTGAGGGAGAAACTGCGTATGCATCTGATCAAGGCACTGACCTACTGAACTGCGTACAAACACATCACAAAGCCAGGGCCAACCCAACAAACGGGAGGAAAAATCGCAGCTTTCAGCATCACTGATTGGCATGGAGTGAATGGTGCTGTTCCTCATCACCAATCAGTCCCCTCTGTGCCTCACAATCAATGTCAAAGAGACAGATGAGAGAGGTTTAACAGCAATTTGGTCAAGGTGACATTGGAGTGGAAGGTGCAGGTCACTGCAGTGTCTGCTGGGACCAGAATGATTGGACTGAACAAGGCAGCACATTAACTCAAACACTCTCAGGACTCTCAGTCCATGTCCCAAACTGACTGATGAGATACTCCAGCTTCATCCCTCACTTCTCAATCAGCAACAAATTCAATCACCACTGGGTGACATTGATCAGAAAGATTCCAATCAAGACAACGGACACTCTCAGCATGTGGGCGGATTCTCTGTCGAGCAGAGAATGGAGCCTTTTTGGAAAAGGAACTGTGAGCAATCACTTTGGAAATCCCATGGGTGAGGCACTACTTTCTTATCTCTGTGATCAGGTCAGAGGGGCTTGACTGACAACTGGCAACCCCAAGTCTCAAGGTCAGGATGAAGCCAGCAAACTCTTCAAACCTGACACCAGGGGTTCAGCACGGCAAGGAATCCACATCAGGGTGGAATCTAAATGGAGTCAAGCTGCAGGGAAGTTGCACTGAGAGGCAGGCTCATGGGTCCACAGTGCACAGAGTACAACAAGGCAAAATTCACACCCTGCCAAGGAGACCAAACAAGGCTGCAGGTTTGGGCAAGGACCAGCTTACTCCCAAGGCATGAGATTTACACAGGGAATTCCAGAGCCTGGGATGAACTGGGAGATGGGAGAGAGGACACAGAGGGACGGGGAGGTGCGTTGGGTGGTGGTGGAGAGAGGACACAGGGAGATGGGGGGGTGGGGGGGGGAAGGGGACATAGACAGATTGGGGGGGGGGGGGGGGGGGGGGGGGAGAGCTGGACGAGGGGACATAGAGAGACAGGGGGGTACTGGAAGAGGAGACACAGACCAAGGGTGGGGGGGGTGGGGGGAAGCTGGAAGTAATCGTGTGTTCACCCAGTGTAATCAACGTGGGAACTGAAGGGGGGTGGGGGGAGAATGAGTCTGAAGCTGACTGCTCTGGTCCCCTGAAGATTCAGACAGACCTCAGCAACCACCCTGTGACTGTACAGAGGAATTCCCACTGGGATGTGACAATGTGGCAGCACCATTATCCCGGAGCCCTTTGGGGGAAGACAGCTCATCAGGAGTGTGAGTGACAGCAGCTCCACCATCTTCCCACACAGCTGCAAAGACTGTCCCTCACACATGTCCTCTCCACAACTGATGGGAGTGAGAAGCAGAAACTGGCACTGACATCTAAGGACACAAGTGTACCACTGACAGTGCAGACCTGCAAGGAGGGACATACCTCAGCAAAGGAAGGGAGTTTCACTCCCAGGCCCCTCAGCTTCATCCATCTGCTGGTATGCCTCCAGTTGGTTGAGGTGCGATCCTGTGTGGGGACTGTCCTGAGATTGCGATTTACAAATGCTGAGAATTGGCCATGTGCTGCCAGAGGCTCACATTTCCAGTGCAGTTCTGGAGATAGCGCCAGGAGAGATTGTTTATGGGGGCGGGGGGGGGTTTGGACAGAACTGACTCTGTGCGGGGAACAGAGAGATCTCAATGACACAAAGGTCAGGAATTCAGCAGGACCTCACGGGTGGACAACATGGGGTTTGAACTGGAGAAGTGAACTCTCCCAGCGACAAGCAGTGACCATCAATGGGCAACACCGAGAAGGCAGGTTGCTGGACAAGGAATGATTCAAGCTGATGACCAACAGGTTGGAACTGCTGCACATCTCAACACAGGGTCTCAATCCATGCACCTTTCCAGTGTCACCTGTCACCCACATGAAGGAGGGTCTGGGAAGGGGAAGGAGAATCCTGTGCCCAGTGTGGGAGGGTTGCTCCTACCGAAAGGCGATATTCCTGTGAGGAAGGAGGCTGACAGTCCCTTTACACGGCTGGCTCAGGCTGTTCCTCTTGAAGATGATGAATCGGTTTGTGTAAGTCACCAGCAGATCAAAGCCAAAGCTGAAACCAGTCCATCGCCAGCAGTACTGGGGAGAGGCAAGACACAACAGCATTGTCACTCAAAAGCAGCTCACAACCACATATTGCTCCAACATCACTTTCACTGATCACCAACCCTGTGCAGAGGGGACTGGGACTGGGACTGGGGGGGGGTGGGGGAGGTGGTGGTACTGTGCAGCATGGGGACAAATCGCACACACTGTTTGATACGACTCAGATTCTACATCGACCAGTTTCACTACCAGCTGCTGGATGAGCTTGGAAAAGACTTTGAGCAGACCACAAGACAATGTCAAGCTGATCACACTCAGTCTCACAGTGTATTTACAACCGACTGCCACTGCTGAAGGGGCTGACCACATCGAGACTGGAACAAGTCGTCAAGAACTGACCGTGTCCATAAACTGAGAGGTTTCCAACTTTCAGGATTTGGGGGAGAGCCAGGGAGATCAGTTCAACATCGGGAAAATTAGGAACTTGGGTAAATCTTTGTTGTCCATGGGGAGTGAGTCTGTGCAATGGACTGCAGGGATGGGAAAGTCCCAACTTAACATTTTCATCAAATCACTGGAGCTGGAAGGCAAACATCTCAAACTTCCATCCAAAATTCACAAACAAAATGATGACTATTTTTAGTACTAAGAAAGTCACTGTTTGCTAACACAAGCTGGAATGGAAGTGAAACCATTCCATCGAGTGAAAGCTGACTGGTGAGAATAAACACTCCACTTGTCATCAGCTTGAAGGTGAATCCTGTTGTGGAGTTTTTGCCAAGAGCTGGTGTTGAGGATGTTACTCTGATGGGTGAACGGTCTCCACAGGAGCCTGCAAAGCCTCAGCCTCACCGTGGAGACTTGGCCTTGTGCAGCGGACAGCATCTCACTGAGGGGGCCAGTTTGGGTTCACCTCCTGACCAATCTCCAATGTGTGACCATTCCAAATCTCCTCAATGCTCTGACTTTCTGCTGAGCTGGCAGCTGCAGCGGCTTTGCAGGCTGAGAATGAGCCTGATATTGTGGCCAATCATTTCCCAGACAGCAGATCAAATCCCCACATCAGCACCCCCGTCGCCATTTCTGAAAGGCGCAAGTACCATTCTGTGAGGATGCGGTCAATTATCACAGCCACCTAACACAGCCTGCAATGGGACAAGAAGCAAACTCTCACACTAACACAGGAGTGTGAACAGCTCGGTCAGTTCATTAGATGGCCCGGTCTGAAGTGGGGAGAAAAGAACAGAGTTCACGTTTGACGTCCCAGGGTCCCTTGCTCAGAACTGCGGAGTTTCTCCAGCAATGTCAGCAGAGTACACCTCTGAAATGTGCCAGAACACAGACCAGAGCAGATGACCATGACTGACCCCTCCATCTCAGAGAAACTCTAAGGAGACAGACACCAGTTTCTCTTGTCTCTCCATGTAGCTGCAACACTCCATCGCTGGGTCCATTCCAGCCTCCACCCCACTCCCCACCCAACCACCTCTAATCTTGCAAACGATATCCCAAGTGTGCCCTTTCACTCAGCAGCATGTGGGGCTCAGGGTTGTGATGGCAGAGACTGGAAGGTTATCCCCATCCACGTGGCTAACCAGGAATCTCTCCCATTCTGACCGCCTGCCTCTGGACCTATCCAGCCACATTACAGACAAACCTCCCTTGGCCATCAAATCTCACAGTGAGATTGGAAGCTGGGAAATGACCCACTGTATCAGCAGACTGCACTTAGTCTCAGTCCAAGTCAATCACGTCTTCACAGACAGAGCACTGCTCTGCAAGTCAATCCCTGGAGAGTCCTTCCTCCAAATTAAGACAGAGCCGCTCACCAATAATCAGTGCCTTCTGTCACAAAGCCAATTACATCTCTGTGCAGGCAGTGTCCCATAAATTCCCATGCGCTTCAATCTTGCTGACAGGTCTATTACGTGGGACTTGATCAAACAGCAGCTGCACTTCCCTCATCAGTACAATCTGCTCCCTCAGCCAGGAACTGGATTAATGCAGTCAAACATGATTTCCCCTGAATAAATCGGTCAGTCAATTCATTAGCAGCCAGATTAAGGAGTGCAAATGCCATCATTCTTTTCTGAAAGGGGTTACGTCAATATTTTAAGATGCAGCTTTACACAGACCAATCAGCAGGTCATTTAAAGAACAGAGAACAGTACAGCACAGTACAGGCCCTTTGGCCCACAACATTGTGTCGAGTATTTCCCTTGATCGAAGACCAACCTAACCTACACACCTCACAATTTCCTGCTGTCCATGTGCTTATCCAGCAGTCGGTGAAATGGCCCGAGCGGTTCTGATTCTACGACCACCTCTGGCAGTGCATTCCACATACCCACCACTCTCTGCGTAAAGAACCTACCTCTGACATCTCCCCTCTACCTTTCTCCAATCAGCTTAATATTAGGACCCTTCATGACAGCTATTTCTGCCCTGGGGTAAAGTCTCTGGCAATCCTTCCTTCCTCTCTCCAGTGTGAAAAGCCCGAGCTCCCTCTACCTCCCTTCCTCAGACAAGCCCTCCAATCCAGGCAGCATCCTGGTAAATCTCCTCTGCACTCTCTCGAAAGCATCGACATCCTTCCCATCGTGAGGTGACCAGAACTGGAGACAATATTCCAGGGTTTTACAGAGCTGCAGCAAAACCTCACGGCTCTTCAACTCATTGACACTGTGAATGAAAACCAAAACACCACATGCCTTCTGAACAACTCTATCAACTTGGGTGGCATCTTTGAGGGATCCATGTATATGAACCCAAGACCCTGCTGTTTCCCCACACAGCCAAGAATCCTGTCTTTAACCCGATATTCAGCATTCAAATTCAACCTTCCAAAATGGATCACTTGGCATTTATCCAGGGTGAACTCCACCATAGCTGCACTGCTTTGAAACCAGCTACCATACTCACCATAGGTGCTGTTTATACTGCTTACTCAAGCAGCTACTGCAGATGAACTGCAGCAGGGGATGTATATGAAGGAAATTCAGCCAGCCTATCGATTGGAGACCAGTCTTTGAGGACAAAGTCCTTCAATCTGCTAAGGGGACGTGACACTTTGTCAGGAGCAGTCCCAGATGCTGCCATACAAGAAACGGGGACAGCAATGAGACTGCAATGTCCTTGGGGAAATTTCCCCGCAGCACTCGGACAATTTGAAGAATACATTCCAAGAAGACTGCAGACCTTCAAACATAAACCAGTCCATTACATACAAACGCAAACAATTTCAAACTTGTACCCTGTAACAAACATGTCACCTTTCACATCAAACATGCAATGCTGGTCTCCCTGCTATTGGAAAGATGTTGTGGAACTTGAAAGGGTTCAGAAAAGATTTACAAGGATGTTGCCAGGGTTGGAGGGTTTGAGCTATAGGGAGAGGATGAACAGGCAGGGGCTGTTTTCCCTGGAGTGTCGGAGGCTGAGGGGTGACCTTATACAATGTTTACAAAATTATGAAGGGCATGAATAGGGTAATTAGTGAAGGTATTTTTTCCCAAGGATAGATGTGTTGTCCCAGTCGACAAGCCAAACCAAGACACACACAAGATTCCTAGAAGCATGGCATTCCAACCAGAACTCTATCAACAAACACATCGAGTTAGATTCCATCTACCACCCGCTGAGAAAAGGAACAGGAAGTGACCTCACCACAGGAAATAACATCTCCAACCCAATGAAACCCAAACAGAAATAGAAAGCAGGAACTCTCAGCATTGCTTCGCCTGAGGCCCACAGAAGATGTTACCTAGTGATGGTGACGAAACATCTGGAAATGAACCTTGCAGCTTGGTGAGGATACCTACATCCAAAACCTCAAACTGAGCAACAAATCTTCTCAAAACTTGCTATTTAAACAGCATCTGAATGGGTATATGAACAGGGAGGGTTGAGAGATTTATTGGGCGAAGTGTTGGCAGGTAGGACGAGGTGAATTGAGGATATCGGGTTGGCATGGACGGGTTGGACTAAAAGGTCTGTTTCCATGCTGTCCATCTCCATGTGCAAACCTCAAGGCCATCAGTGCAAATCAGGCTGCAAGGGATTCCGCAGAAACCCAATCACCGTGCAAGTGCTGAGGATGTGCAACTCTGTACCTCAGGCAGTGCTGGGTATGGATTGAAGGGGAAGCTGATTAAATGCAGGAGGGAGCTAGGAAGAGAAGCAGATGCTGAGCAGGTGAGGACAGGAAGGTTAGGAGGAGGCTGGAGGGTAGTTAACCCTGGCCAGCTGTTGGTTTAGCAGCTCAAGAACAGCTCTGCTGCTTCACAAGTCTGTTTCACAAAGTCTCTTTGCTACTTCCACAAGACTTACATCACCATCTTTCACCAGCGTCCTTCCACAACGCATGCTGCAGACTTCACACTGTTCCTTGTTGATTTCCTTCGGACTGCAAAAAGCAAACCACAACATAATCAAAGCTCATCCAATCAGCTTCACATCAATCAGCCAAGGCATGGAGGCAAACATTCCAGCTGACATTCCAACCGCGACTGAGGGAGCGCTGGATTGTCGGAGGCTCAGTGCTGAGAGAGTGCCGCACTGTCAGAGGGTCAGTGCTGAGGGAGTGCCGCACTGTCAGAGGGTCAGTGCTGAGGGAGTGCTACACTGTCGGAGGGTCAGTACTGAGGGAGCGCTGGATTATCGCAGGCTCAGTGCTGAGGGAGTGCTGCACTCGCGGAGGGTCAGTGCTGAGGGAGCGCTGGATTGTCGTAGTGTCAGTGCTGAGGGAGAGCCGCACTCGCGGAGGGTCAGTGCTGAGGGAGCGCTGGATTGTCGTAGTGTCAGTGCTGAGGGAGTGTCGCACTGTCAAGAGGGTCAGTGCTGAGGGAGTGTCGCACTGTCAAGAGGGTCAGTGCTGAGGGAGTGTCGCACTGTCAAGAGGGTCAGTGCTGAGGGAGTGTCGCACTGTCAAGAGGGTCAGTGCTGAGGGAGTGTCGCACTGTCAAGAGGGTCAGTGCTGAGGGAGTGTCGCACTGTCAAGAGGGTCAGTGCTGAGGGAGTGTCGCACTGTCAAGAGGGTCAGTGCTGAGGGAGTGTCGCACTGTCAAGAGGGTCAGTGCTGAGGGAGTGTCGCACTGTCAAGAGGGTCAGTGCTGAGGGAGTGTCGCACTGTCAAGAGGGTCAGTGCTGAGGGAGTGTCGCACTGTCAAGAGGGTCAGTGCTGAGGGAGTGTCGCACTGTCAAGAGGGTCAGTGCTGAGGGAGTGTCGCACTGTCAAGAGGGTCAGTGCTGAGGGAGTGTCGCACTGTCAAGAGGGTCAGTGCTGAGGGAGTGTCGCACTGTCAAGAGGGTCAGTGCTGAGGGAGTGTCGCACTGTCAAGAGGGTCAGTGCTGAGGGAGTGTCGCACTGTCAAGAGGGTCAGTGCTGAGGGAGTGTCGCACTGTCAAGAGGGTCAGTGCTGAGGGAGTGTCGCACTGTCAAGAGGGTCAGTGCTGAGGGAGTGTCGCACTGTCAAGAGGGTCAGTGCTGAGGGAGTGTCGCACTGTCAAGAGGGTCAGTGCTGAGGGAGTGTCGCACTGTCAAGAGGGTCAGTGCTGAGGGAGTGCTACACTGTCGGAGGGTCAGTACTGAGGGAGCGCTGGATTGTCGCAGGCTCAGTGCTGAGGGAGTGCTGCACTCGCGGAGGGTCAGTGCTGAGGGAGCGCTGGATTGTCGTAGTGTCAGTGCTGAGGGAGAGCCGCACTGTCAGAGGGTCAGTGCTGAGGGAGTGTCGCACTGTCAAGAGGGTCAGTGCTGAGCCAGTGCTGCACTGTCGGAGGGTCAGTGCTGAGGGAGTGCCGCACTGTCAAGAGGGTCAGTGCTGAGGGAGTGCCGCACTGTCAAGAGGGTCAGTGCTGAGCCAGTGCTGCACTGTCGGAGGGTCAGTGCTGAGGGAGTGCCGCACTGTCAAGAGGGTCAGTGCTGAGCCAGTGCTGCACTGTCGGAGGGTCAGTGCTGAGGGAGTGTCGCACTGTCAAGAGGGTCAGTGCTGAGCGAGTGTCGCACTGTCAAGAGGGTCAGTGCTGAGGGAGTGTCGCACTGTCAAGAGGGTCAGTGCTGAGCGAGTGTCGCACTGTCAAGAGGGTCAGTGCTGAGCGAGTGTCGCACTGTCAAGAGGGTCAGTGCTGAGCGAGTGTCGCACTGTCAAGAGGGTCAGTGCTGAGCGAGTGTCGCACTGTCAAGAGGGTCAGTGCTGAGCGAGTGTCGCACTGTCAAGAGGGTCAGTGCTGAGGGAGTGCCGCACTGTCAAGAGGGTCAGTGCTGAGGGAGTGCCGCACTGTCAAGAGGGTCAGTGCTGAGGGAGTGCCGCACTGTCAAGAGGGTCAGTGCTGAGGGAGTGCCGCACTGTCAAGAGGGTCAGTGCTGAGGGAGTGCCGCACTGTCAAGAGGGTCAGTGCTGAGGGAGTGCCGCACTGTCAAGAGGGTCAGTGCTGAGGGAGTGCCGCACTGTCAAGAGGGTCAGTGCTGAGGGAGTGTCGCACTGTCAAGAGGGTCAGTGCTGAGGGAGTGTCGCACTGTCCAGAGGGTCAGTGCTGAGGGAGTGTCGCACTGTCCAGAGGGTCAGTGCTGAGGGAGTGTCGCACTGTCCAGAGGGTCAGTGCTGAGGGAGTGTCGCACTGTCCAGAGGGTCAGTGCTGAGGGAGTGCCGCACTGTCCAGAGGGTCAGTGCTGAGGGAGTGCCGCACTGTCAAGAGGGTCAGTGCTGAGGGAGTGCCGCACTGTCAAGAGGGTCAGTGCTGAGGGAGTGCCGCACTGTCGGAGGGTCAGTGCTGAGGGAGTGCCGCACTGTCGGAGGGTCAGTGCTGAGGGAGTGCTGCACTGTCGGAGGGTCAGTGCTGAGGGAGTGTCGCACTGTCAAGAGGGTCAGTGCTGAGGGAGTGCCTCACTGTATGAGGGTCAGTGCTGAGGGAGTGCCGCACTGTCGGAGGGTCAGTGCTGAGGGAGTGTCGCACTGTCAAGAGGGTCAGTGCTGAGGGAGTGCCGCACTGTCGGAGGGTCAGTGCTGAGGGAGTGCCGCACTGTCGGAGGGTCAGTACTGAGGGAGTGCTGCACTGTCGGAGGGTCAGCACTGAGGGAGTAGGCACTGTCAGAGGGTCAGTGCTGAGCCAGTGCTGCACTGTCGGAGGGTCAGTGCTGAGCCAGTGCTGCACTGTCGGAGGGTCAGTGCTGAGCCAGTGCTGCACTGTCGGAGGGTCAGTGCTGAGCCAGTGCTGCACTGTCGGAGGGTCAGTGCTGAGCCAGTGCTGCACTGTCGGAGGGTCAGTGCTGAGGGAGTGCGTCACGGTCGGAGGGTCAGTGCTGAGGGAGTGCGTCACGGTCGGAGGGTCAGTGCTGAGGGAGTGCCTCACTGTCAGAGGGTCAGTGCTGAGCCAGTGCTGCACTGTCGGAGGGTCAGTGCTGAGGGAGTGCTGCACTGTCGGAGGGTCAGCACTGAGGGAGTAGGCACTGTCAGAGGGTCAGTGCTGAGCCAGTGCTGCACTGTCGGAGGGTCAGTGCTGAGCCAGTGCTGCACTGTCGGAGGGTCAGTGCTGAGCCAGTGCTGCACTGTCGGAGGGTCAGTGCTGAGCCAGTGCTGCACTGTCGGAGGGTCAGTGCTGAGGGAGTGCGTCACGGTCGGAGGGTCAGTGCTGAGGGAGTGCCTCACTGTTGGAGGGTCAGTACTGAGGGAGTGGACACTGTCAGAGGGTCAGTGCTGAACCAGTGCTACACTGTCGGAGGGTCAGTGCTGAGGGAGTGCATCACTGTCGGAGGGTCAGTGCTGAGGGAGTGCCTCACTGTTGGAGGGTCAGTACTGAGGGAGTGGACACTGTCAGAGGGTCAGCGCTGAACCAGTGCTACACTGTCGGAGGGTCAGTGCTGAGGGAGTGCATCACTGTCGGAGGGTCAGTACTGAGGGAGTGGACACTGTCAGAGGGTCAGTGCTGAACCAGTGCTGCACTGTCGGAGGGTCAGTTCTGAGGGAGTGCCGCACTGCCAGAGGGTCAATGCTGAGGGAGTGCCGCACTGTCAAGAGGGTCAGTGCTGAGGGAGTGCCTCAATGTCGGAGGGTCAGTGCCGAGGGAGTGCCGCACTGTCGGAGGGTCAGTGCTGAGGGTGTGCTGCAGTGTTGGAGGGTCAGTATTGAGGGAGTGCCGCACTGTCGGAGGGTCAGTGCTGAGGGAGTGCCGCCCTGTCGGAGGGTCAGTATTGAGGGAGTGCCGCACTGTCGGAGGGTCAGTGCTGAGGGAGTGCCGCCCTGTTGGAGAGTCAGTGCTGAGGGAGTGCCGCCCTGTCGGAGGGTCAGTGCTAAATGAGTACAGGCTCCCTTTAATGCTCGAGCTAAGAGCCATGTGACAAATACAGGCCAGTGTTGTGGAGAAGACTGTAGAGATATCCTCTACCTGCTGCACTCCAACACAGGACCTTCTCCTTATTAAGAAGGGACACAATGTCGATGTATACCACCAAATCTGCTTCTGATGTTTGTGAAATTCTGCTGGGAGGGAACTTCTGAGAACAGTGACTACACTTTAAAATAAATCACTGGCTCAGACACACGTTGGGACATCTCAAGTTATGTGAGGAATTGAAGTCTTTTGAATATTTCCCCAGTTTGAGAGATGGAGCTGGCAATAGCCAGAGTGGATTGCGATGAGTGAATCTGAGACCCACCTCTCTGAAGACTGTCTGCTTTTAACCTGTTGCTTTGCAAATAATTCTGATCTCATTTTAAGACTTGAGAGAAATGAGAGGGGCTTGAATTGAGCTGTTTGGAGACTGACCAAAGTTCAGAGTGGTACTTCATAGCCAGAGATGTTTCTCCAGGGCAGGATTGACTGGTACGAGGAGTCACAGTTTGAAGATATTAGGAGGAAGGTATAAAGGAGATGTCAGAGGTAGGCTTTTTACACAGAGAGTTGGAAATGTATGGAATGCGTTGCCAGCTGTGGTGGTGGAAGCGTCGTCATTGGGGACATTTAAGCGACTGCTGGACATGCACATGGATAGCAGTGAGTTGAGGGGTGTGCAGGATAAGTTCCTATAGTTTACATTAGGATTCAGTCTCGGCACAACATCGTGGGCCGAAGGGCCTGCTCTGGGCTGTACTTTTCTATGGTCTGTGTTCAACAGAGGTTTCTCCTTGCTCTCAGGTCTGGATAGGCTTTGAGAATCAGAGGGAACATATCCACCATGTCTATAGATCTGCCTGTAGATGGATGGAGGCTTGGTGGACGGGTGCAGAGGGAATGTCTGTCAGACCCACTGTTCTTTAAAGCACATGGAACTGAGGCCTGTGTACTGACATGGACAGAGCACTGGCTGGCGGACGGCAAACAAACAGGGTCACTTTCCCAGAGGCAGGGAATGACGAGTGGGCTGCTGCAAGGCTCCAGCCATTCTTAATACACAGTCCTGACTTGGATGAGCGACTGCTGGACATGTTTCCAGATCATAGAAAGCTGGGTGTGAGGGGAAGCAGTGAGGACGATACAGAGATACCTCACTGGGGATTTGGACAAGTGCATGGCAGGTACACTGTAATCTGGATAAATGTGGGTTCATTCAGTTTGGGAACCAAATCAGAGAGCAGAGCAGATGATAATGTGAATGGGGACAGAGTGGGCGAGGGGGAGGTGCAATGTGACCCAGGTGTGCCCTGAAACTCAGCGTGCAGCTGCAGCAGGCAGTGAGGAGGGCTTCACAGGGAGAGGAGCAGGGAGGGCTGGCTGGCTTTGGTGAGACCACACCTGGAGGATTGGGTGCAGTTCTCTGAGGAAGGATGTTCAGGCTCAGGAGGGAGTGCAGAGATGGGTTCCCAGACTGATCCCTGGTATGGCAGGACTGACAGACAGAGAGTGGATATGTTCAAACTGGACTTCAGAAGAATAGACAAAATTCTCATGGCTTCAACACAGTACACAGAGAAAGGATTTTCCTGATGACTGGGCCGCTGAAACCCAGGGTAAACGAGGGCTATGCTGGACGAAGATCAGAAAATATGTCTTCACCCAGAGAGTGGGGAGCCTGTGGAATTCTCTGCCACAGAATGCAGCTGAGGCCAAAACATTCAATTTTTTCAAGAAAGAGTTTGAATCAGGGAATCCCTTCAGTGTGAAGCAGGCCATTTGTCCCATCGAGCTCACACCAACCTCTTGAAGAGCAATGCACCTAGATCCAGTCCCCATCCATTTCCCACGCACATCCCTGGGCATTATGGGCAACTCACTTGGCCAATCTGTGGAGTGTGGGAGGAAACCGGAGCACCCAGAGGAAACCCACACAGACAGGAGACAATGTGCTAACTCCACACAGACAGTCGGCCGAGGCTGGAATCGAACCTCGGTCCCTGGCGCTGTCAGGCAGCAGTGCTAACCACTGAGCCACCACTCTGCACAAACAGTTGTAGTTCTTCAGGTGAAAGGGACCAAAGGGAGAGTAGGAACAAGGAGCTGAGTTGGATGTAACAGCAATAATCATGTTGAATGGAGGAGGTGGAGGCTGGAAGGGCTGAAGGGTCTCCTTTTACACCTAGTTTCTGTGTTTGTCTGTTTGGACTGAGGTCTGCCCGGCTCTGGAGACTTGTCAGTGCAGGCCAAGTGGGTGAGCTATCAGCTGGTCAGTCCATGCAGGCTGTTCCTGACCACCAGGAAGAAAGGGTTTGGGATGGAACACTGGTGCCTACATTATCTTTATCGCCATGACGTGGAGGTGCCTATGTTGGATTGGGATGGACAAAGTCCCGAGTCACACCACACCGGTTTATTCAAAATGACCAGCTTTGGGAGCGCTGCTCTTTTACCAGCTTGTGAGTTCAAGTAAACCTGGTGGACTGATGTGTGACCTCTGACTTGATCATTGCAGCAGCCTTGGATGTGATCCCCTCCTCTCCAACTCAGTGAACACTAATATGGGTACCTGACTTCAGCACCATTCCAGGCAGACAGGCTGGGAGTTTGCAGTGCTCAGACTCTGAGCTGCTCCAGCTGTGTCTCTGTCCAACAGTGAATCCTCCCAAACCCTGAACTTTCACACCATTCGTACTGGGACAGAGACTGGGCTATCATCAAAACAAGACAGCCTTCAGCTCCATTTCAAAGTGATTCTGGCAGTTATGTAGTTAACTTTGTGTTGCAATGCATGCCTGGGACCATATGACAGGGCTCCAGGAACAGATAATGGTAGTGCACTGTGATAGGTTAGTTAAGTCACCAGGAGATGAGCTGATGCTGAAGACGGTGGTAGGGTAATGTGATCGGTTAAGTGTAATGTAGGGAATCAGTGAGGCAGATGATGATTCCTTGAGAAAAACAAAGCAAGCCAGCATGATTGGCTGTGTTACTGTTACCCGCTAAGCACGGGAACAACAACTGTATAAACTGCAGAAAGATAAAGAGGATGTGGGCAGTTAGGCAAGGCATTTTGCTGGCTGCCATAGCTTTGATTTTGCAGATTAAAGTTTAATTTTGTCAAGGATTTTCTGCGTCTCCTGGTAATTTATTTTATAGAACACTGAGTAATTCTTCCACAACAAAATCATGTGCGATCACCTACCCCACATCGCTGTCCTGTTCAGTCCTGAGCATGGTAAACCACTGCTGCTTGTAAACTGAAGCCAGCCAGCCTAGGAAACAGAGCTCACTATTAGATTCACAGTCACACTGACAGACAGACACACGTGCACGCACCCACCAGACTCCTGCCAAAGCATTGTTGTGAAGCAATGACATACATGACATGACTTCACACCTGACCTGAGAAATTCAGCCCCACCATTATCTCTGTCAATCTAACACTTCGTCAAATAACATATCGATTGTTGGAAGACAATGCTAAATTGTCATCTCCATAGTCATGCTTGGGTTTTGAATGGTGAACCTTGGGTTGTCCTGGGCTCAGCGCAGCAAGATGATAATGCCCCAAGTGTCAGCTGTCGAAATGCTGCAGGATGAATTTGGATTTTTGGATTATATTACAGAGCAGGCTTCTGGTTGCCAAACAGCTTCCAGCCAGCAACACCATCACGGTCAGCTCTGAGGGGCTCCTCAAAGACATTGCCAATTGTCACCCCAGCAGGATTCAAACCCCACAGCAGACCGGAACCTTTGACCCAGAGGGAGGGACAATCTTATCGGAATCTCAGTGTATACAGTCAACATACAGAAAGAGACTGAGAAACTCTATTGACCAAGGGAACAGAAAACTCACTTACTTGAAGGAATGATCATATCCCGCTCAATAATTTTTGCCGATATCAGGTCATTGATGACATACTGAAGGCGAAGATGACTGAAGACCCCAGCAAACCTCTGTCCTTGTTCAGAGTCCAGGAAACTACTGTAATTGCAGCTGTCTGAAGGAAAGGACAAATAGACATTTCAACTGGACTGCTCAGCCTGCCCTGCCATCTCGGTCAGCAAACAGATCACAGAATGCCTACAGCACAGGAGGAGGCTATTCAGCCCATCGTACCGGCCTGAGCTCACAGCAGCTGCACTTCACCCAGTGTCACTCAGTTCACCCTGCATCTTCTTCCTTTCCAGATCATAGCTGAACTGCCCGCTTGAGAAAGCATCAAATGGAGCTGCCTCCAGTACGCTGTCCTGCATTCCAGGTCCGAACCACTCACTGTGTGACCAAGCTTTTCCTGAAAGCTCCAATGTTCCTTTGGAGAACAGCAGGGAATCAGAGCTGGGACCGCTGTTGTTCACAGTATGTACGCATGACTTCGAGGAAGGAAGTCAATGTACTATGGCCACATTTGCGGACCACACAAAAATAAGTGGGAAAGCAGGTTTCGAGGGTCATACAAACAGTTCACTGACAGCCATCGATTGAGAGGTGAACTCAGTGGATAAAACATTAGCAAATCAATGATAATAAAGGAAAATGTGAAGTTGATCATTTCAGAAGGATAAAGAAAGGAACAAAGTATTAGCGATATTGATCAAAGGTGCTGGAAACTGCAACATGAAGGAACTCTGGGTGACTTGTATGGAACCCAGAAAGCGAGCACACAGGGGTAGCAGGTCATCAGGAAGGGCGAATGGGATGTGGGTCCTTATTTCATGAGGGTTGGAGTCTAAGAGGGGGGAAGTCTTCCAGAAACTGTCCAAGGGGCTGGTGACACCATGTCTGGAGCAGTTCTGGTTCCCTTACTGAAGGAAAGGTAACATTTCATTGGAGGCAGTTCAGACAATCCTCACCAGGATGGTCCCTGGGATGGAGGGATTGTCTCATGAGCAAACACCAAGTACGTTGGGACTCGACTCACTGGAGTTCACAACAACGATCTCAGTGAAACCTCGAGGATGCGTAAGGGGCATGACAGGTTCAATGCTGAGAGCATACTACCCAAGATGGGACAGTCTCAGACCAGAGGACATGCGCTCAGAATAAACAGGGCCAATTTCAGACTGAGGGGAGGAGGGAGTGTGAAGGTGGAGAGACTTTGGAACTCCTTGCTGCAGAGAGCTGTGGGGGCAGAGTCTGTGTGGATATTTCAGCCTGGGATTGATCGAGCCCTGACCAGGAGGGAAACCATGGGTTCCAGGGCAAGTGCAGTGAAGTGGATGTGAGCAATGTTGAATTAGCCATGATCTTATTGAATGGCACAGCAGGTTTGAGGGGCCAAAGGTCCTATTGCTTCATATAAGGTCATGTACTCTGAGAGGAATTCGGAACCTATTCCCTAACATGGGAAACATGTAACTTTGGGGACATTACTTCAGCAACTCAAGGAACAGACTCAGGAACAAATCAGGAATTCCAGCTCCAGAATTAAGAGAGCGAGCAGAGGGAGAGAAACAAAGTCCCAACAAGGCCCGGTCGAACATCACTGGGAATTCACTGACTGTTTCGAGGCGATGGGTCTCAAGTTGCTTCTGTTGACCTGTCAGATTTCTGCTACTTGTCATTATCTGAACAACATTCCGTCATTGTGTTGATCAGATAAAGCACTGGTGCCTCACAGCACCAGGGACCCGGATTTGATTCCACCCTGGGGTGACTGTCTGTGTGGAGTTTGCACATTCTCCCAGTGTCTGCTTGGGTTTCCTCCCACAGTCCAAAGACATGCATGTCAGGTGGATTGGCCACGCTGCATTGTCCATGGTGTCCAGGTGGATTAACCATGGAAAATGGAGGGCTCCAGGGACAGGGATAGGGTGGGGAGCCTGGTGGGATGCTCTTCGGATGGTCAACATGAACTCGATGGGCTGAATGGCCTGCTTCCATATTGTGGGGATTCTCAATGCAGGAGCTGATGGGAGCAAGTGAGACTGTGTGCTGTTCTGTCCTGTCATGTTGATGACTTCAGGCATGAAGCCATGTTCCTGACAGGATGCAGTGTGTTTCAGTGGGAAGAGAAATGGGGAAAAAGTGGTGCTCCATCCTGAACATGTCTTTGGTCACATATGCCACCAGCTGTGTTTGACCTGAGCAGGATTCTGTGGTCCTGTTTTCTATTTAGCTCCCACCCACAACTTGCTGTGAATGTGTACCAGGCTCTCTCCCACTGAGTGAGACAAACCAGATCTGGCTTCCACAGCTGGATCCTTTCCACCTCCACTCAGTGCAAGTGTCTGATTCCGAAAACCTTCCTGAGATTTCACACTCCGTCCAAACTGACCAAACAGGGAGATGGAGTTGATACAGACTGAAGCAAAGGAAGAGAGATGGAGAGAGTGAGTTGTGTTTTTTTGATTTGTTCACAGGCATCGCTGGTGAATCCAGCATTGACTGCCTAGAGGGTATGTGAACATCAATGACATGACTGTGGTGGGGAGTCATGTGGAGGCCAGACCACGTAAGGACTGCAGATTCCCTTCTGTCAAAGACACTGAATTTAATGAGCTTTCCCAAGAGATGGTTACACAGTCAGCACAGGGCGAGATGTTTCTCAAGCACCATCCAGGTTTCTGTTCCTGATCCCAGTTTCACCACTGGCTCCCAGAACATGAGTCTGGAGTTTGAGACAACCAGCCCAGTGACCTGAACGCGCTCCATCAGTGCCTCCCTTTGACACACACAGTGAGAGAGGTAGACAGCAAGATCGACTGAGAGAGACACAACACAAACAACTGAGACTCAGAGGGCTGAGTTACAGCAAGGCAACAGGACCGAAGGGGACAGACAGAATGAGAGAAAATTGACAGAAAGAGGGACTGCAAGACAGACAGAATGACAGCAGAGACAGGCAAGAGATAGATACAGTCAAAAGAACACACGAATGACAAAGGATAGAGTGAGTGCTCTGTAAAAATGAGAGAGAGAGTGAGACAGAGAGAGATGGACATACTTAGAGAGAGAGAGAGAGAGAGAGAGAGAGAGAGAGAGAGAGAGAGAGAGAGAGATCCCAGTCAGAGGAAGATGAGAGTATGTGTATGAGAGATAGAGACAAACAGGTGAGAGGGGATAAAAAAAGAGTGACAGCACGAGAGCTGGAGAGCTAACGAGACATAGTGCGTGCATCACAGAGTGGATAGCAGATCGCGGGAAACAGAAAGAGAGCTGGTGGATAATTGCATGTTCCAGTGTGAAAGGAGTACAGGAATGATGACGATATTTCATTTCCTTCCGAGCCATGTTCTGCAATCTTGCTTTTGATTAGCTCTGGTTTGTTTGTCTGGTGGAAGTTTAATGGTGAAACTATGACCAAACTGCCTGTTTCCAATTTAGCGAAGGATTCGAGTGGGAGGAGGTAAGTTCAGCAGTGAATCAGATCCAGGGCGAGGTGTTTCTGATCAACACTGAGAACACTGTTGAATAGGTTGCAATGTGTTTTAGGGGACAGGCTCAGCTGACAGCACAGTGCAGAACACCTGTATTGTGAGCAGCTGATGCCCCTGAAACGGGACTTCTCCTGGAGACAGTGCCATCCTCTCTGTAACCCTGCTGCAACTACTGATACTCAGTGTACTTCTCCTTGTGGTGGCCAGAGACAGATGAACTTTACACTCGCAATGTATCTGTCTGACCTGTTCAAGAACGTGTTCTCAGAATGCTCAGAACAACAGGAAGAAGATTGTGCAGAGCAAGAATTTCAAGTCTGTAAAGTGCAAAGTGATTGCTCCTGAAGTGAGGGAACACATCCACTAATTACTGAGACTGTCAGCAGTAAGCAGGGTAGCTGTGAATGGATCCCTGGATTGACAACCCACTGTGCTGAGTAACACTGTCTGGTGTCAGAGCTGTCATGCACACTCTCACAATGAGACACACCAAGTCAATGGCACAATGCAACAAGCAGCTCTCTACAAAGACAGAAAAGGTCAGCAAAGACCCCCCTCAATTGTACTCAGCCAAAACCATTTCCTTTTGAGTGGGCAAGGAAGGAGCTGAACAGCAAAACACTGAAGAAAAAAGCATTGATACGGTCATGGTGGAGAGCATGATTTAGGAGGCGAATGAGACCATTCAGCCCACTGAGTCTGCCATTCCAACATTTTAGATTAGATTTCCTACAGTGTGGAAACACACCCCTCGGCCCAACCAGTCCACACCAGCCCTCCAAAGAGTAAGCCATCCAGACCCATTTCCCTCTGACGAATGCACCTAACACTCTGGGCAATTCAGCATGACTAATTCACCTGACCCACACATCTTTGGACTGTCGGAGGAAACTGGAGCACCCGGAGGAAACCCACACAGACACAGGGAGAATGTGCAAACTCCACACAGACAGTCACCCAAGGCTGGAATTGAACCTGAGGCAACAGTGCTAACCACTGAGCTACCGTGCCACCCCAAGGCTGATAACCTTCTCAAGACCATTCTTGTCTTTTCACCCTTTCATCCCCTCACCAATGACGATTCTGTGCCTGTCTTACATATACTCAATAACCTGGCCACCACAGCCCTCTGCAGCAATGATTTCCACACAGTCACCATCCTCGAGCAGAGGAAATTCCTCATCTCAGATCGAAAACGCTGTCCCTCCACTCGGAGGCTGTGCCCTCAGCTCAGAGTCTCTCTTACTAATTGATACACCTTCTCCGCATCCACTCGATCTATACCTCTCAGTATTCTCGAAGTTTCAATCACTTAATGGGAAGGTCGAGGGGAGTGTTGCTGAACAAAGAGACCTTGGAGTACAGGTTCATAGCTCCTGGAGTCGCAGGTAGATAGGATAGTGAAGAAGGCGTTTGGTATGCTTCCCTTTATTGGTTCGATTATTGAATACAGGAGTTGGGAGGTCATGTTGTGGCTATACAGGATGTTGGTTAGGTCACTGTCGGAATACTGTGTGCAATTCTGGTCTCCTTGATATAGGAAGGATGTTGTCCAACTCAAAAGGGTTCAGAAAAGATTTACAAGGAAGTTGCCAGGGTTGGATGGTTTGAGCTATGGGGAGAAGCTGAACAGGCTGGGGCTGTTTTCCCTGCAGCATCGGAGGCTGAGGGGTGACCCTATGGAGGTTTATAAAATCATGAGGGGAATGGAGAGGGTAAGTAGACAAAGTCTTTTCCCTGGGGTGGGGGAGTCCAGAACTAGAGGGCATAGGTTTAGGGTGAGAGGGGAAAGGTATAAAAGAGACCAAAGGGGCAACTTTTTCATGCAGAGGGTGGTATGTGTATGGAATGCGCTGGCAGGCGGGACTGGATTAATTTCGGATCTCTGATCGGTGTGGAAAAGTTGGACTGAAGTGTGTGTTTCCATGTTGGACATCTCTATGATTGCACAAATCGCCCCCTAATTTTTAATCGCCACATCCCATCATGAATCTCCCCACTCAGTCTCCCTCGAAATGCCAGATGTGCTGGTCATGGACTGTTTCTATGTCAGACCAGGAGTGACAACACAATGTCTGCTCAGCTTGCCTCCTGTGTTCACTGAGCCATTCCCCACAAAGTACCGAGAATTCATCGTCACAAAGAGAGATGCCAATGGCTCTCCAAGACAAAAGCAAATTTGGTCATCTTGCAGGGCAACACGACAGCTGAGATTTCTGTGGGTTTTCATCCAGCAAGGGGAATGATCTTTCACCTCGAATCACCTGGCAATGATTCAGGGACATGGTTTCAATCCTTTGCTGGGAGGAAAGAAGAGGGCAATCAAACTCGGTAAACGCCTCCATGAATGGGAAACAGATTAATGCCGACAAGAGGGAAGTGCATCAACATCGCAAATGGGCATATGAACGTGAACAGCCAATGTACATTACTCCACTGCACTGACACTGACAGCCTCTTCCTCACACAATGGGCAAGTAACTGTTTCAGCTTACAGCCAGTCAGCTACACAGGAACACCTTCCACAGGATGTGAGCAGATGGGATCACCGAGGCTGAGGCGGACAAGACAGGAGAGGTGGTCATGACTGAGCCTGTACCCAGAAAGATCAGGACAATACTCACCTTTCCTACGTTTGGACAGCCAGTTGTCTGCATCAGACAGCAACTGTTTCAAGGGGCCATTCCAGGAGGGCACAAGCTGAAGGAACATCCACTGTTAAAACAAAGAATTCCAGACTGAGGGACAGGAAGGACTCTGACAACAACCGTGTTTGTGTTTGTGGTCAGACTGCCATGCAGCACAAGAGGGCTGTCAGGGCTCCCCATCATTCCTGCTGCCAGTGCAGTGCTTCCTGCTACCTGCAAATGGCAATTCAAAGGAATGGAAGAGAGTGAACAACTCAGACATAACTAATAGCCAGGCTTTCGACAACAACCTGCTCGACTGGTGAGGACATGAAATCAGCCTCATAGGATTTTCAGCATTGCTTTAAGAACATGTGACGATGCTGATCCTTGAACAAGGCGATGTGGTCCTTGGCTTTTTTTAAACCATGAGGTTGGAAAGACACGCTCCAAAATAAGGTGTGCAACAGGGAAGGGGAACGCCAGTGCTGGTATGTAACAGGGAAGGGGAACGTCAGTGCTGGTGTGTAATGGGGAAGGGAACGTCAGTGCTGGTGTGTAATGGGGAAGGGGAACGTCAGTGCCGGTATGTAACAGGGAAAGGGAACGTCAGTGCTGGTGGGTAATGGGGAAGGGGAACGTCAGTGCCGGTGTGTAACGGGGAAGGGGAACGTCAGTGCTGGTGTGTAATGGGGAAGGGGAACGTCAGTGCTGGTGGGTAATGGGGAAGGGGAACGTCAGTGCTGGTGGGTAATGGGGAAGGGGAACGTCAGTGCTGGTGGGTAATGGGGAAGGGGAACGTCAGTGCTGGTGTACAATGGGAAGGGAACGTCAATGCCGGTGTGTAACAGGGAAAGGGAACGTCAGTGCTGGTGGGTAATGGGGAAGGGGAACGTCAGTGCTGGTGGGTAATGGGGAAGGGGAACGTCAGTGCTGGTGTGTAATGGGGAAGGGGAACGTCAGTGCTGGTGTGTAATGGGGAAGGGGAACGTCAGTGCTGGTGTGTAATGGGGAAGGGGAACGTCAGTGCTGGTGTGTAATGGGGAAGGGGAACGTCAGTGCTGGTGTGTAACGGGGAAGGGGAACGTCAGTGCTGGTATGTAACAGGGAAGGGGAACGTCAGTGCTGGTGTGTAATGGGGAAGGGGAACGTCAGTGCTGGTGTGTAACGGGGAAGGGGAACGTCAGTGCTGGTGTGTAACGGGGAAGGGGAACGTCAGTGCTGGTGTGTAACGGGGAAGGGGAACGTCAGTGCCGGTATGTAACAGGGAAAGGGAACGTCAGTGCTGGTGTGTAATGGGGAAGGGGAACGTCAGTGCTGGTGTGTAATGGGGAAGGGGAACGTCAGTGCTGGTGGGTAATGGGGAAGGGGAACGTCAGTGCTGGTGGGTAATGGGGAAGGGGAACGTCAGTGCTGGTGTGTAACAGGGAAGGGGAACGTCAGTGCTGGTATGTAACAGGGAAGGGGAACGTCAGTGCTGGTATGTAACAGGGAAGGGGAACGTCAGTGCCGGTGGGTAATGGGGAAGGGGAACGTCAGTGCTGGTGGGTAATGGGGAAGGGGAACGTCAGTGCTGGTGTGTAACAGGGAAGGGGAACGTCAGTGCTGGTATGTAACAGGGAAGGGGAACGTCAGTGCTGGTGTGTAACGGGGAAGGGGAACGTCAGTGCCGGTGTGTAACGGGGAAGGGGAACGTCAGTGCTGGTGTGTAACGGGGAAGGGGAACGTCAGTGCCGGTGTGTAACGGAGAAGGGGAACGTCAGTGCCGGTGTGTAACAGGGAAGGGGAACGTCAGTGCCGGTGTGTAACGGGGAAGGGGAACGTCAGTGCAGGTGGGTAATGGGGAAGGGGAACGTCAGTGCCGGTGTGTAATGGGGAAGGGGAACGTCAGTGCTGGTGTGTAACAGGGAAGGGGAACGTCAGTGCTGGTATGTAACAGGGAAGGGGAACGTCAGTGCTGGTGTGTAACGGGGAAGGGGAACGTCAGTGCCGGTGTGTAACGGGGAAGGGGAACGTCAGTGCTGGTGTGTAACGGGGAAGGGGAACGTCAGTGCCGGTGTGTAACGGGGAAGGGGAACGTCAGTGCCGGTGTGTAACGGGGAAGGGGAACGTCAGTGCCGGTGTGTAACGGAGAAGGGGAACGTCAGTGCCGGTGTGTAACAGGGAAGGGGAACGTCAGTGCCGGTGTGTAACGGGGAAGGGGAACGTCAGTGCAGGTGGGTAATGGGGAAGGGGAACGTCAGTGCCGGTGTGTAATGGGGAAGGGGAACGTCAGTGCCGGTGTGTAACAGGGAAGGGGAACGTCAGTGCCGGTGTGTAACGGGGAAGGGGAACGTCAGTGCAGGTGGGTAATGGGGAAGGGGAACGTCAGTGCCGGTGTGTAATGGGGAAGGGGAACGTCAGTGCTGGTGTGTAACAGGGAAGGGGAACGTCAGTGCTGGTATGTAACAGGGAAGGGGAACGTCAGTGCTGGTGTGTAACGGGGAAGGGGAACGTCAGTGCCGGTGTGTAACGGGGAAGGGGAACGTCAGTGCTGGTGTGTAACGGGGAAGGGGAACGTCAGTGCCGGTGTGTAACGGGGAAGGGGAACGTCAGTGCCGGTGTGTAACGGAGAAGGGGAACGTCAGTGCTGGTGTGTAACAGGGAAGGGGAACGTCAGTGCTGGTATGTAACAGGGAAGGGGAACGTCAGTGCTGGTGTGTAACGGGGAAGGGGAACGTCAGTGCCGGTGTGTAACGGGGAAGGGGAACGTCAGTGCTGGTGTGTAACGGGGAAGGGGAACGTCAGTGCCGGTGTGTAACGGGGAAGGGGAACGTCAGTGCCGGTGTGTAACGGAGAAGGGGAACGTCAGTGCCGGTGTGTAACAGGGAAGGGGAACGTCAGTGCCGGTGTGTAACGGGGAAGGGGAACGTCAGTGCAGGTGGGTAATGGGGAAGGGGAACGTCAGTGCCGGTGTGTAATGGGGAAGGGGAACGTCAGTGCTGGTGTGTAACGGAGAAGGGGAACGTCAGTGCCGGTGTGTAACAGGGAAGGGGAACGTCAGTGCCGGTGTGTAACGGGGAAGGGGAACGTCAGTGCAGGTGGGTAATGGGGAAGGGGAACGTCAGTGCCGGTGTGTAATGGGGAAGGGGAACGTCAGTGCTGGTGTGTAACAGGGAAGGGGAACGTCAGTGCTGGTATGTAACAGGGAAGGGGAACGTCAGTGCCGGTGTGTAATGGGGAAGGGGAACGTCAGTGCTGGTGTGTAACAGGGAAGGGGAACGTCAGTGCTGGTGTGTAACAGGGAAGGGGAACGTCAGTGCCGGTGTGTAATGGGGAAGGGGAACGTCAGTGCCGGTGTGTAACGGGGAAGGGGAACGTCAGTGCTGGTGTGTAATGGGGAAGGGGAACGTCAGTGCTGGTGGGTAATGGGGAAGGGGAACGTCAGTGCTGGTGGGTAATGGGGAAGGGGAACGTCAGTGCTGGTGTGTAATGGGGAAGGGGAACGTCAGTGCTGGTGTACAATGGGAAGGGAACGTCAATGCCGGTGTGTAACTGGGAAGGGGAACGTCATGTGATGCAGCAAGAAACACAGAGTAAGTGGAGGGATGGAAGGTTAGCTTGTGAAATGGGCTGGGCTATGTAGTTTCTTCTGGCCCTGGGCAGGGCAGTTGCCCTCACATCCTGTCACGTGGCTTTGTCTCACACTGCCTTCTTTCTATGATGTGCGTTAAAAGGTGCTACAGAAATGTGTGGTGTTGTTCCTGTTGTGACACACCTACCTTTTTCAGTGCAGTGTACACGTCCATCTCGACCTGCATCACAAACAGGTCTGTTGAACTGATCAGTTTGTCCATCACACCGACACTAGCGGGGAGGAGGAGGAGAAAAGGCACCACTTTATGAACTGAACACCACACTAACAACAGCATCAATGTCAAACACTTCAACAGACAGAGCGCTGGAGCAGCAAAGGCTGGAAGGAGTAGCAGAAGTGAGGCAAGGAGGGGGGAGATGAGACCACTGTTGTGGAGAGGATGAACATGGATTCCATCATATCTGGAAACTATCACACGTCCCTCCTGTCACACAGGATTGGAAGTGAGCTGAACAACGTTCCAACACTACACTTGGTGAGACCTGTTGTTGACTGGATGGAAACAGTTCAGCTTTTGGTTCTGATTATACTGAAACAGCAGTGTTAAACTGAACAAGAATGAGACTGACTGAACATAAAAGCTGTGTCTCCTGACTGAGAAAAATGGTTCATCCCTTTGCTCCCTGTCACAGCTTCTCAGCAACAGTTGGGAGCGCTGTGCAATGGCTGGGAATTTCTGTTCCAAGTGTTTGCGAGCTCCATGGAGAGATCTCCAGTTCAAGGCCAGTCCATGACAAGGGCCAAGTCTGAGGTTGGACACCAAAGGGCCGGCTGCAACATGCAACAATGTCTCACAATTACAGGCCATTCAGCCCATCGACACTTCTCTGAAAGACCTATCTCACCAACCAGAGTCCCACTGCCCTTCCCTGCTGCAAACTTTTGTTCACCACCCCCAGTTTCTCTGAATCCTTTTTCTTTCTTTGCCCAAGTGCCTGCAGACATTAGGTCCATTCAAATATCTGTATGGTCCATTCAAATATCTGTATGGCACATTCCAGCTCACTCCCCGCCCACCTCCCCCCCCACCCGACTGCACCCAATCAGCACCTGTCTTATCAGGAGTAATTCACACTTTCACCCGGGATTCGCCAGCCACAAGCAACATTCCAGCAGCAAACCCTGTGGTTGGTCATTACCTGAGATCCTTCAGCAGCTCCACATTCTGATGTGTCATCAGGTTGTTTAGAAGCCACTCGAAGCATCTGCAAAGGAACAATTAAGATGTGAGTGGCTTGGAACCGCTGCAGCTTGGTATTTCTCTGCTGGTGAGCAGGAACAACAATTCCTCTGACTGTGAGTGTACCTGCATCATTTTGGGGGGGTGGGGGTGGGGTGGTGGTGGTGTGGCAGGGAGAGGACAATATCGACAACAAGCCCACAGAAGCAGCACTGGCAAACGGCAGCTTACCTTTGTTTCACAGAGTCCAGGCCGTAGGTCCCTGCCGCTGTATAGAAGCCACAGACTGACTTGGAAGTGATTGTCTCCTTCATGGTTTCCCCACACTGCTGAATCAGAGCGTCCTTTAGAAAACAGGCAGGAGAGAATAAAGAGGTGCTCAGTAAAGTGGACACAGAGGCAGGCAGAAGCTGTGTGATCCTCCACCCCCCTCCCCACCCCACCCACCTCAGTCCCACACATGCCCACTCAGCCACCACCAGGATGAGAGGACAGACACTTGGCACCAACAGCAAGTGAGAAACCTGGTCTTGTGTGACACTGGCAGTGGGAACATCTGGAGGACCAGGCACTGTCTTCCCAAGGGCCTGTGGGATCAGCTCTCGCTCTGGAAAAAGCAAGAGACCTTGTGACTGAAATCAAAACACAGCAGAGAGTCAGCAGGTTTGGCAGCACCTGTGGGGAGGGAATGTTCGGAGTCCAAATTCCCAACTGCAGGGGGGGAATGGGAGCCGGAAAGCTGATTTCTGTTTTGGTCTTGCAGACAGGCTGAGGAGAACAAGGGGAACAAATCAGAAAGGGCAAAGGAAGAGTGCATCTTGATCCAGACGGGATTGAGCAGAAGAGAGGAGGTGTGCTGAAAGAATCATTCATACTGAAGTCAAACCCTGCTCCGCACAGATGCTGCTGGACCTGCCGAGCTTCTGATTTCATTTCAGAGAAACAGCACATGGAGTACTTCACCTTTATTCAAAAGCTTCACTGACCCAACAGCCATTTCACTGAGGCGACACAGCCATACAGCTGGACGTTCCCCTCCTAACCCCTCAGGTGGATGGGTCCCTGCCAGTGCTCACCTGTAACACACATCTGAACACCAGGCATCAATGGAAACAGAGCTCTCGATCCAACTTTCATCCCACACTCAGCTCATATCCCACCTGCCTGCTCTCAGCTCATATCCCTGCAAACATTTCTGGTTCATCAACTTACCCAAATACCTTTTAAATGTTGTCCCTGTACCTGCATCCTCCACCACATCCTCAGGAAGGTCAGACCACACATGAACCACTCTCTCCTGGTAAAAACAAAGGTGGCCCTCATGTATTTTCACATCTTGTTTCTATCACCTTAAAAACCTGCCCCTAGGCTTGAAATCCCCCACCCTCGGCAAATGACACTGGCGTTCATGCAATCCATGCCCCTTGTGATTTTATAACCCTCTCACCCTCCAACACTCCAGTGAAAAAGTCCCAGCCTATCCAGCCTCTCCTTATAACGCAAACCCTTCATTCTCTGAACCCTGTCCAGTGTAATGGGATCCTTCTGATCACAGAGCGAGCAGAACTGCACCCAGTACTCCAGGAGAGAGTGCACCAACATCCTGTCCAACCTCAGTGTGATGTCCCACAGTGAAAAGGTGTGCTGCACTGAGACAACTTCCTGTGTTCACAATGATGGGCTTGATCTAACAATGAGAGCTGCTGTCAATAAGGAACCCATTGCACAGTTGCTCACACAACACATCCACCTCAATCATTTTCCCATTGCTCTTCCAAAGTGACAATGGGTGAATCCAGCTCATTGTTCCTCACAGTGCACCGAGTTGTGAACCACCCAGGTAAAGGGGCTAGCTGCTCCAGCTACATGGGAAATGGATCAAACACCCAGTCCCCACTGGGTAAGCACATTGCCCCCTGGAGGGGAGGGATTCCAACTTTACAAATATCCTCACAGGAGAGACTCAGACGTTCCCCTCATTCAGGGCCTGTGGGGATATGGTAAACCCAACTGGGTGTCTGCTCACTCCTGCTGGAAAACATGTGTGTACACCCCCATCCCAACACAGTCCGGACAGCAATGAGGAAATGCCAACCATTCAGACAGGGAGCAGGATCCAAATCCACTGGGGACACATCCTTTCCCAATTTTGGGAAGTCTGGATATCCTGCTTTGGACAATTATCCAAACTGGACTCACAATGTGAACTGGAGCTGTCGACTCAATGGGGAAAGAGATTTTGCAACATTCCTCGTGAACCAAGAGAAACCGGAATGCTTCCAAACAGAAGCCAAGCACTGTTGGGCATTGGCTATTACTCCACTGTGTCATCATTGGCAGCTGGGAGATCTCTCTACTCATTCACCCATCCCCTCTCCAGGTAAGTGTGGCCCATCCTCCCTCACAAACACGAGAATCAAACCACTGGCCCTTAACATTCAACATCACTGTTCCCACTGAATCCCCCACTGTCAACATCCTGGGCATTACCGTGCACCAGAAACTCCACTGGACTGACCACATAAACACACTGGTTCCAAGAGCAGGTCTGAGAATCCTGCAGCAAGTATGACACCTCCTGACTCCCCAAAACCCTTCCACAAAAAAAAAGAGTGGGATGCAATACTCCCCACTTGCCTGGATAGGGGCAGCTCCAACAACACGCAAGAAACGTACCCCCATCCAGGTCAAAGCAGCCACTTGATTGGCAACCACTCCATTGCTGACCCTCTGTCACAGCAGAGTGCACCAACGACAAGATGCCCCGCAAAAATTCACTAGAGATGCTTCAACAACAATTTCCAAACCCACAACTAGTACCATGAAGGAGGCCAAGGGCAGCAGGTACAGAGGAATACCACCCCCTGCAAGTTGCCCTCCCAGTGCCTCCCCATCCTGATTTGGAAATATCTCGCCGTTCCTTCACTGTCACTGGGTCAGAATCCTGGAGCAGCAGTTTAAGAACACAGTTCACCAGCACGTTCCCCAGGGTACTGTGTGGTCACACCCATATCCCATGAGTGACTGATACAGTCAGTGAGCTTCCAGCTCCTCTGAAGGAGTGGTTTCACCTCCCAAGGTTACCCCTAATTCCTGTTCGATGCAATCCAGCTGAAGTGGTCTGCGCTGAAATCGTTGATGCATGGGTCTCCTTAGCCTCATCATCTCCCTCTCTCCTGGATCGTGCAAATGTGACTTGAAAATGGACCTGTGTTCTGTCTGCAAACCACTCTCCATCCTCATCACTCACTGGGCAAGGTTTCATGTCAGTCTGAAGGCTTATTATTGACTGTATGATTGTGATGGTCCTTCACTGACCATCTCCACACAGATAGCTCCAAAGTACTTGATTTCTGGGAAGGCTTCCACCTTGTATATCTTCCCCAGAGCCAGTCCCAGCCTAACCAATCAGTGCTGATCAAAGTGAACTTGGATGCATAGGGGAAGAGATTGGGTTTGATCCTAATGCGTTGTGTGTGCTGGTCTGAACCATATTCCGTGGCAATGCTTCCCCCAGCTCCCTGATTCCGGCCGGATCTCTGACCTGACCTGACCTGACCTGATGTTGTGAGCCCCTGGAACTGTCAGCCAGCTCTCTGAGCTGGAGTAAACAGGCTGCACATCCAAGCACGGAGTCTCACAGCAAACAGGCTGTCACTGCTGATGCACTGGAGGCCTGTGGAGTGGTATCCTAGCAACGGCCTGCATCTCCCAGTGAGGGAGGGAGCTGGAAAAAGCCAAATATAGCAGCTTTCCTCTCTAACAGAAGGGGACAAAGGCAAGGAGCTGACACAACTCACTGATGCGATGTGAGCTCCCTGTGACCAGCAGTAGGCAGGAAACATGTGCACTCTCAATGACTGACACAGGCATGGGAACTGACAGCAACTCTGTGAGAAACCTCTCATCACATTTAGCTCCTGCACCCCAGCATCCTCACAGCATTCGGAGATCTCTGACCTTTCCCAATTCTGGACTCGAACAGATGCCTGATTTGAACTGCTCTAGCATTGTCACTTCATGGTGAGCTCTGGCAATGCAGCTCCCTCTCCTCCTTTCTAACAGTCCATCACACCTGCCTCCTGGCTGCCTGGGGAGGTGGGGGAGGGGGTCAGAAACCCTTGGGCCCTTGGGGCTGTTTGGATGTGCTGCCTGTGAAGTGCCAGTCAGAACTGCCTTATATCCGGTCACCACGAGAGGCAGAGCACAGCAGCAAGACTGACTCCCTCTGTCCCTCTCCAGCTGATTATAGCTGGGGGGAGTGGATGAAACCCAGCACCATCTGTAACAGCACATGTAGTTAGCTCAGCTCCATGGTCAGCTTAGCAGATACCCGAACTTGTCTCACTCTATAGCATTGTCTGCTGGTCCCATACAATATTCTGCCTTCTCCCAGAAACACTGCAAAAGGAACTATCATAAAATTAACTAGGACTCACGACAACATGGTTCACCGGTCAGTCAGGTATTCCTTCCAATCCTCTGATACAGTACAACAAAGGGACCGTACATTCACTGAACACCCTGAACCTGCCAACACACAGCATGGGAGCACGAGGATACAGAGTCACAGAAACAAATACAGTTCAGAAAGACCAAAAACACCCCTGGTCAAACAGTGAAGTTTTCATAGAGGTAAAAACAATGGCTGCAGATGCTGGAAACCAGGTTCTGGATCAGTGGTGCTGGAAGAGCACAGCAGTTCAGGCAGCATCCAACAAGGTGCGAAATCGATGTTTCGGGCAAAAGCCCTTCATCAGGAATAAAGGCAGTGAGCTGGAAGCATGGAGAGATAAGCTCGAGGGGATTTCATGTCAGCTTCTAATCAGGACAGGAGTGTGTGCAGTGCATTCCAGTGTCTAGAAGCAGAGCCACCAGGAGCAAAGTGATGAAGGTGAAGGAGTCTCGAGAGAACAGAATGAGGCATGTGCTGATCTTGGAAAGTGCTGGAGGTGAAGGAAGTGACAGAAATAGGCAGGGCTCAGGGGGTGAGGATGGTCTATGCTTGCAAACACTGAGGCAAGAGAAAAAGCAACAACCATCTTTGAATTGAGACCAACAGACTATCCCGGTGTATCTTACCAGCTGTAGCATGCAGGCTGCTGCCAGAATGGTCACCACGCGACTGGGATGAATTAAGACATCATCTCGGTACAGCGAGCCAAAAGCCACTTGCAGAGCTGCAGGAGGAGAACGGAATAGAAGTTCAACATCCCACATACACAGCACTTGGAATTCAGCCCGATTCCTCAAATCAGCAGGATTCTGGGCACAAATGCGATGATATTCATGACATGTACCACAACAGAGTCCTGGGATCAACCGACATTTTCTCTCAATCTATTTCCCCTGTCGACACCATTTTTGTGCAGCCCTCATTCAGCAGGATGGTGCTCCCAGAACAAGTGCCAAGCAACCACTAACCAAAACAGTCTTTGTCCACCGCCTTTGGACTCTTTCACGTCTGACCCTGTCCCTCTGGAAGTGAGCCAGAGATCATTCCCTTTGTCATCCTGTTTTTAAATGTGGAACTTTTTCATGATTCACTCATGGGATGTGGGAATCACTAGCTGGGCCCATCTTTATTACCATGTCCCTAGTTGCCCCTTGAGAAGGTGGGGGTGAGCTGCCTTCTTGAACCACTGCAGTCCATGTGCTGTAGGTAGACCCACAATGCCCTTGGGAGGGAATTCCCAGGATTTTGATCCGGCAACACTGAAGGAACGGCGATATATTTCCAAGTCAGGATGGGGAGTGGCTTGGAGGTGAACCTGCAGGGGGCGGTGTTTCCATGTATCTGCTGCCCTTGTCCTTCCAGATAGAAGTGTTCGTGGGTTTGGAAGGTGCTGCCTGAGGGTCTTTGGTGAATTACGGCAGTGTATCTTGTAGACATACAGAGCATCGGTGGTAGAGGGAGCGGATGTTTGTGAATGAGGTACCAATCAAGTGACTGCTTTGTCCTGGATGGTGCCAAGCAGCTTGTGTGTTCTAGGAAGTGGGGAGTTTTCCATCGCACTCCTGTCTTGTGCCTTACAGATGGCATCGAGTCTTTGCGGAGTCAGGAGGTGTGTTACTCATGGTCAGCAACCCCCCTCCAGGACGCAACTTACTAAAGAGAGAAAGAGCATGAGATAACGTTCCGGGCAGAACAGAACAGTACGTAATATTCCTCCCCGCCCCACCAGGAACATGACTGCAGTGCCACAGTGTGGTGGTGGTGGTGGTGGAAGATGAGGAGACCATGCTAGCCATCATCTCTGCATCTGGGTGAACAGTGCTATCCTCCTGTCCCAGCCCGTTAGTGGACGGAAGGGCCCATATACCTTCTCCCTTTGCTGATTTCCCTGCTGTGTCTCTGTCTCGGATCTCAGCTCAGAACCCAAAACACACTCTTGCAGTGATACTGTGCTCCAGGTGGCAGATGGAGCACACCACCTCGCCTGCCATTCCCAGACCATCTTCATTCCAATCATTCAATCACGGATCATGGACTCTGCCTGAGAATGAGCTCAAGGGGGAAGGCTTTCCCTACACCCTCAACCAGGAAAAGCATTGGAGGTAAAAATGGAAAGCTCGTTCCCAGGCTGTTCCTAGTTCCCAGTCAGACCAAGGTACTGCCCTGCAGTGTCTGCTTCCCCCCTCCCAGCTCTGTGATGTTCATGGGGGTGGAGTGTTGAGAAAATGCTGGAGTTACTCTGAGTAGACTAACAACATTTGGCCAGCTCTCACTTGTCCTTGTCTGACTGACCAATCCAGCTGGGAAATGCTCCACTGCACAGACTGCAAACCAACAACAGGGGATGAGCAGACTCAGTAAATAGGACCGCAGTGCTGTCGGGTAACTGTTGAAGCATCCAAGGTGAAAAGCAAACAAAATTCGGTGGGTTCGCAGGAAGTGAACCACTGACACTGGAACTGGTCACCCAAGTGGGGTTGCAATCCTTCCGGGCCCCCTGACAACCCAAAATGATGCTTGCTTCCTCCTACCTTTCTCAAGTTGCAGCTCCCTATAGATCCCTGTGCTGGGAGTTACCAAAACAAACAATCTCTCCAAACACAGGAGATTCAAACTGGGCAGAAGCCACTCAGAGTAAACAGCAACTCTGCTCCCGAGTGCCAATCCTGACAGGACCTCCAGGCAGTGACGGGGCCTCAGGAAACCCCACTCTCTGCCTGCTCCCAACTATATCCAGTCCAGGAAACAGCAAGGCAACAAGGTGAATTGCACTAACACCTGTCACATCCCCTGGATGACCCAAATCTCTGCCAATGCAGAACCCTTCAAAATGTCGTCACAAGGCCAGGGTCACTTGGTGTGTTTGTTCCTCTCTCGTGTGTACCAACCAGCATGTAGAGCTCTGACTACATTCTCCTTCGGCAGAGGGAAGGAGCAGAGAAGCTCAATAATCTCACACACTGGAGTGTGTCAAAACTCCCAATCAGTGAAGTGGAATTCATTGAGAACAAGGGCCTGAATTCACAATCAATGTGACTCAAACATCACTGACAGTGCACACCGATACACACTGGTTACCAAACTGATGAGTTTTAAACTTCTTCTGTGTTCAGGTTCCTCTCTAGCCTTACATATCCCCAATCTCAAACCTCCTCCAGCCCCTACCCCCATCCCTCCCTCTTTCTCTCACCTGCTCCAGTCCCTACACTTCTCCCCATCTCTGTATCGTCCTCCAGCCCCTACATCCATCACTATCCCTGGAACCTCCTCCAGTCCTGACAGGCCTCCCCCTAAGCTGTGTTAAAAGAAATGATTTCCAGGGGGTAAATGTGGACTTTTTTTGATGAACACAAGACAACAGAGAAATGGCAGAAGCAAAACAATTCTTTTGTTTCTCTCTTCACACAAACGTTTGATAGCTAAGAGGTGAATTGAACTGAGCAACTGAATGAAGGTGGTGAAGAGGTGGTGGTTGACAAGTCAACTGGAACAAAGATTAATGAATGCGCTGGATCAGGGGAGCTGCACCCCACAGTGTTAACAGGAGGTGGAGGGAGGAACAGTGTATGAATTGGTGATGACCTTTCTAATTTTATGAATTCTGGAAAGGTTCCTCTAAGATTGAAAGCAGCAAAAGTTGTCAGGCTATTTAAGAAGCGATGGAGAATGACAAACTGCAGACCATGACCTGATGTCTGTCTGAATGATGTGTGATAATCCACTGTAAAGGAGTTATTCATTGGACACTTCCAAAAGCCTGGTCAAATTAGGCAGAGTCAATGTGGGCTTGTGGAGGGGAAAAGGATGTTTGACCAACCTGTTGAGAGGTTTTTGGTTGAGGATGTCACGTGGACTACAGATCAATGGAAGTCTGGTTATATTTGGCTGTCTAGAAGGCTTTAGACAATGTGGCACACCAGAGATTTAAAGCCCATGGGATTGGGGGGGGGGGGTGATATACGAAGTACAGATTGAGAATGAGTGAAAACACAAAGCTGGGAGAAGCAATGAACAGATCATTCTCAGGATGGTCGGCTGCTCCTGGTGGTGTACCACAAGGCTGAGTGCTTGGACCCCAGCTATTCACCATCTCTACTCAGCACTGAGTCAGCGGGACCAAACGCAGTATCTCCAACTCACTGGCAACACCACCGTGGGAGAGAGGAAATTGTGAGGAGGCGGTTTCATGATGACGCGGACAGGCTAACTGAACACGCCGCAACATGGCAGATGGAAGACAAATGTCAAGTGGGACCAGTGTGACAGGTTGTTCAGTTTGCTGGAATAAAAACAGAAAAAACAATCTTTCCGACATGACAAGAGATTGTGAAGTGCACGTCTCCACAGGGATGTGGATGGCCTTGTTCTGGGAGTTGCTACGTAGTGTAACCATCCATAAGGCAGGCTAAATGCAGCTCCAAACTTTATTCCAACACTTGCAAACGAGTTGTGCCATGTGTGGTCTCAGTAATGGATGATTTTACATGAGATCACATGACAAACCTCCAACAATGAGAAAACTGATGGGGAGCAAGCGGAGAGTAACTTCGAAAAGAATGATCATTCAAAATGGTGGAGCTAACCATGACAGATCAGATTAGATTACTTACTTGATTAAATTAGATTACTTACAGTGTGGAAACAGGCCCTTCGGTCCAACAAGTCCACACCGACCCGCCGAAGCGCAACCCACCCATACCCCTACATCTACCCCTTACCTAACACTACGGGCCAATTCACCTGACCTGCACATCTTTGGACTGTGGGAGGAAACCGGAGCACCCGGAGGAAACCCACGCAGACACGGGGAGAATGTGCAAACTCCACACAGTCAGTCGCCTGAGGTGGGAATTGAACCCAGGTCTCTGGCGCTGTGAGGCAGCAGTGCTAACCACTGTGCCGCCCTTACTCCTGCTGCATGCTCATCTTTTAATAGAAATCACTTCAAATCCAGTGGATTTTAAATAGGAGTAAAAAATGAGGTCTGCAGATGCTGGAGATCACAGCTGCAAATGTGTTGCTGGTTAAAGCACAGCAGGCCAGGCAGCATCTCAGGAATAGAGAATTCGACGTTTCGAGCATAAGCCCTTCATCAGGAATCAGGATTTTAAATAGGACATGAACAGAGAAAGACCTTTTTTAGTTATAAATCCAGGAAGTGAAAAAACAGTTGCAAAACAGAAGAAGTTGCACTCTGTTCTTCCATGAGACAGTAAGTGTACGGTCATCAGCAACTTTGGAAATTTACATTTGATTCCAGAAATAATAGGTGAATAAAATATGAATGCTTCTCATCTTTCAAAGGAAGTATTGCTCACATTCTGATAAATTGAGACAAAGCAGAATGAATTAGCCTGTAGCAGTGAAATACAAAATCCAACTGGATGCTCATGTGCAGAACGGTACAAAATTGAATTACCTCCTTGCAAATAAATCATTTTGACTAAATTTATATCTTCACTCATTTTCCTACCTAACAATGCAACAATTTGCACCTAATTCTCTCCTTGTGGGTGTTATTTGTAAGATGAGAATGTTAACAAAACGCTGCTCGTTCCCAGTGAGTAATCTCAAGAATGCAATCACATGGTTGTGTTGCAATCCGAGGAGAAGAATGCCATTTGGAGCCTGTGGCTGAGACATCAGAACCAGCTCCTGTTCCACACCCACCCAAAACTGCTCCTCGAAAGCTTCGCCGGGAACTGAAATCAGGCAGGTTGTGAACATCAACTCGGTAAAACCAATGGCTGCAGATGCTGGAAACCAGATTCTGGATCAGTGGGTGTGGAAGAGCACAGCTGTTCAGGCAGCATCCAAAGTGCAGCGAAATCGATGCAAAAGCCCTTCATCAGGAATAAAGGCAGTGAGCCTGAAGCGTGGAGAGATAAGCTAGGGGAGGGTGGGGGTGGGGAGAAAGTAGCATAGAGTACAATGGGTGAGTGAGGGAGGGGATGAAGGTGATAGATCAGGGAGGAGAGGGAGGAGTGGATAGGTGGAAAAGGAGATAGGCAGGTCGGACATGTCCGGACAAGTCATGGGGACAGTGCTGAGCTGGAAGTTTGGAACTCGGGTGAGGTGGGGGAAGGGGAAATGAGGAAACTGTTGAAGTCCACATTGATGCCCTGGGGTTGAAGTGTTCCGAGGTGGAAGATGAGGCGTTCTTCCTCCAGGCGTCTGGTGGTGAGGGAGCAGCGGTGAAGGAGGCCCAGGACCTCCACATCCTCATCAGAATGGGAGGGGGAGTTGAAATGTTGGGCCACGGGGCGGTGTGGTTGATTGGTGCGGGTGTCCCGGAGATGTTCCCTGAAGCGCTCTGCTAGGAAGTGCCCCATCTCCCCAATGTAGAGGAGACCGCATCGGGAGCAACGGATACAATAAATGATATTAGTGGATGTGCAGGTAAAACTTTGATTGGGTTGTAGATGGATTAGAATTTAGATCAACGTCAGGTGCTGAAGTTTGGAAAGACAAATCAGAGCTGGATTTATACACTTCACGTTGAGGTCCAAGGGACTGTTATGAACAAATAGACCCTAGAGTGCAGGTTTTTAGAGGAGATTACTTACAGTGTGGAAACAGGCCCTTTGGCCCAACAAGTCCACACCGACCCTCCAAAGAGCAACCCACCCAGTCCCATTCCCCTACATTACCCCTTCACCTGGGGTTGGAAGGATTGACCTATTGGGAGAGGCTGAACAGGTTGGGGCTGTTTTCCCTGGAGCATTGGAGGCTAAGGGATGACCTGACAGAGGTTTACAAAATCACAATGGGCATGGATAGGTAAATAGACAAGGTTTCTTTTTCCTGGAGTTGTGGAGTATGAAACTAGAAGGCATGGGTTCAAGATAAGATGGGAAAGATTTAGAAGGGACCTAAGGGGACAAATGTTTCACACAGAGGGTGGTGCGTGTATGGAATGAGCTGCCAGAGGAAGTGGTGGAGGCTACAATTGCAACATTTAAAAAGCATCTGGATGGGTACATGAGGAATATGGGCCAAATGCTGACAAATGGGATTGGAGTAATTGGTGTGTGTGGATGGGATGGACGAAAGGGGTTGTTTCCATGCTGTCCAGCTCTATGATTGGATGGTCAGAATCCAATGTTCGATTTCAGTTCTTCCCTTTGTTGGGTAATGTAATAGTTTGACAGTGAGTAATAGAATGCAGAGTCACCAGCTTGAATGGATTAAATCAGGAGGAACATTTGTATAAACTCGGTTTGTGCTACTTGGCGTTTAACAGGTTGACTGATGACTTGCTCAATATGTTGCAAACGTTGAAGGAATTTGTAAGGCTGTATACAGCAAACCCAGCTGTGCTGGGAAACTGAAGGCAGAATACCGAACACGTGAACCAAACACAGCATGCTGGAGAAACTGAGCAGCTCTGACAGTGTCTGTGCAGAGAGGAACAGAGTCAATGTTTCACACACTTCTTCAGAACAAAATATTCTCGGCGAGGCTCGCTCCTTCAGGGTGATCACTCAGCTTCAAGGGCATCACTCCACGTCAAGCTTGGGGCAGGGGGAAGCCCCATAGCCATCAGCAACATACTGTCGCCACCGCTGAGCCCCCAGCCCACCAACCTCTCACATCCAATCTCATTCGGGAAATGGGAAGAACATTCAAAACACAACAACTCCTTCAGAGTGAGAGTTGGAAGCTGCTTTCTCATCACGGGGTGGTGTCCTTTCCTTAATCACTGTAGAAGTAAGAAACACTGAAGGCACTGATGTCACGGCAGGGTGTTGAGGGATAGGCAACTCTGAATCACAAGAACGAAAGCAAACGTCAGCTCTAACTGAATTCAACCTTGAAGCAAGCTCAAGTGGCGAAAGAACTTTTTCCACTTCCCAAACTAACAGCAAGCTGACATCTATAAAGTCACACACTTCAGAATCCTCCAAGGCCCTGTGCTGCACACCTAAGCAACCCATTAAAACAAATAAAAATGTCTGAATGCTGTTGACTCACTGGATTCCAAGCATGCCCTGAAACTGTAATTTGCATTTTGGCAGCTTATGCTTTAGCAACTGCCTAACCATGGGAATAGCAGCAGTGGATAACCAGACTGTCAGGTCAGGGCCAGAATGCCCACAACACCGTCTCTCAGGTCACAAGCCTTCAAAGAGCTACTTCCAAAATAACAGGGGTCAGAGTTCAAAAGCCACTCAGGAAATAGTCCAAAGGGAGGTCAAGAAACTGACATCCAACACTCCTGAGGGAATTCTGATGCCAAGCTGACGAGTGAAGTGTGATGCTCTTGGTGACGTTGGGTTTGAATGACACAATGCAGCCCGACATGTGTTTGCCTTCTACGCATGACCCCTCCCCACGTACAGGAGGCTCTCTTGAAACACACGAATACAACCAATCTGAAAGGTGGCCCACAAAACTCAGGCCAGTCACCCATCTTATCGAATGGTGTCTCTGTCTCCACTCCCAACTCAGGCAGCCATTTCCATACCCCCACCACCCTGTCTGGGGAAAGGGTCTGGCAGGGAGGCAGCGGCCAAGGTTAGGAGCTTTTCAGGGTTAATGGTGTCCTCCACAGCACTGAGGGCAGCCAGGGCTCTCTCTCCTGCACTCTCAGTTCTCTTACACCCTGGAAAGGGTGCAAATAAAAAGGAAGTCATTTCAAAGCTAATCTCTGAGGCGTAGGCAGAAAACGTAGGCTTTGTTCCCTTCATGAAGCATCCCCGCAGGTTTCATGATAATTTGACCTGTTCAAGGGGTCCGTAAATAGCTGCACCAGAATAACTACAATGTCTGCCTATTGCATGTTCACCCTGAAGCAGTCTCTCTCACTCTCTCTCTCTCTTCCTGCTCGCATTCAACGGATGTAGTGCTGAGAGAAAGAGAGAGAAAGAATAAAAGAGAAGAAAAGAGACACAGAGAGGGGGGGAACACGGGGGCGGGGGGGGAGACACGGGGGACACACAGAGAGAGGGGGACACACGGGGGGAACAGAGGGAAGGGGGGAACAGAGGGAAGGGGGGAACAGAGGGAAGGGGGGAACAGAGGGGGGGGGGGAGGAACAGAGGGGGGGGGGAGGAGCAGAGGGAGGTGGGGAGGAACAGAGGGGGGGGGGAGGAACAGAGGGGGGGGGGAGGAACAGAGGGGGGGGGGAGGAACAGAGGGGGGGGGGAGGAACAGGGGGGGGGGAGGAACAGAGGGGGGGGGGAGGAACAGAGGGGGGGGAGAGGAACAGAGGGGGGGGAGAGGAACAGAGGGGGGGGAGAGGAACAGAGGGGGGGGAGAGGAACAGAGGGGGGGGAGAGGAACAGAGGGGGGGGAGAGGAACAGAGGGGGGGGAGAGGAACAGAGGGGGGGGAGAGGAACAGAGGGGGGGGAGAGGAACAGAGGGGGGGGAGAGGAACAGAGGGGGGGGAGAGGAACAGAGGGGGGGGAGAGGAACAGAGGGGGGGGAGAGGAACAGAGGGGGGGGAGAGGAACAGAGGGGGGGGAGAGGAACAGAGGGGGGGGAGAGGAACAGAGGGGGGGGAGAGGAACAGAGGGGGGGGAGAGGAACAGAGGGGGGGGAGAGGAACAGAGGGGGGGGAGAGGAACAGAGGGGGGGGAGAGGAACAGAGGGGGGGGAGAGGAACAGAGGGGGGGGAGAGGAACAGAGGGGGGGGAGAGGAACAGAGGGGGGGGAGAGGAACAGAGGGGGGGGAGAGGAACAGAGGGGGGGGAGAGGAACAGAGGGGGGGGAGAGGAACAGAGGGGGGGGAGAGGAACAGAGGGGGGGGAGAGGAACAGAGGGGGGGGAGAGGAACAGAGGGGGGGGAGAGGAACAGAGGGGGGGGAGAGGAACAGAGGGGGGGGAGAGGAACAGAGGGGGGGGAGAGGAACAGAGGGGGGGGAGAGGAACAGAGGGGGGGGAGAGGAACAGAGGGGGGGGAGAGGAACAGAGGGGGGGGAGAGGAACAGAGGGGGGGGAGAGGAACAGAGGGGGGGGGAGAGGAACAGAGGGGGGGGAGAGGAACAGAGGGGGGGGAGAGGAACAGAGGGGGGGGAGAGGAACAGAGGGGGGGGGAGAGGAACAGAGGGGGGGGGAGAGGAACAGAGGGGGGGGGAGAGGAACAGAGGGGGGGGAGAGGAACAGAGGGGGGGGAGAGGAACAGAGGGGGGGGAGAGGAACAGAGGGGGGGGAGAGGAACAGACGGGGGGGAGAGGAACAGAGGGGGGGGAGAGGAACAGAGGGGGGGGAGAGGAACAGAGGGGGGGGAGAGGAACAGGGGGGGGGGGAGAGGAACAGAGGGGGGGGAGAGGAACAGAGGGGGGGGAGAGGAACAGAGGGGGGGGAGAGGAACAGAGGGGGGGGAGAGGAACAGAGGGGGGGGAGAGGAACAGAGGGGGGGGAGAGGAACAGAGGGGGGGGAGAGGAACAGAGGGGGGGGAGAGGAACAGAGGGGGGGGGAGAGGAACAGAGGGGGGGGAGAGGAACAGAGGGGGGGGAGAGGAACAGAGGGGGGGGAGAGGAACAGAGGGGGGGGAGGAACAGAGGGGGGGGGAGGGGAGAGAGAGACGGGGGGGGGGGGGGGGGGAAGAGGGGAGGGGAGGGAGAGACAGAGAGCAGCAAGTAGCAGCCTCGGGTGTGAACTACCTGCAGCTTTCGGAGACACAGCCAGCCAAACAGCCCCATTCTTCAGGGCACCTTGAAGCCTTTCACTTCAAAACATAAACCATGAGGAAAAGAGGCAGCTCCAGCTGTTTGAAGTTTGTCACCTTGTGCTCACACCTGGGAATGGGAAACAGATCACATGGCCGAGCCGGGAGAACAGGATCCCAGCTGAAGCTCCCAGTACAGGGCAGGCAGACAGCTGCTCCATCAGAGCAACTGTGTCATGAGACCATGTAGTGTCATGCGTCACATCCCTTTCTGTGGACTGAGGGGCTCTCAGCTCAGCATTATCGAACCCTGACAGTGTGGAAGCAGGCCACTCAGCCCATCGACTCCACACTGACCCTCTGAAGTACATCCCATCCAAATCCACCACTCCCTATTGTATCCCTGTAACCCTGCATTTCCCATGGCTAACCCACCCAGCCTCCACATCCCTGGACACTATGGGCAGTTTAGCATGGACAATCCACCTAACCTGCACATCTGGACTCTGGGAGGAAACTGGAGCACCCAGAGGAAACCCATGCAGACACGGGGAGAATGTGCAAACTCCACACAGACTAAAAGCCTGAGCCTGGAATCAAACTATGGTCCCTCACGCTATGAAGCAACAGTGCTAACCACTGAGTCACCGTGCTGCTCTGTATATTGCAGTTTGGGAAAGCTATGCTTTTGCCATGACCCTGCTTTGTCAACTAGCCATCCAGCCAAACTGAGCAAACAGAGGCCTTAGTTATGTTCATGACTGAGTCCGACCCTGGAAATCCCTCCAAGCTGCCCGTGTGGGAGAGCTTCCTGCTCAGCATGAAGCCACAGGGTAGCTGCAGCCCATTGCTTTCTCCCCATCAGTGGATGTTATGCAGATATTAGTCACCGACTGACTTTCCTGAGGTTGGGCTCCACAGCTCCAATGGCTTCACTTCAAAAACGCTACAGTGGCCGCAAAGAGGTGTGTGTCACCCAGTGCTGGTGACAGGGGCCAGATAAACACACCTCTTGCATTTTACGGAATGCCAATTGGTCACTGCTAAGAGGGCTATTTCTGTGGTGTCTATCAACACAGCTCTTATCTGGAAAATTCAAACCAAGTGCAGCGTGAAACCCACTGGGAATGTGTTCCACGTCAACCCTGCTTTGGGGAGACATGACCCCTCCACCTTTCTGTGTCACAGAACAGTCCTAGGCCATTGTGGTTTGTCTTACAAAGAGAGATCATTCAACTGTTGACCTGCACTGAAGGGGTTTCGGAGCATAACTGAAGATCTCATTCAGGTCTGTGACCAGGTCAGAGCCTGGGAATCCTGCAGCAAGTAATACACCTCCTGTCTCCCCATTGCCTGTCCCAAGTCAGGAGTGGGATGGAATACTCCTCACTTGCCTGGATGAGTGCAGGTCCAAGAAGCTTGACACTACCCCGGACAAAGCCCCCACTTGATTAGCACCACATCCACAAGCATCTACTCCCTCAGTATACACTACATCCATGATGTACTGCAGCAATTCACCAAAGATCCTCAGGCAGCACCTTCTCAACCCACGCCCACTTCCATCCAGCAGGACAAAGGCAGCAGATACATGGGAACACCACCCCCTGCAAGTTCCCCTGAGCCCTCCCCATTCTGACTGAGAAATATATCACTGTTCCTTCACTGTTACTGGGTCACAATCCTGGAAGTCCCCCCACAAAGGGATTTGTGGGTCAACCCACAGCACATGGACTGCAGGGGTTTAGGAAGGCAGCTCACCCCCACTTCACAAGGGGCAACTCGGGACAAGAGATCAACACTGGCCCAGCCAGTGACTCCCACGGCTCATGAACAAAAAACAGGAGAAACCTGACAAGACGAGTTTGCTGCCAAACGATGATAATGCCTATCAGAGGGAGCAGACAGTACAGCCCTCTGAGCCTGCTCCAACAATCTAAACCATCGTGTCTCAACCTGGCCTTCCAAGCTGCTTTCACATGTGCTCACTGTAACCCTCGCTTTCCTGACAGACCAACTTACCCATCCAGCCTTAACCATCAGCCACATCAGGACACCAAATACCCCCCGGGGTAGAGAGATACAAACAGTGACAACCCTGAGTGAAGACACTGTTAGTAAACTGCAAACTGTACCCCAATTGCTGTGCCTTCCCACTCTCAAAGGACACATCAGTGTTGGTAGTTCCTGTTCGATCCAGCATTGCAACAGAGAAACGTACCCTCGGTGTCGATGTTCTGGTCAGGGATCTCCAGTTCGATGTAGCTCATGTTGGACTCTTTCCATGACCCACTGAACATACTTGAAAAGTAGCCAGACTGCAAAATACAGAACAAACAAAAATATTCACGGGTTAGGTGCCTTTCCTAGCTGCTGACAAGCCACAGTACACAAAATTACAGCTAGTGCGATGTGGTCAGAAACTCAGCACATCTGGTAGCATCGATGGAGAGAGTGCACAGTTAACACTTCAAGTCCAGTGTGACCTACCCACAGGACTGAAGGAGAGAGAGATGGAAACAGAGGTTGGTTTGAGGTGAACTGGTCCCTCAGTGAGGTTTGACCCTTGGCTTCTTTGCTATGTCAAATGGAGGAGAGCAATGGGGCCAGGACTCCATCTCCCAGGAAGGCAGAGGGAGGGGGTCAACAGGGCAATAGAAAGGGATGCTTGGCGTGGGCAGCCTGTGGCACACATTCAGCTCCACAGTTAGTGTCCACCTTGACCACTGCTATCAGCACTGAACAGCTTCACCCTGTGGTCAGCTGCTGATAGTCCCAGGCTTATGTCAACTGGCCGAGCATTCAGACAACTCCAGACCCACAAGCCAACAAAGGACTTGCCTGATCATTCTCAACAGCAACGACCACATCACTGGCTGGGCCAGCATTTCCTGCTCATCCCCAAATACTCAGAGGGTAATTGCGATTCCTTCACATCCCTGTGGTCTGGAGTCACATGTCGGTCAGGCTAGGTAAGGATGGCAGATTCCCTTCCCTTCCCATGAGTGTACCAGGTGGGATTTCCTGACAATTGACACTGGTTTTATGGTCACCATTCAACTGGCAATTCCAGATTTGGAAAGCTCAAGTTTGCAATCACGTCACAGCTGGATTGAAAGCCGGGTCTCTGGATTCAGAGTCTCACGGCGATAGTACGGTACGGAAGGAGGAGTGACTGATCCTGACTCAGTGAAACTTCTCAGGTCTGTGGGAAACGAAGGAGAAGAATGCAGTGATGTGACACATGGAAGAATTCACTGCTGATTTCCCAGAACATCAGACTCCTTCAGAGGGGAGGCTTCGCCAGGCTGGTCATGACCGAATGGTTCTGAACATCTTTAAACTGAAAACACAAATCCCTGCAAGGATATCCCTCTCACTTTAAAAGAAAGTTAGCTGTGTTACCCAGGGATTCTAGTGGTATGTGAAATTATACAGCAGTCTCACAGTAATTGGCCCCTTCTCATCAATGGTCTCCATTTAATTGCTCCTCCTTTTTGTCAGAATGTGCAATTTCTTGGCCCCTTATAATTAGAGAGCTAATTCTGTCAACTCCTGCATTGTTCGAAAAAAAACACAGCAGCTCCTGAAATGGCAACAAATACTTCTCTCGGTCCCTGATCACAGACTCGAGGCATTCCTGCTCACCCGGAATTCAACTCCAGGTGAACTGACGAGCATCCCCCCACCCCCGGGTCTCCTCCTCCTCCATACAGAAGATCAGGCAGGCTGTCAGCAAACTTGGAAACCCCAGGTAGGGGCTGATCATTAACAATGATTCACAGCAGAGTTCACATTCATCCAAAAGAGCTGTTCGCAAAGACTGCACTGAATCTATTCAGTCAAAGCAGAGCTGATCAGCCAGGTGAGGCAGCACAACCAGATAGGAGCCAGCCCCAATCAGCTCCACATGACAGGGAGAGGGGTGACATGTTGTAAATTCTAATCTATCCTCCAGCAGAAAAAACACAAGTTGATGGAAGGAGAACTGCAGAAGACCATTCAGCCCATCGAGTCTGCTCCCACACACCATCAGATGCTGGCTCATCTCTCTTTGACCTTTATTTTATTGTCTGCCCTTTGGTAACCTTTCCCCTCCCTCATCAATGCAGAGGAGGAATGACTCAGCCCTGTGGAGACTCCAGGACCGAGCCTTGGCTGCTTTCTGGGCAGAGAGAATTCTAAACCAACAATCTTCTGAGAGGAATCATTCCTCCTCTTCACCATCTGAAAAGGGATACTCCTCTTCTGCAAGCATGGCCTTGTGTTCAATCGCTCTGTCCAGGGGAACAGGCCCCTTCAGATATTCAGTGTTTCAGTCACATACCCTGTGATCTTTCAGAAATCCAATATGTACAGGTCTTTCCTCAGAAGAAACCCTTACATGGGAACGGTCCATCGAGTGAACCTCCCCTGATGCTTCTGAAGGGATTAGATCCTTTCCTGAATACTCAGCCCTCCAGGTGTGGTCTCTCAGTACCAGGCAGGAGCAGCTTCTCCCCAGACAGTCCTCTTGGCAGTATGGCTGGGAGCCTGAACAGACTCCGAGTTTGAACCTCTCTCAGTTCCTTCTGGGCTCTCTGACCAGAGCTGCATGGCCCTTGCGGCTGTTTTGATCTCATGCTGTAATCTCTCTCCTTTCTGAAACCATGGTCATGGGGAGAGGGTGTCACTGGCTGGGCCAACATTTCTTGTTCAGCCCTGATTACCCAGAAGGCAGTTCAAGGTCAGGAGGTCAGCAGTCACATGGAAGCCGGATTGGGCAATGACAGATTTCCTTCCCTGAACAACATGACCAAATATTTTTAAATCATTACCTCTTTTCCCACACTCCCTCATACACTCCAGCTAGTTTGTCTTTCTGCACTGTTCTCTTCCTGCCTCACTGCTGCTTATTGCTTTCTCATTTCCCCCCATCTCTCTTTCTCGCCCTGTACTCATCTCTCACTCTTGCTTTGTTTGTTTGTCTCTCTCTCTCTCTGACAGTCCCTGCTGATCTCCTCCTCTCTCACACTGCTGTTATGTTGTCATTCCTTCCTCCGCCCTTGTATCACACAGCTCTCAGTTGGTGTTGTTCTTGGATGCTGGTCTCTGCTGTCTGCATCCTTGCTGTTTTTCTGACATTGCTCTCCCTCTCTCACCAGTTGGTGTTTTTAGCACTGGCAGGGTGAAGTCTCATTTCCTGAATTTCTGTTTGAGATGGATCTGAAATTGGTCAAGTACTTTGCTACCAGCAGAGTTATTGGAGTCATTGAAGGGACTGCTGGACTTGCACATGGATAGCAGTGAGTTGAGGGGTGCACAGGTTAAGTTACTATGTTTTACATTAGGGTTAAATCTCGGCACAACATTGTGGTCCACATTGTGCAGTATTTTTCTATTCCATTCTAAATGGTAGAGGGTTGTCTTTTGGGCTGGTGACCTGTGATCAGAGTTGTTCCACAGGGATCAGTGCTAGATCCACTTTTGTTTGTCATTTACAGAAATGATTGAGATGAAAACACTGAAAGCATGGTTACTAAGTTTGCAGATGAAACCAAGGTTGATAGTATCGTGGATCGTGAAGGAGGTTATCTAAGATTATAAAAAGGTCATGATCAATTAGGTCAAAGGGATGATGAAGAGTGGCAGATGGAGTTTAATTTGGATAAATATGAGGTTTTACATTTTGGTAAACCAAACAAAGACAAAACTAAAAATTAGAAGTTGGACCTTGGGCAGTGTCGTTGAGCAGAGAGATCAGGGGTTCAGGTACATAATTATCGGAGGTCTGCTTCACATACAGATACGGGGGTTAACTAAGCACTTAGCACAGTTGGCTTCAATGTTCACACCTTGGAGTATCAGAGTTGGGGTATTATGTTGAGGTTGAACAGGATGTTGGTGAGGCACCTTCTGGAACACTGTGTCCAGTTCTGGTCACCCTGTTGCAGGAAGGATATTATCAAGCTGGAGAGGGTTGAGAGAGATTTACCAGGATATTGCTGGGAATTGAGAGTTTGAGGTATAATGGGAGGTTGGAGAGGCTGGGATTTTTGTCATGGGAGCAGAGGAGGCTGAAGGGTGACCTTACAGACAGACATTCACAAGGTGGGTGGCATGTGGCTTTTGAAGACTCGGCAGAAGAGTTTTAGGGTGAGATGAGAAAGATTTTGAAAGATCATGGTGGGGCTTTGTGATGTTTTTGAAACAGAGAGTGGTTTGTGTGTAGAATGAACTTGCAGACAAAGTGGAGGCTGTGAATCCTGGTACAATGTTGAAAAGGCACTTTGATGAATGACCCTTGCCATTGAGGGAAGGAAACTGCCATCCTTACCTGGTCTGGTCTACATGTGACTCCAGAGCTCCACCAATGTGGGTGACTCCAAACTGCCCTCTGGGTAATGAGGGATGGGCATCACAAGCTGGCCAAACTAACGATGCCCTCATCCCATGAATGAACTGAAAATACGAGGTTTGGAGGGATATGGGCCAATTGCAGGCAGGTGGGATGGAGTTTAGTTTGGGACTATGACATAGCACAGAGTGGCTGGACTAAAGGGTCTATTTCAGTGTTGTATGACTGTATGACTCTGTGATACAGCAGGCTTTTCAAGCTGGGAAATAATGCAGGTCATCAGGGAAGGAGCACACTATTCTGCCTCTCAAGGCTCAGGAAGATGATGGTTGATATTTGACCTGTACTTCACAGTGCAATCCAGTCTGCCGATCCCCAATCTCCAGAAACCACAACAGTCTCATCAGATTGGTCTTCAGTGACAGGCCAACACAAAAGGAGTACAGATGTCCAACCATTTTCAGACATTTCTCCTTGTCCCTCACCAGGGGCGGTTTGATGGGGTTCAGAACAAGGTCAAAACATTCTCTCCACATGACACAGAGTGAGGTGCCAGCATCCTCTCCCTAACACAGGGACACCCTGTAAAGGGGGGCAGTGCCCTCTCTCTCTGACACAGGGACACCCTGTAAAGGGGGGCAGTGCCCTCTCTCTCCCTGACACAGGGACACCCTGCAAAGGGGGGCAGTGCCCTCTCTCTCCCTGACACAGGGACACCCTGCAAAGGGGGGCAGTGCCCTCTCTCTCCCTGACACAGGGACACCCTGCAAAGGGGGGCAGTGCCCTCTCTCTCCCTGACACAGGGACACCCTGCAAAGGGGGGCAGTGCCCTCTCTCTCCCTGACACAGGGACACCCTGCAAAGGGGGGCAGTGCCCTCTCTCTCCCTGACACAGGGACACCCTGCAAAGGGGGGCAGTGCCCTCTCTCTCCCTGACACAGGGACACCCTGCAAAGGGGGGCAGTGCCCTCTCTCTCCCTGACACAGGGACACCCTGCAAAGGGGGGCAGTGCCCTCTCTCTCCCTGACACAGGGACACCCTGCAAAGGGGGGCAGTGCCCTCTCTCTCCCTGACACAGGGACACCCTGCAAAGGGGGGCAGTGCCCTCTCTCTCCCTGACACAGGGACACCCTGCAAAGGGGGGCAGTGCCCTCTCTCTCCCTGACACAGGGACACCCTGCAAAGGGGGGCAGTGCCCTCTCTCTCCCTGACACAGGGACACCCTGTAAAGGGGGGCAGTGCCCTCTCTCTCCCTGACACAGGGACACCCTGTAAAGGGGGGCAGTGCCCTCTCTCTCCCTGACACAGGGACACCCTGTAAAGGGGGGCAGTGCCCTCTCTCTCCCTGACACAGGGACACCCTGTAAAGGGGGGCAGTGCCCTCTCTCTCCCTGACACAGGGACACCCTGTAAAGGGGGGCAGTGCCCTCTCTCTCCCTGACACAGGGACACCCTGTAAAGGGGGGCAGTGCCCTCTCTCTCCCTGACACAGGGACACCCTGTAAAGGGGGGCAGTGCCCTCTCTCTCCCTGACACAGGGACACCCTGTAAAGGGGGGCAGTGCCCTCTCTCTCCCTGACACAGGGACACCCTGTAAAGGGGGGCAGTGCCCTCTCTCTCCCTGACACAGGGACACCCTGTAAAGGGGGGCAGTGCCCTCTCTCTCCCTGACACAGGGACACCCTGTAAAGGGGGGCAGTGCCCTCTCTCTCCCTGACACAGGGACACCCTGTAAAGGGGGGCAGTGCCCTCTCTCTCTCTGACACAGGGACACCCTGTAAAGGGGGGCAGTGCCCTCTCTCTCTCTGACACAGGGACACCCTGTAAAGGGGGGCAGTGCCCTCTCTCTCTCTGACACAGGGACACCCTGTAAAGGGGGGCAGTGCCCTCTCTCTCTCTGACACAGGGACACCCTGTAAAGGGGGGCAGTGCCCTCTCTCTCTCTGACACAGGGACACCCTGTAAAGGGGGGCAGTGCCCTCTCTCTCCCTGACACAGGGACACCCTGTAAAGGGGGGCAGTGCCCTCTCTCTCTCTGACACAGGGACACCCTGTAAAGGGGGGCAGTGCCCTCTCTCTCCCTGACACAGGGACACCCTGTAAAGGGGGGCAGTGCCCTCTCTCTCCCTGACACAGGGACACCCTGTAAAGGGGGGCAGTGCCCTCTCTCTCTCTGACACAGGGACACCCTGTAAAGGGGGGCAGTGCCCTCTCTCTCTCTGACACAGGGACACCCTGTAAAGGGGGGCAGTGCCCTCTCTCTCTCTGACACAGGGACACCATGTAAAGGGGGGCAGTGCCCTCTCTCTCTCTGACACAGGGACACCCTGTAAAGGGGGGCAGTGCCCTCTCTCTCTCTGACACAGGGACACCCTGTAAAGGGGGGCAGTGCCCTCTCTCTCTCTGACACAGGGACACCCTGTAAAATGGGGCAGTGCCCTCTCTCTCTCTGACACAGGGACACCCTGTAAAGGGGGGCAGTGCCCTCTCTCTCTCTGACACAGGGACACCCTGTAAAGGGGGGCAGTGCCCTCTCTCTCTCTGACACAGGGACACCCTGTAAAGGGGGGCAGTGCCCTCTCTCTGACACAAGGACACCCTGTAAAGGGGGGCAGTGCCCTCTCTCTCTCTGACACAGGGACACCCTGTAAAGGGGGGCAGTGCCCTCTCTCTCTCTGACACAGGGACACCCTGTAAAGGGGGGCAGTGCCCTCTCTCTCTCTGACACAGGGACACCCTGTAAAGGGGGGCAGTGCCCTCTCTCTCTCTGACACAGGGACACCCTGTAAAGGGGGGCAGTGCCCTCTCTCTCTCTGACACAGGGACACCCTGTAAAGGGGGGCAGTGCCCTCTCTCTCTCTGACACAGGGACACCCTGTAAAGGGGGGCAGTGCCCTCTCTCTCTCTGACACAGGGACACCCTGTAAAGGGGGGCAGTGCCCTCTCTCTCTCTGACACAGGGACACCCTGTAAAGGGGGGCAGTGCCCTCTCTCTCTCTGACACAGGGACACCCTGTAAAGGGGGGCAGTGCCCTCTCTCTGACACAAGGACACCCTGTAAAGGGGGGCAGTGCCCTCTCTCTCTGACACAGGGACACCCTGTGAAGGTGGACATATCCTACCTGACAGAGGTAAATCTTGTGAAGATGCCATTCCTGTCCCAGAGCACAGATGGTGATGTCACTGTTTTCACCAGCGAGGAATAGAGTTTGGTAAATATACTTGGAAGTGCTTTTCAACTTTTTCCTGTGAAATGAAGAGAATGGAGCCTGCTGTGATAATACAACTAAAACAAGATCATGATGCAGCAGACATGTGGGATGGTTCTTTAATCAGCTGGGATACTAAGGTGGAGCATGCTCTGGAGACTGAGATTTACTCACAGTGCCGCGTGAACTGACCAAGCTCCCTGAGTCGGACCTGATGGCTACATGCCCAAAACTAGTCCTCAGCATTTCTCCAAACCTCACAGTTTGCTGTTCTGAAACTTGCAGCAGCCTCCAACCTTTCAGGGTCACCAGCAGTCTGCCCAGGGAAAAAACTGCATGAGCTGGTTTCCTGCAGCTGGACTCTCATGTACCTCATACAAAGATCATCCTCCAGCACTCTGTCTTCCTGAAGTTTACAGTGAATCGGGCACTGCCACTGAATGCTCAGCTACTGGTTACCTTTCTTAACCTCGAGCACAGGATCCTCACCTGGGTCTGTGTCCAAATTACTGAAGGATAGGTCTGACCATCACACCCACCAACCAGCGATCAAAGGACTCTCTTGCCTCATGTATGTTCCATCCCACAATAAATATCCTGCTCAGAAGCACCTCTCGCAAACAAAGCAACCTCAAAATGGGGCACCATAGTGGTTCCGTGGTTAGCACTACTGCCTCACAGCACCAGGGACCCAGGTTTGATTCCAGCCGCAGGTGACTGTCTGGAGTTTGCACATCCTCCCACAGCCCAGGGATGTGTAGACGAGATGGATTATCCATAGGAAATGCAGGGTGACAGAGCTAGGTTAAAGAATTAGTCTCGGTGGGATATTGTTTGCAGAGTCTGAATGGTCCGCTTGCACACTATAGGGACTCTCTGAAAGTAACCAATCACACCAAGCAGAGTGGAGGTGAGACTTTTTTTGAAGAAATTATTTCAGAGAGATTGTCGTAGAGTAAGTTAGTAAACGACCAGTCAACAGCAATGTAGTGACAGATAGTTGAGGAGTTATTTCACAATGCCGAGAATGGATACCCTCAGACGTGGGAGCAGAATTTAGGCCATTCAGCCCATCGAGTCAGCTCCAGCATTCAATCATGGCTGACAGCTTTCTCAACCCTATTCTCCCATATTTCAACAACAAAACTAACTTCCAAGAGATGAAGTACCATCTATGAATTTTCAGACATATCAAAGATAGTATTGAGCTTGAAGGAATAGAGTAAAATTGTGTGAAGACAAAGGGCAGTGAGGGAACAGGGCAGAATATCAAACAAAGACTGATCCATTGACTGGAGATTTTTTGGAAGAGACAACACATGCTGTGGATACAGTACCATCAGTGGGTGTACTGTACTTTAGATTTCCACAAGACATTGGATAAGGTGCCAAGTGTGAAGTTATTGTGAAAAAGAACAGGTCATTGTGTAGGGAGCAGCAAATCAGCTGGAATCAAATCCTGGCTCCTGAACAGGAACAGCTTGGCAAAGTATCAAGAGTGGGAGAAAGTAAGGACTGCAGATGCTGGAGGTCAGAGCTGAAAAAGCGCAGCAGGTCAGGCAGCATCAAAGGTGCAGGAGAATCGACGTTTCAAGCATCAGCCCTTCTTCAGGAATCTTCAACAACAGATCCCAACTGATGGACTGTGCACATTGATCATTTCATTTCAGGAAGGGGATAAATGCGTTGGAGACAGTTCATACAAGGTTCACCAAAGGATGGATAGTCAATTGGGGAAGACTTGGGACAGACAAGATTTTGACCAACTGGGATGCAGCAGATTTGGGGGAGGTGGGTTGGAGGGGGGGCACTCTGAATGAAACTTGTCAGGCCCTGAAGGACTTGCCAGGGTAGACGCAGAGAGGAAGTTTTCCAAGAATCCACTGTCACGATCTTATTGGCTTTGAAAATGAAATATCATCCATTCACAATAAGTTTAGTGAAATTGTTTGCTCTCCGAGGGTAGTTACTCTTTGAGCCTTTTCAAGAAAAGAGGCAATAAATCGTTGTACGGCAAAGGCAGATTGATAGTTGCCAAGCAAGGGGGTGAAAGATTATCGGAGATAGGTGGGAATGTGGCTTCAAAGTTGCAGTTTGATCAACTGTGACCTTACTGAATGGCAGAGCAGGCTCAACGGGCAGAATGGCCTCCCTGTTAATAGAACCTGGACTGACAGCAAATACTGGAATATGAAACAATGTGCTGGAGAAACAAGTTCAGCTGCATCCACAGGGAGAGAAAAAAGGAGCATGTTTCAAGTGCGATCAGGCTCCTCTTGAGAGCATGAATGGGCTGGCAATGGTCACTCTATCTCCTTCCTCTCTGCATGTTGGTCAGTCTGTCTGGAACTCAGCGTCATGCACTGTTTCCTGAACGACTGGTTTAAGGCCAGAAGATATGAGAGTCCAATTAGGCCATTTGACCCATCAAGTTTACTCTCTCATTCAATCATGGCTGAAATGTTTCTCAATCTCAGTCTCCTGCTTTCTCCCCTAACCAATGATCCCTTTACCAAATCAGGAGCCAAAGTATGACTGTTTTCAAAATGCTCCATGACTTGACCTTCACAGCCTTCTGCTGTAATGATTCGATAGATTCACTACCCTCTGGCTGAAGAAATTGCTCCCCACGTCAGTTCTGAAAGGTTTTGCCCTTGGATACCAGCATCTCCTCCGCATGGAAAAACCTTTTGGATCGGCACTGTACCCAGCATTCCCAATGCGACCATCAGATCGCTCCTCACTCCTTCTGAACTCCATCGAACACAGACCCTCAATCCTTCATTTCCAATCCACTCGTGGAAACCTATTCCAGACACCCCCCCCCCGCCCGCCTCTAACATCAGGATACAGGACTCAAAACCAATCAGAATATTCCCAAACGGGACACACCGACCCTGGACTGGGGGAGGAAGGGGCGCCCACATTTCTGGGAACTCTGAATCCACTCCCAGCTGGGCACAAGTCAAGCTATCAATGATGGGAGAGGACAGGTATTGAGGTGGGCTAGGGAGGGATCTGCAGCATGCACTGAGGCCCTTCTACCCATTTGGTTCCTGCTAACCACTGGAGGTGGGAGGACCCTACAATTCCACTTTTCCTGCAGTTAGGGCAAGGCACCAGTGCGCAAATGCCTGCTCTGGGGAAGCTCAGTGCAGAGGCCTGCGGTGTGCAGCAACCTCCCTGCACTGGGCTTGGAAAGATACAAGGGGCCAAGTGGACCAGAACTGCCCAGCTGATAGGGGGGTCACGTGACTCACACCCGGGCACGTCGCGCATGCGCCCAGTGCCGCCCGCGACGTTGTGGAGGGGCACGTGACCTACCTCCAGCGCGCGGGCCCCCCCCCACGTGACCCACCGCCGCCGGAGGGGGGAGACGCTGCGCATGCGCCCCTCACCTCCGCGGCCCGGCCGCCTCCAGGGCCTCGGGCCTCCCGCTCTCGTCGTCGTCGTCGTCGTCTCCATCCTCCTCCCCGCGCCGCCGTTTGCGCTTCCTCCGCTCGCACTGGCACTGGCACTCGGAGGCGCCCGAGGGGAGGGCGGCGGACACCAGCCGGCTGCCTAGGCCGCCCATTGACCTTCCCGGGGTTTTATTTCCTCTCCCTCTCTGTCAATCGGAGCTTCTCCTCCTCCTCCGGCGCCGCCTCCTCCTCCACCAGCTCGCCGCCATCTTGTCCCCGCCCTGGGGGTGAAGGGGGTGGGGCCCAGCTCTCCACCAATCACAGCCCGCCTCCACCAATCACAGCCCGCCTCCACCAATCACAGCCCGTCTCCACCAATCACAGCCCAGCTCTCCACCAATCACAGCCCGCCTCCACCAATCACAGCCCGCCTCCACCAATCACATCCCAGCTCTCCACCAATCACAGCCCGCCTCCACCAATCACAGCCCGCCTCCACCAATCACAGCCCAGCTCTCCACCAATCACAGCCCAGCTCTCCACCAATCACAGCCCGCCTCCACCAATCACAGCCCGCCTCCACCAATCACATCCCAGCTCTCCACCAATCACAGCCCGCCTCCACCAATCACAGCCCGCCTCCCTCTTAAAGCGAGGACGCACCGCTGCCCTATTCCGGGTGCGCAACCGAAATTCACAACCCCGCCCACCCTCCCAACACCCCCTGACCCTGTGAGGCCACTACTCCCCATGATGTTGGACTGGGGTGGACCGAGTACGACAAAACCAACCGCCGGCGTGGCATTTTCGAGATCGCAGGCTTTTCGTGGCGTTGCCCCCTCCCCCGACCTCGGGGTGAGGGGGGGGGTACCCTCCCAAAGCCTGTGGTTCCTCGGGCCATCCCGCTGGGTCCTCGCCCGGCCTCGTGTCATTCGTTGACTTGCCCCCCGGGTTCACGGCGCCGGCTCCTGCAGGAGTTACTCCGGCCCCGTCCCGTCGCGTCCCCATCCCGTCCTCCGGCGTAGCCCTCACACCTCGTCACACTGAGTTACAGAGACGTACATCACGGAAACAGACCCTTCAGTCCAACCCGTCCATGCCCAGCCAATATCCTGAATGGATCTTGTCCCGTTTGCCAGCGCTTGGCCCATATCCCTCCTGATGCTGCCATGAGTGGAGTGTCGAATATTGTCCCCTGCTTCCACATTCCACTCACACCAGTTTTGAGATTAGATTAGATTCCCTACAAGTCCACACTGACCCTCTGGAGTAACCCACCCAGTCCCATTTCCCTCTGACTAATGCACCTAACACTATGGGCAAATTAGTATGGCCAATTCACCTGACCTGCACGTCTTTGGACTGTGACAGGAAACCCACGCAGACCCAGGGAGCATTCTTTGAGCTTTTGAGCTCACTGCCTTTCAATTCTGTGTCTGCGTGCTCTTCTTGATCAAAAAGACCTGACGAAGGAGCAGTGTCCCGAAAGCCTGGGACTTCAAATAAACCTGTCGGGCTGCAACCTGATTTTGTGTGACTTCTGACTTTGCCTACCCCAGTCCCAACACCAGCACCTCCACATAGGTCTTCTCAAGGCAAGACCACAGTTACAATGCAAGTGGTAAATAACTAGACCGGATTGGATACACCATTGTTGAAACTGAATGGGGGCCAGGGCTTGGGAAGATCAGAATGATTAAGAGCGGACATCTTAATGCATCCTTTCAAAGAAAGGACAGTGGTAATCTGAACCACAACGTCCCAAGAAGCAGTTGAAAAATTACCAAACTTGTCTTGTTCATGGACACTTGGGTTTATTGGGACAAAAGGGATTCACGAAGATTGAATCAATTGGAGGAGAAGGGAGAGGGTGTGAATAGCTTGCTTCTCTTCCTGAGTGGCTGATGCACTGGACCTTGTGTACCTTAGGCCATGGGAAAATCACTCGAATTAAACAAAAAGGATGCAGAGGCTGGAACATCTGATCAGCAGAACCCCGGAGGAATTTAGCAGGTCTTTCAGACTCACAGATGTTCCCAGAGATGGTGAAAGCATGTCAATGTGGTAGATGTAGCTGTGTTTCACTGTGAGGATTGACAGCAATCTGTCATTCCGCATCTTTGCTGCAGCATTTCGGAGCTGCAGTTGCAGCTGCCCCCATGAGTACTCTGTGTAAGTAATCTCTTCCCTGCCATGGAGAATACAGCAAGCTGGACCCAAACTTCCTGTGACAGGACAAAGAGCAGAATCTCTTGCAAATCACTTCAGACAATCGGGTGGGGGTCATCTCTGATTGAACAGCAGCAGTGATTCATTTTTAATTAAAACATTTGGAATGTAAATGTTTCATTTCTTTGCCCTCAATGATTTAGAATGCACTTAGCAGGTCGACTGACTGCCTTGATCCACAGGAAGAGGTAATTGCCAGGGTGAAAGTGAGGACTGCAGATGCTGGAGATTACAGTCAAGATGAGAGTGCTGCTGGAAATGCACAGCAGGTCAGGCAACATTCGAGGAGCAGGAAAATGGACTTTTCTGGCAGGAGCTGAATTATCTTGCTGGTTAAAGCACAGCAGATTAGGCAGCATCCAAGGAACAGGAAATTCGACGTTTCGGGCCAGAGCCCTTCATCAGGTACTGCCAGGGTGTCAATCCTTCCAATGCACAGCAAGAACACATCTCTGGGTCACATTTCCAGACCTCCACAAAACGCGGTCTCTGGTGTGGCCAAGCAATCTGTTCCACCCAAACTGGCTCTTAATGTAGATGTAACTATCAGCTGATTAAAAGGTATCAGAACAGAATTAGGTAATTTGGCCCATCCACTGCTCTGCTACTTGATCATGGCTGATATGTTCCTCAACTCCATTAACCTCCCTTCTCCACAGAACCTTTGATTCCCTTAATAATCAAGGTTCTGTGTTTCTGTCTTAAATACATTCAAGACATGGCCTCCATAGCCCTCTGTGGTAATGAATTCCACAGATTAATCAGCCTCTGGCTGAAGAAATTCCTCATCTCAGTTTGAGAGGGTTGTCCCTTCACTCTGAGGCTGTGCCCTAGTCTCTGCTACTGGTGGAAACATCTTTGTGACCACTCTGTCCAGACAGATCAGTGTTCTGTAAGTTTCAGTCAGATTCCCCTCATCCTTCTAAACTCCATCAAATGCAGACCCAGAATCATCAACCGCTCCTCACACGACAAGCCTTTCATCCCTGCGATCATTCACATTAACCTCCTCGGGAATCCTTCCAAAACCTTAAGAACCAGGAGCAGGGGTAGGCCATTCAGCCCTTCGAGCCTGCTCTGCCACTCAATAAGATCACAGCTGATCCTTTCGTGGACTCAGCTCCACTTACCCGCCCTCTCACCATGTCCCTTAATTCCTTTATTTTTCACAGAAGTATCTACTTTAGCTTTAAAAGTGATTATTGAAGTAGCATCAACTGCTTCCTTGGGCAAGGAATTCCATAGATTAGCAACCCTGTGGATGAAGATGTTCCTTCTCAGTACAGTTCTAAACCTGCTTCCTCTAATCGTGAGGCCATGCCCTCTTATTCTCGGTTCACCCACCTGTAGAAACATCCTGTCAATTTCTATTTTATCAATTCCCTTCATAATTCTATGCATTTCTATAAGATCCCCCGCCACCCCCATCATTCTTCTGAATTCCAATGAATATAATCCCAATCTCCTCAGTCTCTCCTCATAAGCCAACCCCCTCAACTCTGGAATCAACCCTGTGAACCTCCTGCACCCCCTCAAGTGCCAGGACATCCTTTCTTAAGTAAGGAGACCAAATCTGCACACAGTACCCCAGGTGTGGCCTCACCAGCCCCTTGTACAGCTGTAACATTCCCTCTCTGCTTTTAAACTCAACCCCTTCAGCAATGAAGGACAAAATTCCATTTGCCTTCCTCATTACTTGTTGTACCTACAGACACGTGGTCGCCAACTGCAAATCATCTCTCTAAATTGTAAATAATTGTGGCCACAACACCGATCTCTGAGGCACACCACTAGTCACTGATTGCCAGCCAGAATATCACTCATTTGTCCCCACTCTTTGCTTCCTGTCAGTCAACCAATCGTCTCTCCATGGCTAATACTCTACTCTAACACCACACATCCTTATCTTATGCAGCAGCCTCCTGTGTGGTATCTTGTCAAAGGCCTTTTGCAAATCTCGGTACACCATATCCACTAGGTCCCTGTTGTCTACCTTGCTTGAAATGTCTTCATAGAATTCCAAAAGATATGTGAAGCATGACCTGTCCTTCCTGAACCCATTCTGCGTCTGCCCAATAGGACAATTTCTTTCACGATGCCCTGCTATTTCTTCATTAATAATAAACTCAAGTATCATTCCCACTACAGAGGTTAAGGGCACTGGGCTATAATTCCTCATCTTTTGTCCACTTCCCTTTTTAAGCAGTGGTGTCACATTTGCTATTTTCCAATCTGCTGGAACTGCCTTAAAGTCCTGCAAATTTTGGAAAATCAACACAAGTGTACTTGCTATTTCTCCCGCCGTCTCGTTTCGTACCCTGGGATGCATTCCATCAGAGCTAGGAGACTTGTCTATCCTGAGCTCCAATAACTTGCTCAACACCATATCTGCAGTAATAATAATTTTTTCCAGCTCCTCACTGCCCTTTGTCTCTTTGTCAAGTACTGGCATGTTATTGGTGCGCTCCACTGTGAAGACCAATACAGAACACCTATTCAGTGCCTTGGCCATTTCATCATAGCCCATAACTAAATGCTTCTTCTCCTCCTCAAAAGCACCAATGTTTTACTGAAGCCACTCTTTTTCAGTTTATATATTTGCAGAAACCTTTGTGCTCCGTGCTTCTGCTTTTTCTGTTTGTTTTTTTCTCATGTTCTATCTTACTTTTCTTTATAGCTCTTTTGTGGTTTTCTGTTGACCTTTAAAGTTTTCCCAATCTTCTAGTTTCCTGCTGTTCTGGTCCTGCTCTTGTACGCCCTCTCTTTCAATTTGATAGTGTCCCTTATTTTCTTAGACACCCATGGCAGAGTACCCCTTTTCTTACAGACCTTCCTTTTCACTGGAATATAATTTTCCTGAACACGTTGAAAAATTGCTTTGAAAGTCCTCCACTGCTCGTCAATTGCCCCATCATAAAATCTTTGTTTCCAGTCTACTTTAGCCAAGTCCTCTCTCATTCTTTTGTAGTCTCCCTTGTTTAAGCACAGGACCCTGGCATTGGATTTTATCTTTACACTCTCCATCTGTGTTCTAAATTCAACCATATTGTGACCACTCCTTCCAAGACGATCTCTAACTATGAGGTCATTAATTATTCCTGTCTCATTACACAGGACCAGATCTAGGATAGGTTGCTCTCTCGTCGGTTCCATTACATACTGTTCAAGAAAATATCATGGATACACTCAATGAACTCCTCCTCAAAACTGCCCTGGCTGAGCTGGTTTGACCAATTGACATGGAGATCAAAATCCTCCATGATAATTGCCATACTATTTTTACAGTCATTAGTCATTTCTTTGTTTATTGCCCGCCCCAATGTGGTGTTATTATTTGGTGGCCGAGAGACTACCCCCAACAGTGACTTTTTCTTCTTAGAAGTTATCATTTCCACCCAAATGGATTTGACTGCATGCTCCATCGAACCGATATCATCTCTCAGCACCGCCCTGATGTTGTCCTTGAATATCAGAGTTACACCACCTTTCCTGCATTCCTGTCTAGCCTTCCGAATAGTCTGGTACCCCTGGCTCTTTAATTCCCAACATATCCTTCCTCAGATAAGGGGCCCAAAACTGACCCGGAGCTTGTCCAGATACTTTGTGTCCCCTATGACACGGGTTCACCTCTGACACCCCAACTCTCTCTTTGCTGTTGCCTGACTTTGGGGTGGAGGGATGGATTGGAAAGAACCCCCAACCCACCCCAACACGCGGAAGATGCAAGATCATGCACTAACTGGCTCTTCCACCAGGAACAGCTACACACAAACTTCCAATATAACCCTTCAGCAGCACAGATTGAGTGAAGGATTAATATCGAGTCCAATTTGTAGACTCAGGTAAATATCAAGCATCAGTCAGTGCTGCAATATTGGATTGGAGCATGCTGGACTGAGCCAATCACTACAACAGGCATAAACACAGAGTACTGGAGAAACTCAGCAGGTCTCATAGCATCTGTGCAGAGAGAAACAAGAACAGAGAGGAAGAGTCAAAGTGGGCTGGAAACATTCACTGTTTCTCTGTCCACAGACACTGCCAGACCTGTTGGGTTTCCCCAGCACTTTGTTTTTGTTTCAGGTTTTTAGCATCTGCTGTATTTTGCTGCGACTTGCCTCTTAAACAGACAAGTTGTCTGTTCCAGTCACACAGTTACTGTGATATCTGAGGAAGCTTTCCCTCAGTCTGCACCCACTACTGACGCAAGCAAAGAATGGGGAGCTTAAAGAAATCATCTGGTGCTCAGACCATCATTATCTGATAGATGTAAACTTTAATTCCTTCTCATTCCACGAGCAATCACCAAAACCTTGTGAATGAAATACATGCTCCGTTGGGCTTGGATGCTGATTGACAGAGCTGGTGAAAGAAGGGGACTTCTTTCCCAACTTTGATTAGTTGAAGCAGATTTTCCCCTCTTTCTCACACCTTGACAGCGTTCAACAGGGAAAAGGTGACAAGGGACACTTGTCACAGCACAGCTGACTGCAAGTGTAATGAAGAGAAGTTGGGTTTAAGGGGAAATCACCTCAAGGTTCAAGAAGTGAATCCGTGTTTTAACCCACTGCACTGAAAGGCACGGTTAGTAACAGTGGGAGACTGCAAAGACTCCATTTGTATAAATGTCAGGGCATGTGAGATGATGGAACTAAAGCCTTTGCAATTTGATGGGATTTTCCTTCTGTCACGGAGGTAGTGCTGTACGCAGTGGTTAACAGTCTGCACACAGTAGGAAACGGACTCCGAACAGGGATGGCTTTGCAGCCAGGCTGGTATATCATCCCTATCTCTGAACGGGTGTAAAAGATTGTTGAAAGAGGTTCACTGTTGGCGATGCAGAAATGGCATGTCCATCCCCACCGCCCCCATACCGCGTAGGTTGTAGCGGCACCAGTGGATGAGTCTTGGCCTCCCTGAATAGGAATGATTGGGAAGCAGAAATCAGCAGGAGCTGAAGGACATTAGCATCGAGTCCACCTCCTTCTCATTCATTGCCATGCAACAGGAAGGTGGGAGGGATGCATTGAAATGTACTTGACCAAGGCAAGCAAACATTCTGCCTGCTCCCTCCTCACACTTCCAAGCAAAGTTGTTTCCTCACGGATGTCATGTTTTAGCACAGTCCAAGGGATTCAGCAAGGTGGAGATGGATGAACTACACCCACAGCAGTGCAAACAGGTAGGTCCATTACATTCCCCACTGGCAGTGACATTCAGATCACTTCCTGGGTGTTACCCCAGTGCCAGAGGGTGTGGGGAAATGGTCACCATGGCATACCTTGTGGTTAATTCACAGACCACCTGCTCTCACTAACCACAACAGAGAGGGAACCACCCTCCTTTACCGAGGCAGATTGGCCCAAAACGCCAGGGAGAAATCCTCTGCTCTCTGCTGTTGTAGTGCTGAGGGACCCGTCTCAACAGGTAGAGAGTCACTACCACAAGGTGGTGGTGGGAGGTACAGAATTGTTTCTGTGGCAGTGGGAACTGCCAAACAGAGATTGAAGACTCACTGGACTTTTAAATCCAGAGGCGAAAGTGAATTGATGGGTCTAAGAGACTGGTGAAATCAGTTGTAGATGTAGAAACGGCGTTTCCATACCAGAGGCCATCTCAAATGGGAGCTTAGGTTTCTGATAAACAAGGGTGGCTGCTTTTGTACAGAGCTGACAAGGAATATTTTCTTGCCGGCTGAGGAAGCTGTGACATTCCTTCCCACAGCTAGTGGGGGACTGCATTCATTGCCAGCAGATAGACAGAGACACCTTTAAATCAGTCATGGATTGAAGGGTTATTGACCATAAGCAGGACGGTGGATTGGAGGATCAATGAGAGGAGCAACTGGTTTCAACGTGTGGAAGAGGTGACAGGAGCAGGTGTGCCCTTCCTTCTGGTGCTTACCGTGTTCTGTTTTACACACCTTGACACGCAGTGAGATCCACATTCCCACCACACTCTACATGAAAACGTTTCCCTAACATTGCCTTCCGAACTCTGCCCTGATCTGAAACGTGGATCGTCTCTGCTTATCGATTCCTCAAGGAAAGGGGATCAGTTCTTTCCTTACTATACCCCTCATACATTTGATGCATCTTAATCATGTTCTATCTCAAAATACGCTGAAGAAACAATTTACAGCCCATAAACCGGCCCTTTGGTCCTCCAATCCTGAGCCGATCCAAATCCACTGTCTAAACCTAATTGCCCAATTCGTAAGCACCGTATCCCTCTGCTCCCCCACTTACTCCTGCATCTGTCCAGACGCACCTTAAAACTCTGCTCCAACCCACAACCAGAGTCGTGCCAATCTCTCTCCGTGACTGAAATTCTCCTGGGCAATCTCCCTCTCTCCAGCTCAATCACATCCCTCTGCTACAATGGATGCCAGAATTGCACACAATACTAGAGCTGTGGCTGTGCAGGTCCAGCGACACCACCAGGCTCTCAAACACTCTACCTTGCGTAATGCAGGCCAGTGTTAGACACTCCTTCATAACCACTATCTCCCCATCCCTACCTGAAGGCATTGGTGTACATGAACACCAAAGGTCTCTCGGATATTCTGTGCTTCCCAGAGTTCTGCCCTTTACCATTCGTCCTGCTCAGTGCCTCACCTTACATGTGCTGTGGAGGTGCTAGCGTTGGACTAGGATGGACAAAGTTAAAATCATCACACCACCAGGTTCCAGTCCGAACAGTTCATGTGCAAGTACAAATTTGAGATCAGTTGAGCCAGAAACATTGCTCATCACAATGGACATTTTGGCACTGTGCACAAACATTCCCCACCCTGAATGCATCATTGCAACAGTCTCAGCACTCGATACCAATGACCAATCTCCAGGCACCATCCTCCCACTCATCCTTTATCCTTGACCACAACAACGTGACCTTAGACAACCAGCTCTTTATCCAGACCCACAGAACAGCCATGGGGAGCACATTTGCACCCCAAATGTGCCAACGTTAGGAAAGCTTATACTTCCAAACAAACCTGTTGGACTGTAACCCAGTGTTGTATGTTAATTTTTAAACCTTTCTTAACCTTACACTTAACGGTGTTGGATTCCATTGCGATCTGATCCGGTCCTTCTGCTCAGTCTGTCAAATTCCTCCTCGTTATCCATAAATCCAACAGAATACAATTGGAAAGACGTGAACCCTTTTCAGTCAGTGTGTTTTGACTTGGACAGTCTGGTTGGAAAAGACTCGTTGCCTCAGCCTGACATAACTTGGTGATAATTTAGATCATTCCGTGTTGACAGCAGCTAAAACACCAACCATATAGCATTCCTTGCTCATGCCAACTCACCCAACATCAGGCCAGTCAGAGAACAGGGCCTCACCTGACCACAGACTCTGAAAGCCGCTTCTTGCTTAGTGCGCTTAGACAGGGCAGGAGGGCCTGCCCACCCCCAAAAGAGGACAGGTGGAATGTTTTTGAACCATCCCCAGAACACCACAGCTCAGTTCCAACATTCCCACTCAGTGACACTCCAGAATTTGTCACTGGTTGCCATGGACAAGGGGAGGGGGAAGGCACCAAAACCATGGAGAGAGCACCAGGGGCGCTCAGGATTGGTCACCCAAACCATGTGATTGAACCAGAATGGGAGCAAGTCGCCATTATGGCTGAGGCGGCGATACAGATTGCCCGAGGAGGGGAGAATGGTGTGGCTACAATTCACCTTCAGGATGGATATAAAATCCCTGCAGTATGGAATAAACCATTCGGCCCATCATATGCTGTCAGAGGCACTTGCAAATGTTGTTATTTCTGCAGAAATCACAAGGTGGCATCATGAAGGTATATGTACCAAGAAATAACTAACAGAAAAGGGAGGTGGTCAACTGGTATAAACAGATGTATTGACATGACCATTGTAGTTGTCACGCACAAAGGGAGGTTGTATAACCAAGATAACCAAATAAAACAGGGCGGGGGTTGCACGCTAACAACAGGCCACAGGCAGATATGTTAAGGCGATTAGATTAACAGCTGCACAGAGCAATACAACTATCACTAATGAGATAAAAGGGGATGTACAGGGAGGCTCATAGAAAACTGTATAAGTGTGCAATAATATTATTCAGAAGTGTGCCTACTTCGTGGTCACCTGGGCTTGCAAGAACACTTAATAAAAGACAGCTTCAGAATTTGACTCGGACTTAAATTAATCAATAGTGAGCTTGGTTTCTCACATATGCTAACGAAAGTGAGCTGCATCTCCTGCTCCCACTGCCACCTACCCACCGGAACAACTCACCCACTTGGCCTTTTTAAACTGTGTCACCAGCTGCCAACAATGACCCTCATTCTGACCCAACACCACACTAAAATCAACACAACATCCAGCCTTTGTTTTTCATCACAGAGAAATGTTTTCATGCAAACTTAGTTCACACACTGCCTGGGCCTTGGCACTGTGTCTAATGGAAAGCAGCATTTCCATTGGAGAGAGTTTGGAATCACACCAGGTCGATTGCAAACCCAAAACAGCATGTTGCCATCTTCAAAGTGGAACACAATCTCACAAACATAGCTTCAAGGTTTTTAGGTGAAATGAATCCTTGATGAATTATCCACTCAGAGCTACTCATTTAAAACAATTCCAGTGATTTGTCAGTAAACTATCTGCTCACAGCATTATCTTGTTTCAGATGTACTCTACACTTGGATCATTCAGTCGTACTATCACTGGTTTTCATCATTCTCCTCTTCATTGATCTTGGGCTCAGTATTCAGACTTTAAAAGAATTTCCAACCTCAGTGTTGAAGCAAGATGACATCATCCCAGCGACTTGCTTCCTTCCCTCCAGGTTCTTGAAGCTGCATGGAACGGCCACAAGGACCACACACCGACAGAGCCACCACTCAACCCGAACCAGCCTCACTCATTGCAGTTGGAGGGGGGGGGGGGGGGGGGGGGGACAGCATTTCACCAGCAATGTATTCTCAACCTGCAGGGATTTTTTAAATAACAAAAAAAATACACTCATGCAATGAGGGTGCTGCTGGCTCGGCCAGCATTTATTGCCCATCCCTAATTGTCCAGAGGGTAGTTAAAAATCAACCACATGGCTCTGAGTTTGGAGTCACATCTTGGCCAGACCAGCTCAGGATGCCAGATTTCCAAGGACAGATGGATTTCTCCTGGTTTCATGATCATTATTTAAAACTGCATTTCAGAGTTTCTAGTTTTAAAATTATATAATTCAAATATTACCATCCATTATGGTGGGATGCGAGTTCATGTTCCCAGAACATTAGAGCTTCATGGATTCAGTGTGGAGCAAATGATAACATGAGGCCATCACCTCTGCAAAGCAGTAAGGATGACCAAACCGGACGCATTAAACTGTAGGAATGGCAACACAGGCATTTCACATCAGAACACATTTCTTGATTGGTTCACAAATCTAACTTTTATTTCTCATCGCTACAGAGTGCATGATTCAGTTGCAATGCTGATTGCTTGGTCCACTTCCCTCCCCCACCAATAAAAATCGTCCCAGGGATCCAATTACAAACCAGAGGAAAACTCTCCGGTGATGCTCGGTGGCATGGCTGGAGCTCGGTCTCAGAGCCAGAGCCAGATGAGGCGTTTCTCCAGTGCCCACCAGCTGTTTCTATTCGCACTGAAGAAAAAAATACATTCATCTCACACAAAAAGAATTAGATTTCTTCGAAAGGTAACAGAGACAAAAAGCCTGGCTGTCAGCCTGCATGTGATTAATACCAAGCACCAACGAGAGACACATCCAGTGACAAAAAGGTGGGACATGTTTCCAATGTTTTTCCCCTTGGAGATGGTCCTGCCCTGCTGGCTTCCTTATTCTCCACCGCAAAGCTCCAGCAGAATCTTCTTATAATCCCCAGAGCAATCCCCCTAGAAACAAAGTTAAACAAAGGTTCAGTCCACATTGGCAGTGACGTCTGTTGGTTCCAGATAAATGAACCATCTCATTCCCACCATCCTTCTTCAGGGGACTGTGCATCCAAACGGCCAGACACTTCCCAACTCAGCAATGTCCACACAGGAAATTGGAGAATCCTGACAGTGTGAAAGCAGGCCATTCGGCCCATCCAGGCCACACTGACCCTCCCCAAACTCAGCACTACCTCTCCCAACCCTGCAATTCCCATGACTAATCCACCTAACCTACACATCTTTACAACATGGGAGGTCACCCACACACACAGGAGGAGAACATGCAAACTCTACTCAGAGGGTGGACTCGAACCCAGGTCCCTGGCGTTTTGAGGCAGCAGCGCTAACCAGAGTCACCATGCTGCCCAGGTGAAGTGTTTTCTGCACGTTTAAGCAAGATGTTCCCTAGAAATGTCACCACTCGCAATCTGGTGGTTAAAGATTCAAAGCTGTACTCTCAGGGCTAGAGCTTCCGGACCAAGCACCAAACACTGCAAGGCCTACATTCAGACTGCAGGGTGCACATTTGATGATTTCAAGTGGGTGTCAGCAGAACGGCTGAGTGCCAATTCCCACAGTTAGAGCACACAAACAGCAGTGTGATCATGGCCTGGCCAGCTGTGGTTTCACCACTGTTCATCCAGGGGAACATGTGGTAAAGAGCCCAGACACCACCCCCAGCTGCTCTCTGACAAGTGCCAAAACCTGCCAAACAAGTCACATGACGTCTTCAATTCACACACTGTCTGGATTCCCTCCTACAAAACTAAAAGTGGCAAGGGTTTTAAAAAAAACCAAACGTCATTTTCTTCTGGTCACCATTGTAACCTTGGAAGCGAACAGATGCTGGCCACTGTGCAAGTGGGTCAGGCTCAGTGGCTGATGGGATATCAGGAATCAAATCAGAGTCACACACACTGCTGTTTGTGGACACATGCTCAGCCATGTTCAGGACACACCAGCCCAACTCGGTCAGGTTAGCTGTGTGGGTGGGGAAAGAGGAGAACGTATCCTTTCGCAAAGAGGAGTTCACAGTTAATGCCCTGACTGTGGTGATGGAGGCTTTTCAGATTAAGAAGGAAATCTGGGGGAGACACCATTGCAAGGCTAAATATCTGGCTGGTGGTGTTCAATTCCCAACATAGGACAGGCAGGCAGACTGACAGGCAGGCAGACGGTGAGCAGAGGGGGTGGGGGTGATGGTAGTGGGAGGGATGGGCAAAATGAGACAGTGAAGGGGTTTGTATAAACCATTATTGTTGCGTGGTCACAGATTTTTAAAAAAAAAAGTAGTCTGCCATTGTCACTCAGCAATCATGAGGGGCACAGACGTATTCCCCAGCACTAGACAATCAAACCTAACAAATCCTGGTCAAGTCCACATTAACAGTATCCAGCACTGAGGCAGATAGCCCTCATTGACAGCTTGGTTATTCCATCAGCTTCCATGTCCATCCCAAACCAGTGCAGGTTACTGATCATTACTGCGGTGTCTAAAAACTCAGCAAGTCAGAGCTGACAATGTGTTAGCGGAAAAGTGCAGGGTCAGGCAGCATCCAAGGAGCAGGAGAATCGGTGTTTCAGGCAGGAATTCAGCAAGTCAGCCAAGCGTATGGAAAATGAACAAAACCACACAGTGCACAATGTCACAGTCCAGGAAATCTAAATACAGAACACAAGACCTCAAGACAAGTTGGGAATGAAAACTGCACAATTCCAACACAAATCAACCCAAGACATCAAGACCTTAATTCCATTTCCATTCTTGACTGAAGGTTTGAATTAAATTCTTTTTTCTCCACACTGACATTTTTTTTTAAAAACATGTCATGTCAATGGTCTATTATTAACTTCAACCAATGGTTACATTCTTGTACAATGTTCCTCATGAAACATCGATTCCAAACACTCAGGCTGGCACCTGTACCCACATTCTAACCTGGCCTTTGCCCCATGTGTACAGACTGTCTTCTGCAAAACAAAATGGATTGAGGTTGTCCCAGTGGCCACACCATGGCCAGCCAAGTGTTCAGTCTCTCACCGTCTCTCTACATCACCCGTTTCTGGCTCAGCCCAGAGCCTGTGCTGTTGCAAATTGCACGCCTGATGTTCTGCACCAATGCCTCCCTGTGCCCAGCCATACTCAGCCAGATCAACATTTCAGCTGGCTTCCCAACCACAATGGAAACAAGTGTTAACCCGAAACACACTCCACATCCTCCTGACAAGAACAAAAACACTATCTTACTCCCAGAAAAATCAATAAGACCACACCCACGTGATGTTACAGGTCTCAGGCTAAGTCTCATGACACCCGGGGGTTATCTCAGGAAGGACTCTGAAAAAGTGAACCAGTGCAAGCTGAGAAGTTCCATTAACTCAGTGATGACTCTGTTAGTACAGATACTCTTGACTTGTCAACCCAAGTTCAAAATGTTCACTTTCTGGCCTATACTGCCTTGGCATATTATGCTCAACCGGTCATGATACACCACTAACAGGGCTTTGGTTAGAGTTCCAATCACAAGAGCCTTCCTTCAGCTCCTTAGCATTTTACAAGAACACTCTGCACTCAGTCACATTCCACCCCACAGCAGTGAATACCGTGTGCAATTGGTCTTCTTAACTCCCAGGATTCTGGGTGACTGCTTCACAGAACACCTCCGTCCTGTCTGCAATCCAAACCCTGAGCTTCCTGCTCCTTGGCCAACATCACACTCTCACACTTCCTGCAGTGCTCCACCCCAAACTCAGCACTAGCTCGAAGAACAGCACCTCAGCTTCCACTTGGAAACTTCGCTGCCTTGTGGACTTGATATTTTCACGTTTGATGATCTTTCCCAGTCCTTTTCCCCCATCCACACACACCAGGCCTTGTTATCACATGGGCTGCTCCTGCAGACTCCCCATTGTCCCCCTGAGTGGCTACTCATTCTCCCAGGCTGATCTTTCACCTTTTCTTGGGCTGTCCAATTGTTTTTCCCCTTTCTCCAGCTTGACCTATTATTTACTCCTCCCTATCTTTTGCAGAAAAAAAAATGTTTTCCTCAGTACCAACACTTCTGAAGGGTCATTCAACCCAAGACATTGTTAAGTTGGATTTGTGCCCCCAAATGGTGGCAGACCTGCTCAGCTTTTCCCGCTATTTCTGTTTTTCTCCAAGAAAAGATCAGCCTTGTATTAGAGCAAGAACTCAGTGAAGCTTGGAATCCAGGAATGGCTGGGCTCATCTCCATGCTGGAGTTTAGAACAGCAGTGAGGTGCTGCGATGGAGAGGATAGCATTCTGTCCAGGCTTGACACTGGAGATTGGTTCCGTGAGGCTGGGGAAAATAGAGAACGCAGGGACCCGGTCTCAGCATAAAGGAGGGTCACTGACACCCATTTTGAACAATATGCTTCCCCCAACTGCCCCTCTTCCAATGCTCTGAACCCCCTAACGTAATAAAGACAGAGTCCCCCTTGTGCTCACCTACCACCCACCTCAGTCTCCACATTCAATAGATCACTCTTAACCACCATCGACCAACTCCAACTAGACCCCATGACCATGAACATCTTCCCCACCCCTCTCTGCCTTCCACAAGGACTGTTCCCTTCCCCAATCCTAGGTTTGTGGCACTCCCCAGCAACCCCCACCACCAAAACCTGCTGGTACACCACCCCCACCCTCCTCACCTCCATGCAGGGCCCCAAGCAGTCCTTCCAGGTAAGAAGGAGGTTCACCTGCCTCTCCTCCGAGATGGTTTACTGTATCCAGTGTTCCTGATGTGGTCTTCTCTCCATTGGGGAGCGGGAATGTGAACCTAGGGACCGGTTTGCCGACTCTCTCAGCCAGGCTGCAGGAGCCAACGTGACCTCCCAGTCACCACCCATTTTCCTTCTCCCAACAACTCCCTTTCTGACATGACCATCCTTGGCCTCCTCCATTGCTACAATGTACCAAACCCCAAATTAGAGCAACACCACCTCATCTTGTGTCTGGGCAGCCGACAACACACAGGAGTCAGCATAGAGGTCTCCAGCTTCAAATAAACTCCCCCTTCCTCCCTTACACCAACCAGATTCATTCCTCCTACTGACCTACCCTCCATAGAGTATCCCAACCAGACCCATTCCCCTACCTTATTACTCAACATTTAACCCAGACTAAGTGCACCTCATCTACACATCCCTGGACATGGAGGATGGCCAATCCACCTGACCTGCACATCTTTGGACAGTGGGAGGAAACCGGAGCACCCGGAGGAAACCCACGCAGACACTGGGAGGATGTCTGTGTGGAGTTTGCACAGTAACCAAAAAAGGTTGGAATTAAACCAGAATATAATCCATTGGCAGTAAGGAGGTACTGACCTGTCAGAGCACACACTTACCTTGATGAAAGAATACAAGGACTTGCCATACATCTTCTGAAATTCATCTTTGATGTCCAGCATATCCACTTCACAGCGAGAGACCATGACTCTGATCAAGGTATTGTCATCTGTTCCCATCCCCTAAGATCAAGGCAGCACCAGGTTAGACAGTTTCAGCTTTATGTGGGGAAAATGGGGGATGGATGGAAAAAAAACAGACAGAAACCCTCCAGGAATCAAAGCTGACCTTTCAGGGCCATCCTGAGGTAATGCCACATAGTCAGTCAGCGAGGTCAACTCGGAGACGTGCTCTGGCCTCTCATGCTCACCTCTCACCATCCTGGGTTATTACATTGGGATTCAGGAGTTATCATATATGCCCATTAGACCAATGTCATTTGAAGGATCTTGTATTCAGTTGTCTGTCAGGACAGTAGTGACTAAAACTCACTTAAGCACAGAGCCAGTGAAAGAAGCCTCTGTAGAAGGCTTGGGTTCATTTTTCTGCATGCTTCAACAACAACAACCCCATCCTGATGGAGTTCAGCATCTTACTGAGTGCAGCACTCCCTCAGCACTGCACCTCTGACAAAGGGAAGCTCCCTCTGCATTGCACTAGAGGTTAAACAGACTGAACTGACTGACTTGAACCCACACTTGGCCAGAGGACAGCTGTCCACTGGACCAATGCAGTCACTGCTACAGTCCACCAACCCTTGACCTCACCAATACCAAGGTGTCAACTCCTTTCCAAGCTGTTGTCATCTGGTGCCAAGATGCATCTTTATAGAAAAGTGTCCATTTGAACAAAGTCCCTCCTGAACACTCTCCACAGGAGCCCCAGCAGAGGGATGATCACTTGACAAACTCCAACCCAGCTTCAGCAGTGTGCAGGGAAAAATAAATTCAAGATCAACTTGAGCAGGAAAGGCCAGTTGAGTCATGGTCCTGGGAAATGCTCTCTGCAGGCAGAAACAACTACAGTTTCTCACTGACAATAGCAGCTCAGTTTTACTGAAAATCCATCAACAGAAACATTCTAAGCTGCACACTTTCAGGCAGAAGCACTTGTGCCTTGAATGCTCTAGGCAGCCTGTAATCACACCGACCCAAATCACCTTTCATATTCAGCCTGCATTTCACAGAACCAGGGACAAGCCAGCCACAGTCCTTGTGGGTAGGGGCGTTAGTGCCTGGAACGTGGACGGTATTGCAAGGACAGGGATTGGAGTCCAAAGTTTATCATTGCCAGCACAGCACAGCAATCTCCTGCTAAATTAGACAGTAAAGCAAGTCATACAACTCCGGGATCAAATGCTTGCGGGTTTGCAACTGACACTGGGCTGTGTGCAGTGAGCTCAACTGCATACCAGCCTGGAGCACCGTAAGGTACCGCGCCATGCGTTCAATAAGCACTTCAATGCACAGCAAGAGAACTGGATAATGCCAGCGGAAAGTATCGACTTGATTTACCTTCATGGATTTGTGCAGCCTCTCAGCAAAGTATGCTGGTCGGTTCCTCATGTTCTTCACTGGGAGAGGCAGAGACACACAAAGAGAGAGAGAGAGAGAGAGGGAGATTTGAAAGCCATTAGTCCTGTGTGAAACTGCACATTGAGGGGGCAAGCACAGTCAGAGAGGGGGGATAAAAAAGGCATGCTTACTCACCGACTGCTAGTAAAGCACTCTCCAGAGAGCCAGACATCTCTCCTTTAATGCTGCTCTCAATTTCTTTGTTTGCAATGGACTTGTATTCTTCAAAGACTGTTCAGGAAGAGAGCACACGAACGATGAGCAAGTGGAAATGCCTGTCCACAAACTGGTTGGTAAATTAACATCAATCCTACACAGCAGGCAGGAAGTCACTGTGCTGGTCCTTCCACATAGGGAAGGGAGCACTTTACCTGCTTGCCTTCTCTCCCCAGCTCACCCTGCATCCTGACACAGTCTGCAGTTCCTGGGGCCTCACACTAATGCTGTGTCCCAATGGCAGGGCAGCAGCACCTCATGGTGATGCCAGTCTCTCTCGTACACAGACAGCCAGACGATTATTCAAAACAAAACCAACAAATCACATTTTGTGCTGATCAGTGTCCTCAGGGAGGAGACAGTGCTCCTGCAGACTCAAGGGCTATTCAGGGCTATTGATCATACGGTGCTGGGTGTGTTGGGGACCCCCTCTACCCACCATGAGCTAGGCTGGTATCGATTCTGGAATATCAGTGCGTTTCAGGATGGCAAGTGCAGAAAAAACACTAAGAACAAAAACCCCCTTTCTGACCATCCCTCTGGGGCAGTGTTCATGTGAACGGCACTAACAGTGATTGGGGACAGACACAGACCAGTGTGGAAAATACACAGTTGCATGATTGGAAAACTGGCCAACCCCTGATTGTAAAACATCACAAGCAAAGACTAAAGTATTCCTGACCTCAGCAGGATAGGAGGCAGGCTACTTCCACATAAATTCTTTAACCTTGGTAAACCTAGTCAGAGCTTGATTAGTTGGCTCCACATAAATTCTGGAATATTAACTGAGCCTAAAGAAAGACATTTCACAAAGTCCTGAGCTCACAACAAGGACTAGATTATAGGATGACGCAAGTGACACAAGGTTTGTCAATACAGTACAGTAAACATCAGAAGTAACAGATCTAATGGATGACCAATCTAGAGTGATCATTCCTGATAGCTAGTAATAACATTTACACACAAAACGATTCCTGCTTGCTCTCTGTCAGCACCAACTTGTGAGGAAAATTAAGAGCTGTGAGCAACTCTAAGTTTAGCCACCTGCATGGAGTTGAATTGTCTGTTAGAACGAGTGGTGCTGAATTTTTGTTGACTTTGTTTATCTCTCAGTCTCAGTCTTGTTGCTATTTTTAATCCACTACTACATAGTGAGTGATCCACCATTGTGGAATAAGACAGTGTCTCGGGGAGAGGGATCACCCTTTACCCCAGTATCCCCAGGGAAAGAGGGGCCATCCCCCACCACCATCCCATGGCAGAATCCGTACCAAGAGCTTTGGAATTGCCTTCAGAAATTAATCCAGCCCACTGGGTCTGAAAGGCACCCCGAGGGAGTGATCAGGATTCCCAGGAAGAAACAAAGCCCCGTGTCTCCCTCCTGCATTGTTGCTCCTTGGGGAATTCGAGAAGGATATCAATGAGAAGATTCCAAGCTGACAGTGACAGGGAGGGAATTCAACTTCATCAAACTGCTCAGCTTGTACAAGCTGCAAATATCTGGAAAGCCAATTATTGTTTGAGGGCAGACATTTCACACAAAAGCAACTGTAGAGCCATGAGCAATGATCAGGGGGGAGTTAAAGTGAGGTGTTTGGATCAGGGCTTTGGCGATCTGAGATCCCAGGGGCCAGCCCAACAGTGATAAAAGTTCCCCGGGAGAGCAGGGCAGATGGAGTCAGGAAGGGAAAAGGATACTCAAGCAATGGAGATGGGATGTGCAGGCCCCACGTGGTCTAGCACTTGAAAACTGCAAAGTGTGATATTCTGGTTTTGCTTATTTACTTAATTAACAACCCTATACTCAGGTGACTGTAATGTTTTAGTTTTAAACTTGGTGCTCTCCTTTCTGCCTTCCTGTTCAGTTTTTGTCCCTTGGCCCTTGTAGCACTATGTTAACTGCATGTGGCGACACTGCACTTTTCACCACACTTTGGTCCTTGAGTACAAGTAACAATAAAGTCTAAATCTTAAATGATCAGTGGGTGAGTTGGGACACAAAGATCATCATCATTGAGCTCCTCAGGCCAATGAAGTGCCAGCTGACTGACGTAGCCCTACCCCTCAGCTCTAGTCTCCTTTCCAGTCCATCGTTCACCAGCACCAGCCAGTGGAGTTGGCTGTTCACCGTCACTTGGAACATGGTACTGTGTCCAAATCAGAACCAACAGCTAAAGCTGCAAGAAACTCCGGTGAGGACGACAATTTCACCATTTGCACAGAGACTCCAAACAAACATCACAAAAATTATAACACAGTCAGTCAGTCAGTCATCGCTGCTGCTGCTAACTGCTCAGTGAGAAGCAAAAAGGTGTGTGTGCGCGCATCATGGAGAGTCAATATTCCTGGGAAACTCAATCTCATGTTCCATTGGGACCCCACAACAACGTGAAACCCTTCCTTGGTATGGTATGGTGGAAAAGACCCCTTTCTGACTGCAGGCAATACCTGGACATGCAATTTTTGTTCAATTACACTTCATGATGTGAAGGTTGAGCTGTGACTGCCTCAAGGCATCTGATACAGCTTGGCAATGATGTGAACAAACTCAAACTGGCAGAACCTTTTCTGTTCACAAAGTTAAAGAAACGGTTTGTGTGACTGGCCATTCCCAGCTCCCTTTGCCAACGGGCACACACAGATTTGTGCCCCTCCCAGCCAGTGAGAGCTGCCCCACGTTGTGTTCTCATTGAACACATTTGTTACATTGGAAAATGCAGTCCCATTTCTAACCAACAGGCTGCGATAGAGTAGCAGATTTGGTCAGACCTTCAAGGACACAATGTGACTCACACAGGGAGTGAGTGAGTGAGTCAGTCAGTGTTTCGCTGCCATGGGAACACAGTACAGCAGTGTCAACAACTGTCACTCGACACAGAAAAGTCAACGGTGGCCCTGTGTACAGCACTCAGGCCTCAGACTCTGCAGGTTGTGGGTTCATGTCCCACTCCAGACAGACTCATGCCCAGAATTCTCAAACATAGCCAGGACTGGACTGAGCCACCTTTCAGATGAAAGGTACAGATTCTATCACACGACTCTGATCACTGCCCTGAACACATGACCCCTGGATGCTCCACACCCAGCTTCTGTGGGAATGGCTCTCTGTTTTTACACATCTGACTGCTCTTCACAAGCACTGGATTTATTTGTAATGCACATCCAACAGTATATGCGCCATACTGGACAAAGAGATTTCCCAAACATTTACGTTACAATTAGCACTGCTGTCTCATCACACCAGGGTCCCAGGTTCAATTCCAGCCTCGGGCAATTGTGTGTGGTGTTAGCATCTTGCCCCTGTGGTCTGTGTGGGTTTCCTCCCACAGATACTATGATGTGCAGGTTCGGTGGATTGGCCACAGCAAAGTCAGGGTTACAGGGATAGGATGGGGTGGCAGGGGAGGGGTGGGATGCTTTTTGGAAGGTGGGATGAAAACAATCCATTTAGTGTAGAAGCAGGGCTAGGATTCGGTGTAACCCAGTGACAGCCAAAAGGATCACAAAAAAAAAGGGAGCAGACACCCTGGATAGGGAAGGGATCATCTTTGTCAGCAGGGACACAGGGGCAGCATCACACCTTTCAGATCCTTGGCCTGTTTCTGGGAAAGAATAACCCTACTGGCTGGACCGGACTTCCCAAAGGATTCACTGGGTCAGCACATCCCCATTCTCCTTATCAACACCAGCAAAAGTCTGCTGTCAGTGCCTCTTATCAGCAAACGTTGAAGAGAGAACAGGAAAAGGCTTCTCTGGTTGGAGGTCAGCACCACATTGGTGTGGTCAGGAAGAGACCAGCTGCATGGAAGCATGAACAACTGGGTGGGAGGCACAACTGATGTACCCTGCAACTCCAGCAGAACCTCCTTACTCGGATACTTCCGGTCTCCTTTCACACGTGAGAGGGTATAACGTGGGAAACAAAAGGAGCATGCAAGCTTAAGAAAGCAACAGGCCATTTGGCCCCTCAAACCTGCTCCACCATTCAATATCATGGATCGCAGTTCCCTCAATCTGCAGCCCCCCGTCCCACACCGCCACATCCCTTCAGTCACAAGAGCTGGATCAGCCTCCTTTTTGCTAACCTATAATGTTCTGGCCACAACTCCTTTGCGGTAGGGAATTCCACAGACTGAGTGCTCTCTGGGTGAAGAGACACCGGAACATCCGTCCTGTGTTCACCCTGACTGGTCCGGTCAGAATTTTCTCCATTTCTCGGCAGATCACCCTCTGCTCAATCTTTCCTCAACTCCAGTCAGCAGAATTCTGACTAACTCGGTCTCTCCTCCTCAGTCAGTCCTGCCACCCCAAGAAACCTCAGCTGTACTCCCTCCATCACCAGAACATCCTTCCTCAGAGAAGGAGACCAAAACCACACGCAGTATTTCACGAGTGGCCTCACCAAGTGCAGTCAGACATTCCTGTAGCAGGAATCGAACCCTCTCACTGTCAAAGGCCCATGTGCAGTTTGGCATCTTCACTGCCCACTGTACCTGCACACTCCCGTTCAGAGACTGGAGTACCCCAGGCTCACTAAACATTCCCCTCGCCATTTACAAGCAAAATCATCTGACTCTGTTTTTGCCACCCAAGTGTACAACCTCACATTTATCCACATTCACCAGCAATCGGCCTGACCAAGTGACACTGCATTATGTCTGCACCCTCCCCCAGCTGCGAAAGTGTGTGTGTGTGTGTGTGTGTGTGTGTGTGTGTGTGTGTGTGTGTGTGTGTGTGTGTGAAGAATCCCTACACAGTGTGGAAACAATCCCTTCAGCCAAATAAGTCCACACCAACCCTCCAAATCTATCAGCTGCAAATCTGGAGAGCTTCCCTTGACTTCAGTCAATGCTGACTATCTAGATGGGGGAATTGGGGTGGACGGAGTACTGATCCCTGTCGTTCAGAAACAGACTGGTTTATGCCTGTCTGCTAACCAACATTGTAACTTCTATGCCCTACACCCAATCCGACAGGGTTTAATTTTATACATTCATCTCTTACTTGGGACTTGGTCAAAAACTTAACTAAAAGTCCAAATAAACCACATCCACCCCAAGCTGCCCTTGATCAGTTCGACTCTTGACAAAATCTACCCATTAATTTGTCAGGCATGACTTACCTGCTGACTGTGAAACGGTCTCCGAAATGCTCAGCTATAAAATCCTTCACTGTGGACTCGAGCATTATCCTCCCCACTACCATCAGGCTCATGAGTCAACAATCACCTGTTCTCTTGTCAAATAGCGGGGGTGAAGTCAGCTACCCTCCAATCTGTCTGAACTATTCCAGAGTCAAAATTATCTTCAAAAAGATGAAGACGAAGACATCTATTACTTCCTGAACTACTGTGGGATGATCAGGTCCTGGGGATTGGTCAGCCTTCAATCCCATCGAAATAGAAAAACAAAAATACAGCGCAGTACAGGCCCTCTGGCCCTCAATGTTGCGCCAATCCAAGCCCACCTAACCTACACTAGCCCAATAACCTCCATATGCCTATCCAATGCCCGTCTAAATGACCATATAGAGGGAGAGTCCACTACTGTTACTGGCAGGGCATTCCATGAACTCACGACTCGCTCAGTAAAGAATCTACCCCTAACAATCAGTCCTATACCTACCACCCCTTAAAGCTATGCCCTCTCGTAATAGCTGACTCCCATCAATTTCTCCAGGACTGTTTCTCAGCAGCTGCTCAATGGCCTCCAGTTCCTTGCTCCCAGGAAATCCAGTGTTCCCCAACATTTGAGACATGACTCATGTCCTCCTTTTGTGTAGACAGAGGCAATCTTTTATCAGGTACAGGTACACAATCTTTTATCCAAAATCCTTGGGGCCAGTTGTTTTTCGGATTTTGGAATAAGTGACATTTTCACAATGAAGTAAAATAAAAGTTACCAACAGCAGACCCACATGTCAATGCCTCCGGGTGCTCCGGTTTCCTCCCACAGTCCAAAGATGTGCGGGTCAGGTGAATTGGCCATGCTAAATCGCCTGTAGTGTTAGGTTAGGGGTATGGGTGGGTTGCGCTTTGGCGGGTCGGTGTGGACTTGTTGGGCCGAAGGGCCTGTTTCCACACTAAGTAATCTAAAATTAATGCCTGTCAGTGGTGGGTCGTGCTGCCATGTCACATCTCAGTGGTTCGACTGGGTGTGGAGTTGGCTCACCTGTTCGTACGCTAAAATGACACTCCACGAGAAACATTTCCAAAATTTGGATAAAGAACCACACCTGCACAAATTCCCTTGCTCAGCCATTTCTTTATTTTCCATGATAAATTCCCAGACTGAGAGACATCTGCACTAACTTTCACACAGGTTTTTCACATCAGGAACTTAATCGATCAGTTCATATGTTCCCCACACGCTTTTTCTCATTGTTTTCCCCTTCTTAATGGAATCCCTCCTTGCTGAGATCTAAACTGTTGTCCATTCTCCTGCCAGTTGTCCCTGCCTCTCATACTGTGTCTCCCATCCCTCCTCTGCCATGATTTAACCACCACTCTCTTGTGCCAGACAGCAGTGAACACAGTTTCAACTTCACTCATTCTATCGTTGAAAGTTTGCTATTGCCTATGTGTGGTCATTCCTTTCAGGAACATCTCCCAGTTAACCACTGCCAACTCACACCTCAGACCATTTTAGTTTCCCCTCGAGATTCGGAATTATAGTCTCTGTATCAACTCCCTCCCTCACCATCTCGGTAAAGATTTCTAATAAAATTAGAGTCACTCCAGGCATGTCTTACAGCTACATTACCAATTACTCCCTTCTCACAGTATCACCCCACCAAGTCTGTGACAGCCTGTTCTCTAGTTGGTTCCTCACTGTATCAGTCCTGGTAAACTATCCCTGTGTACACTCCAGCATTGTGATTCACTTGATTCATCCAATCCAAATGCAGATTAAAAAGTTCACCATAATTTACCACAGGTATCTCTGATTTGCTGTTTAATTCCATTCCCTACTTAACTATAGACTGGTGGTCTCAATATCACCCTCACAAAGGTTTCTGGCTGTTTCCTACTTCTTCAAATGCTACTCACACAGTTTGGACACTGTCAGATGGAAAACACTGGAACAATGTTGTGTTGCTATCTCCTTTAACTGGTAATCCAACCCCACTGCCTCTTCCTTTTTGTCTGTCCTTCTGAAATACTGAAAGCCTGGATGTTGGGTTCCCATGCCTACGCACCTTGCAAACATCTCCATTATCCCTTCTATCTCCCATCTTTTTGCAGAACGAATTTATCCAATTTATTTCGAATGATCTGTACATAGCTTGTCCCATTGCCACTTGATGCAATGTGGCTTTGTTGGATGCTGGCCTTTTATCCCTCTGCCTATCACATCTCGAACACCCTTCGCTGTTTTTTGTTTTAGTCAGTCATTCCCCTTCCTCCAAATCATTGCAGTTTTGTTTAAACCCTCCCTAATCAATTCCCTCAACCTCCCCCCACCACCTCCCCTATAGTATATCAGTCACAGTGCTGCCCGAGTCTGACTTGTCCACTTTAGACTCCTCCCAATACCCCAACAATCTGTCACCCTCTGCCCACACCCTCTGTCCTCTCCTAACTCCGTCCAGCAGCAGCATGGCCCTTGGCTCCCTACGCGAGTCGGCCTCATTTGCAGATTATTTCCTAACTCCCTATGTTCTGCTGTCTGGACATGATCCTGGTGTCATTGGCACCAATTCCTATCATGGTCAATACCTCTTCACGCAGGATGTCCTGTAGGCTTTGTTAACTGCTCTCGCCATTTGTCCTACCACCTTCCATGACACGTGCACATCTTTATCCAGGTCCCTCCAATCCTGCACTGTCTCTCTGGGATCTTTACATTGCCAATGTATCACCTCACATTTTTTCCACAATGACCCTGATCCACCACCTAGCCCAGTCTGCCCATGCCCCTCTCAAATTACCACATTGCAACTTAGCTGCAAGTTGGTGTTTCAGCTAGTGAAAGGCTTACCTCTTCGCAAATGGACTGGGTTGCGGACACACAGAATACTCAGGAAAGCAACTTCATCAGTGCCCCACTGTTTCTCTCCTGCTTCATACAGCACCTGGTTTACAAACAAAAAGCAACACAGAACACATCGCAGTGAGACACTACTGAGAATTAGGTGGGAGGTCACCCACGTCCCACTGGAGAACAATGGCTGAATAAATGTCTCTGAAGACAGCAAGAGGCACACACTCGTGAACAGGCTTTGGAACTGCTCACGATAGTGTGGAGGTGTCATTTTGTTCTTAACAAAACGGGCATTTCATCTGGTATTTCAGAAGGGCCCCACTGGACAAGTTAAAGTGTGGGAAGCCACTGTCAGACAGGAGCGCGAGAGAGATGCTGCATTTCTGCTCAGTCTCTGACTGGGGAAGGAGGACACACACACCTCCCCCCCTCAGGTCCTGTTTAAACCACCCAATACCAAGATAATTGGACACAGGACACTGGACTTGAGGGAGGGAGGGAGACAGCTTGTTCACTCCCAGACCTGACAGAACCCAGATTGTCAGCTACTGACATAATCGGCGTTCACGGTTTACAGTGATGTTCCAGATTTACTGATAGCTCTGGGCTGCTGCTTCCGGAAGCAGTGCTAAGCTGGTGGGGGGGGGGGGGGGGGGGGGTGCATTAAATTAACCCTCTCCTGAGCAGTCATTCCCATCAGGCAGGATACACCCACATGGCTGAAATCAGAGCCACAGTAATGCTTTTCAAATGCAAACATGCAAATAATAAAGTTAAAATTTGTAGCTCACACAACATTAAACTCCAAGAGACAGACAGACAGTGTGTACACAATTCCTCAAGGCAACAGTCCCCTGTGCCATTGGGAGGTGTTATAATGGGATGCAGAGTCTCATGGAGTTGCTAACAAACAGGACTGAACGCACCATGGACAGTGCTTTGACCTTTTGGGACTGAATGTTCCTGTCAATGTCTTAGCTGCTGTGATCAAAACCTTGCAAAGAGGATTATGTCAGAGGGGAAGCGGGGTGGTTGGAAACACAGATTAAAGAAACAGCACAGAACAAGATTCAGCTCGGAACAATATCCGGCTGTTGGAAGCAGGACAGAGGCAGAGTGGAGCGAGAGTGCAGATGGATCAGGACATCTTTGTGCATCAATCACACGTGGGGATGAAGCTGCACTATCTGGAATTAACACTGTATAACGATGACCATGAATACACCGTCCATTATCAGAAAAACCAACCTGAATTCACTCAAGTCCTTTTGGCAAGGAAATCAGCCAGCCTTCTGGGTCTAGCCTATGTATAACCCCTGAAGCCCAGTCTTGTGGGTGACCCTTAATTGCCGTTTGGCTAATTCAGGATGGGCAAGTGACCCCCTTGTCTCGTATTCGGTCATTAAAAGCAGTATACAGTAGGAAAAGTCAATGGAATCCTGGCATTGATTGCACACGGACTGGATTATAAAAAAGGTGTTCTCACAATTATATCAGATATTGGTGAGACCACACCTGGAGGAGTGTGGACAGTTTTGGTGTCCTTACTTGAGGAAGGATGTGGTGACACTGGAGGCAGTTCACAAAAGATTAATCAGATCGATTCCAAGGATGAAAGGGAGGTCATACAAGGAGCCTTAGAACAGCTTGGGTTTTGTAATTACTCGAGTTCAGAAGAATGAGGGGGGGATCTCATTGAAGTATATCAAATGCAAAAGGGTTTGATAAGGTGAACTCTGAACAGATGTTTCCCCTTGTGAGATTATCTGTGACCTCTTGTTCAAGACTAAGAGTCAGAGGAATAAAGTTCAAAACTGAGATGACTGTTCAAAACTGCTTCTCTCAGAGGGTTGTGAATCTGTGGAAGTTGTTACAAAGCTGCTCCCTTTTTCCTGAAAGCTGTTCCTTTTCTCAAGGATACTGTGTCCTTGTTGTTTTTCTGAGGGGTTGTAAACAGCTCCTGGTTCCTATTTGACTGGTTTGGTGGAGAGATTAAAGGATATTGAGAGGCCTTTTTGTTTATTTGTAAACAGATGAGACTTCAGGCCAAAGTGGTCACGGTTTAGAAGTGACCTGTATAATGGAAGGGAAGTGGTCAGCTCTCTCGCTGGGCATTTCAGTCCAGAACTGGTTAGGAGTTCAGCTGGGAGCTGTGTGAAAACAGGCTCTCTCTCCTTCTGCCCTTCCAACTTCAACCTGAAAGCATCTGTTCCATTTTTTAAACTAGGGAGTTTGCTTATTGGGACTGTTGTATGTATTCAGAACAACATAATCAAGTCTCGTTTGGATAGACAGGTTCTGAAGGGGAACTTTATTCTGTTGTTTGTGTTTCATCGCATAATTTTGTGAATAAATGTCTGTGTATTTTAAAACCTGGTAGTCAACCGAGCTAATTTCCTTCAGGTAATTTTGACTGGACACTTAACGAAACAAGTGGCAAAGTTATGGTCTGGGCTGCCTGCTCAATGATGGTTTGAGTGGTCTGGCCTAGTCCTTAACACAAACACTGCCCCAGACTGCAGTGGGAACAATAAGAACAATTCAACTAACAGATGATTCAAGACAGACAACATATCTGTTTATCAGATGGATAAAGGGCTATAGGGAACACACAGGAAAGTGGAGTTGAAAGCAGGCTAATGTCAGCACTGATCATCTTCATAGAGGAGCAGGCGGAAGGGACGAAATGTCTCTTCCCACTATGTTGCTGTATAAACATGGAGAGGGAGGATGCAGTTGACCTCGTTATCCAGCTCTGCTTCAGACCCAGTCACCACCGCCTCCCAGCAGCAGAAAGCTGGCCATCTGCTCAGTCCCTCCAAGATTCAGCCTGGTCATTTATACACCATGCCCGTTGGTCTGTTCAAATCTCACCTCGTACCCAACGATACACTGAGAGGGGTGTGCGCGCGCACGCGAGAGAACCTCAGGAGTGGGTGAACTACACGAACAGTTCCTCCAACACAAAGCTTGGGAAGCAGGAAGGATCGATGGAAAACTGCAAAAGGACAGGAGGCCGTGGGAGGGAGGCGAGTTCAATAATAGGCAAAGGGTAGACACGAACAGAAACAAAGAGCCACTGCAGCAGGAGCCGCTCAGTGATCATCATGAACCACTCCAGCTTCACACCAAACATCTTCCAATCACAATCATCAACTTCCTGATGGGAACAGAGAGAGGAGAATATTCCTGCTCCTGGATTATTTAAGCATCAGTCTAGATTAAGACTCTGAAGATGTAATTTGTGTTGTTTCAGTGTATCACTGAGTGTGAACTCCTCACCACATGAGGTACAAAGAAGGGGCCACAGACAGACAGAGGGGTGGGGAAAAGCTGAAAACAGCAATAGTCTGACAGGATGAAAAAAAAAATTATTTCCTGTCGATCTCCTGGAAGCAATGGCCAAAGTGGATCTGGTCTGATCAACATCAGAACCAAAAATAATTGCAATGAAGACAAGTCACTGGTTGTCATGGCAATGTATCTGCAGAGGTGTTAACAAAATCAAGAGCAAATACCCCGTCTCCTCAACTGTAGGGGTCTCAACTGGAAGTATTTCACGGATTATTCCAGCCCCTTGATGGGTTGGACACAGCTATTCAAACCACTCCATGTTGCCCATGGTGCTTCCCACAGCTAACCAGTTACCTGGGCATCCTGCTTGGCTTGTTGCTCATCCACAGCATTTCCTTCATCGCGGTTTCCCTGTCAGGCAGCAAACACAGTTTCTGTCAGTCATCAGCACACATGGCGTGTTACAGGACACAAGTACTCGACAGTGCAAAAAAAAAAAGGTTCATTTCCTGGCACTCAGAAGTCACACAGACAGGAAGTAACCACATGGTAACCCCTGACTCTGACTGGGTGTAGCTTTCATGTGCACACACAGAGCTGTGATTCACCCCAACATCAGCTCTGAGACCATTCCACCCAATAGCTGCAGCCACTGGTAGTCAGAATTTCAGGCTGACCACAGAGAGCTGTCGGCACTCACTGGACCACACTGTCCCACTCCTGATGCTGCACAATATTCCACTCAGTGACAAGAGCCTCTGGTCTGAGCCCCCAGGTTTTAACTGGGGCAGATGGTAAAAAACACACACGAAACTGGCCTGGTTGGGACGTGGGGACTGTCCTATGTGGAAATGACCAATCTGAGGAGTCTGGATTCTCTTTAGTATTGCAACCAAAGAGGTGAACGCACTGGGACACAAGATTTTCTAGCAGTTTCACTGATAAACTCAGCAGAAGTCCCTTCCTGCTGGGTGGGAAACTTCAAAACACAGGAGCACCTTTTAGCTCAGGATAAAACAGTTGATCACTTTGGATGGTGAGTAAGAGACATGTCTTCACTCAGGGATTGTCAAGCTTGAGAATTCTCTGTCAGAGGGTGGTGGGGACATGGTGGCAGTGAAGAGGCAACAAGATGCAGTTGTAACCCAACACAAGTCAGTCATCATCCCATGGAAGGGACTTGGGAGGCAAAAGAGGGAGGAACAATTAAAAAGATAAACTTGGACAGAGATTTGCAGTACATCCTAACAGCAACACCAAAATATGATACGTGTAAGGTGAAGAAAGCTCAGTATTTCCTTTAGAGTCTGAGGTCATCAGGAGCAATAAAAGAAGTTGCTGGAAAATCTCAGCAGATCTGGCAGCATCTGAGGCAGTGTTAGGGCCAGACAGAAAAAGAGTTGGCATTTTGGGTCCAGTGATCCTTCATCTGAATTTGAACCTCAAATGTGAACTCTGCTTTCTCCTTGGAGATGCTGCCAGATCAGGGTTTCACCAGCCATGTGGGGCACGGTTTCAGATTTCCAGCACTGAGGATTCACCAGGTGTTTGGGGTGACTGGGACCAACACTACTGTTTTATTGCTGCCAGTTGGAGTCTCCATGGAGACCAGAGCAGAGTAACAAGAGGTAGTGTCCAAGAGAGACCTTCTCACCAAATCCCAGACATGGAGGGCACTGACACCTGACTATGGGGCTTGGACTCATTTTGTGGCCAAACTGAAGTTGGGACATGCCTCCTCTCTGCCAGAGGATGGTAGACAATAGGTTAAGTGTTACTGACCTAGTCAGAGTGCATCATTTGCAGACAGTGAGGCAAGGTCCTGCCTTTGAAGAACAGCAATGATACAGTCACAAATACATAGCCATCCAACTCACCAGCCTGACTTGGAAATGTACTGCCGTTCCTTCACAGTCGTTGGGTCAAAATCCTGGGACTCCCTCCCTACCAACATGGTGGGTCATCCCACAGCAAGTGGACTGCAGTAATTCAAGGAGGCAGCTTACCACCACCTTTCTCAAGGGTAAATCGGGATGGGCTATCAATGCTGGCCAACCACTGTCACCCAAGTCCCACAAAACCAGTTTAAAACAAACAACTCCATAGGTCAGGCTAAACAGGCCACTTTCCAGATTCTCTATACAAATGGGCATCACAACAACTGCACCTAAAAGAGTTGTATGCATTACTGAAGAGGTTTGAAGAGCTCTTCCCCAACACAACACATGGGCTGATGTTACATTGCTCACTCCCTGTCAATGTTCAAACCGTACTTGGTCACCCTGGCTTCATATCCAACGGAAACACTGGCCAGTTCTTTCTGTCAAGATGACGACTGGATTTTCTGCAGCTTCAGTCAAAGCAGATCCCAAGGACAGAAGAAGCTTTCTTGTCACAGCACAGAGTTGGCGCGAGAGAGAGAGAGCGCGTGCATGCCAGAGAGCGCAAATCTACCCAATCCAGCAGCTCTGAAGCCTCACTGAAGGGCAGGCCGATTTCTGCTGGCTGCTCCTTACCGTTGCCAGGGACACCAGCACCCTTTGGAACATGGCCGAAGTATCCCCACAGATGTCATCTTCCAGACTTTTGCCATACTCTGCAAAAGGGGCAGAAAAAAAAATTCAAGTATGAGCTGGACAAAGGGACTAAACAAACTAAACATCAATAACATGTCAGGCCCTCACCCACCTTAGACTACAACCAGCATACTCCACCTGTCCAAGAAAGATGACCAACAATAACAAAGCAACTGCTGTTCAGATGCTACCATTGAAAAATCATCAATCCTGAGTTCAAATCCTGTCATCATCTCTGCCAGAAGATGGTTAAGTGTTACTGGCCTAGTCAGAGAGCATCATTTGCAGACAAAGAGGCAAGGCCCTGTCTTCATCCAAATTCTCACATCCTGCAATTTACAACCCAGAGCCATTTTGGTCATCTTCCAATCCAATGTCTCACCCTCACTCACCCAGAACCTGTCCTAACTCTCAACAACGGTTCAACAAATCAGTAACCCCCATCCCAGGACAGAATCAGGTGTTTGGTTGTTTTCGTTCAGTGAGCTAACATGGTCAGTCATTGAGAGACATTTGTATAGGAGCTTGGATTTTCTTGAACAGAAGGTTGTTTCACAAGTCTAGTTTAAATACAGCAGACACTTCTCCAGATACAAAACAGTCACAGCAAAAGCACAAAACCACTGGTTGCCATGATTCAAGAGCAGAAAGGATTGACCCACTCTCTCAACTCTTCAAGCGCCATCTAACTGCTCACAGCTTCCTTCTTATGGACAAAGATAATCACTCCATGAATCCGTTGCCAAGTAGATGTGAGCCAATCAACCTCCACGTTCCCAAAGCCCTGAAGCTTTCTACAACAACTCTCTTGACTAGAAAGGTGCACCAATGAATCCCTTCTGCTCGAGGTGACTGGTTCTTCCATTGCTTCCACAGGATAAGCTAAACTGGCTTTCCAGGCCAACAGTGCTATCTTCTCAACTAACTCAAACCAGGACATTTCTTCCCTTCAGGAGATTTTTCTGAATGTACAAAAAGGAAATAAATGGCCTTAGACATTCACCCAAGCAATCATAAACGTAACAGGATTATTAAACTGCCCATTGACACCACAGAGACCAGAGTCACCTACTTCCCAAAAAAAGCTGAATTTCACCACAGCCAGGTCAGAGAATCTGACTGGGACAATCTTTTTTTTAAAAAAATAAAAGAAAAATCACACAGCATGTCCCCAGCCATTATAACATTGCAATTTCACAAAATTGTATTAATTCAAATAACGTATGTATGACAACAACCTGAAGCCCTCCTATTCATAGGATCATATGACGCAGACACAGATCCTTTGGTCCAACTCATCCACACCAACTAGAAATCCCAATCTGACTTCCCCCTACCCATCACTTACCAGAGGTGGCCCTTACCCTTCAGAACTCCTCGTGCTCATATACCCATCCAAATGCCAGAATTTTACCAACCTTCCCCCACCTCCTCTGGCAAACCTCCCTAACTGCACTACGCACTCTCCCTGGTAAAGGTCTGACGAAGCTATTGGTCATAGCCTAGTGTATTCAAGTCTGGTTACACTCAGTGCAAGAACTCTTCAAAAAAGATGACATGTTGTGGATACATCAGCATCACTCTGACCGCTTCACAGCATCTCAGTGCTCTCCTATTTGGCAACTCATCCTCAGTTTGGAAAGGGGCAAGAGGACTGAAGAATTCCTCACACAATATACAGCTGCTTCATTCTTGAGGAATAAGACGAGGACTTTACCTTTCTTGTAAGCAGGAACAATTTGCCGGATTTCGGCGTTGCTCCGTGCAGCCAAAATTTCAATTAAGCAGCCTTCGTCAGTCCCAGCACCCTAGGGACAAAACAGCATTAGTTAGTCCTAGTTTGCTTTCAGATCTCAGAGAAACGTAACTGTACTGATAATGGATTCAGTGTTCAGCTCACGACGGAAGGTAGAAAGTGCCCTGAAGACACTCCAAGACTCAGAATCAATTCAAATTGAATATAGCCTTTGCAGTTTCTGTATCACAGCAGGTATCCCAGGCTGGAGATTAAAAAGCAAGCACAACATGACAAAAGGAAAGGATTCCATTCAAACGGTGCAACTCTAACATGGCTGAGAGACACACAGGATTAGGTTTCAAAGTCCTGTGTATAATTAATCACTCCTGGAACAGCAATTGTTCCTTCACTAAGTGAAACAGCCAATTTAACCCAACAAACAAAGTACAATGATGGCACAGGTTCAATTCATGGATTGCTCTTTTGGGGCAGGGTTGGAAGGAGGCTTGGTGCCGTTCAGAAAGGACAGAGTGCTCGCAGAGTTGACTTTCAGGTTTAATGTTTCCAAACGATGCTTCACAGGACGATAGGCAGCTTGGATTTGGTGTGGAGGTTAAATCTGAACCGAGAGCAGGCATGATGCATGAGCTGGTTTCTGTGCTAACTCTCACACAGAAAACCCACCAGCTGAGTGTGTGGACAGGGAATCCGATCGTGATGTAGGATAATGTGCCATTTCTGGTCATGCACTCAGATCAAAGACTCCTCAGCCAGACAGAAACAAGATTCAGTGCAACAGCTAAACCCAAAAGGACAGGCGACGATAGTTGAGTCAACCCTGTTGGCACCAACCTTGCAGGACCATATTTCTTATTTAACAATCAATTGATTCTAACTTCAAATATCAGTTGGACTGCTTTGTGTATAGGGCCCTGAACAGAAGGGTAATGTACCACATGCTAGCAATCTTTAACCAGAGGCTGTGCTAGCTCCCACTGGGGGGGGGGGGGGGAAGTAAACATCACCCACAGCACAAACATGAGTCAACAGCAGTCATGCCAAGAAACTCAAATCGTTTTTCCAACAAGTCTTCAAACGTAGTACAGATTTTTAGCCAAGATAAACATGCTTGGATCTCAGAAGGAACTATTTCTTCAATCTTGAACAGCAAAGGCACTCCTCAAACTTCAGGAAGTAAACCAGCCCCAGGGAAGGCAGTTGACGGTCTGAAAGATATCAGCTGGCCTTCAAATTCTGAGAAGGGTGAATGGTGGGTGGGGGAGGGGGAAATGTCACTCAGATACCAAGGTCTCACAGCTCTCCCGACAAAACGGGTTATCGGTTTCCCTGACCCCGATTGCTGGGATCAGGTTCTCAAACTGTTCAGTCTGATCGGGTACAACTAGCAGCAACCATACTGAAGAGAAGCAAAGGAAGTGGCCATTCAGCCCCTTCAGACTGTCCTACTATTCACCAAGAGTAGTGTTGATCCGTGGCCTGAGTACCTGCAGCTGCCCACCATCTGAGTGAATATCTTAGATGAAGAGAAATACAGAACGCAAAGATTTTAACCTAAAGTGTTTCCATTTGTGGAAGGGGAACTTCCATACTGAAGTATTTTGGAAATTTGACTGGAAAAAGATCGGGCTTTGATTAATTTTGAAAACAGGGCCATCCCTACCCTCTCGTGGGTACTTCATCTCACCTTTAAAGAGATTTGTGTCACACCTGCAAAGATTTGGACAGATCAATAATTAACCAATTCCAGAGTCAGAAAACATGGCAGCCATGTTTGATACAGCAAAGATTTCACAGATATCACACCAAGGAGGGAAGGATTTGGCTTTTTCAAGGAATTCAATAAAAAAATGGTGTTAAATTTCTTGGTATAGTTGCCTCCATCCCTCCAAATTGACCATTTAGAGCAAACACAAGGTGATCAGAAGCAAAACTCCATCTCCTACTGTCTCCACATCACATGGAGAATCCACTCTTCAGACACACCCCAAGAAAGACAGAGACTAATCTACTTTCCCAATGCTTATGTACTACTGATTCCGGTAAACATTAGAGAGCCACAATGGAGGTCCGATAAGCTCCACTGCCTGGATAGGAATAGAGACATTTGTCAACAGAAATGTCGGAGTCCACTGGGAATAATATGCCCTCTGTCTGCAGATACCCACCCACACAATGTACCTCCCACAACGTTGAAATATTTACTGAGTGTTCACACCAGGTCACATACCTTGATGGCCTTTTTTAATTCGTGCACATCGTACATGACAGGTGTCATCATCAAGCCAAGCACAACCTGCTCAAAGTTACCAGATATTTCCGACTTCAGGTCACTGATCAGGTCCTGATAGAAATTAAACACAAAAATTGGACACCATGTTACACAATGGTCCATGAGTGCTGAAGACACACACACACACACACACACACAGAATCACAAACAAAGACAGTGCTCCCAAATATTTGCACCGTGATAAAAACTGATGTGAAGGAATGGAATGAGATGGATCAAAAATCAACCACAGGGGAGTTCCTCCCTGTTAGTTTTCTCCAACACAGTCAGAATGCTGTAAATCTGACTCCAGCAAGTGGCGGTGACAGGAAACTCCCTCAGCTCCAAAAACACCTCATTGGTTTCCTTATGTTGTATCCCTGTGAGAGAGTGACAATATAGGGGGTGTGTGTGTGTGTGTGTGTGTGTGTGTGTGTGTCTAAGTGTCCTAATGACAAAGCACAGCTTCTGAATGTTTGCATGTTAGTTAGACAGATGTAAATATCGCCAAAACCTCTTGATGCACATTCTGAACAGCTCAAAAAAAGGGAAAAAAAAAAGTGCTGTCAATATGGAATTGTGGACATAAATGTAAAGCTACTGGTAACCAATTACCAAAAGCACATGGAGATGATGAACTCCATGATCTCAGAAAGAGGTCAGAATCACTCATTTGCACGTACTTGTCCTTCCCAGTCTCTCTCTCTCTCTCTCTCACACACAACGCAAAGCTCCTATTTCTGATACTTGTTCACAATTTCTCTAGCACACACACACACTACCCAATTACAGACGCCCTGAGTGGCTGTACAGGGTCTCTCATCCAGAGGCTCCACAGTGACACTGCCTCATCACTCAGCTGCAGTCCACACTGCCTTCAGGAAACCAGAAGGTAGAGGAGGAGAGACGGAGCAGGCTGGCACTCTGAGTCACCAGGCTGAGGGATGACTTGGACACCTGTAAAAACTGGGGAGGGGGGTTTGATAGGGTCGACTTAGAGAAGGACATCTTTCCACTTTTGGCAGCAGTCTACATCAGCAGCCATCAAAACAAGGCAGTGTCATGGCCAAATACAAAACCAGCAATTTAGGTCACACAACCTGACGGTTCCCAGGAACGGGAGGAAAAACCTTATTCACCCATAGGGTGGTGGAAACCTGGAGCTCACTTCCTGTCAGGGTGGGACAGACAGAAACCCTCAGAGTGGGGAAGGATTGAGATCGACACTCATAATGCCAAAGGCAGACAAAGCAATGGACTGAGTTCTGGGAAATGGGTTTTGACTAGAGATGTGGTTGCTTTTTCACATCATAGACTAGATGGGCCAAATGGACTTGTTCAGTGCTATTGACTGGAGACAGAGAGGGACACAGAGAGAGACACTGAAGGGGACACTGCTGATGGGTGACAAGGGCTGAGGAACAGATCCTGTTGTGTACCAACACAGACTCTGCAGGCCAAAAGGCAGAGAAATTTGACATGCCCCAAAAATAAAATGATGAGAATGTCAAAAAATAAAACATTTGACTTGGCTGTTAATGGTCAGCAATGAACAAACAAGTCAGTTTCCCCCACAACGTGAGCCCGGGGACAATTGCCCTTTGTTCAAAAGCAGAGGTCATGTTTGAGTTCACAACACAAACAGTAAGAGGATTCTGTTCATTGCAAAGGCAGCATGCAATGGTGGGAAGTGGGAAGACTGGCCTGTATCCAGTGGAGGGGATCACTGAAAGGAGACAGACTGTGCTCGGTCACAACACACCGTACACAGACAGACAGCAGGAAGTGAATGGCCACATGGGCTTTGGGGTCAGCTGAGGTGGGGGGGGAAAGAAAAAAAGGGGGAAAAGACGTGGTAACAAAAGGTCAAATGTTGGGCGTTACAATGAGGATGGTGTGAACACCATGCACAGGTTGTGTGTACGTGATGGAGCTCAGGAGCTGGAGGTGAACCACATTGCTTTATTTCTCTAACTGGTCATTCCTTACCCCGACATCCTCATTTGGTTTTCTCTCCACTATAGCCATCTAGGACTGCAGAATGTTTCAAAATCAGAGTTTCAGTTCCGTTTCTTGGGGATTCGTGGAAACCTCAGTGAGCTGACTTTATTAAGTGAAGGACAGACCAAAACACAACTTCCTCTGCCTGAGATAGGAAGATTCCCCTGAGACAGGAGCAAGTGTTGCACACGGCCATCTCCCAGCTCTGTCCAAATGCTCAAAGTGGACACTGGGATACTTGTGTTAAGTGCCCAAGGATTCAACTGGATGTGAATAGGAGATAGAGGAAGAGAAAACTACAACAGCTACCCCAGTGCATAACCTTCAGGTCAGCAGACAAACCAACAGACCCCAATCTCCCAGGATAGACAATAGCACTAATGGGCCTGTTGTGTTGACTTTATCATCAATGTGGCTTCGGTCTGTGAGATAGGATTAATGGAGACCTCACACTGGAAGCAAGCCTATGAATAGAGATATTTCCTTTGTATAACTAACTATCAGCTCCAACAAGTCCGAAACACACAGTCAGGTGGTCTGGCAACCCAAGGTGATTAGCTGAAGGCCTGTAGTGGAAGAAGAGGATTCTCATGAACATCACCCAGTCATACATTTCTCATGGAATTCGCAAAGCTGCAGTCAAAAACCCATACCCTGCCAAAAGCAGTCTTGTAGTCTGCTTTGATCTTCTGTCTCTGGGCATTAGTTCTTCTGGCCAGGACCTCGATGATGGCATCCTCATCAGTACCTGCACAGTAACAGAACAATTTCAAAACCAGCTCGGCATTACCTGCTCTCAAATGCGTCATCTTAAACTTTTTGGAGGTGCCGGTGTTGGACTGGGGTGTCCAAAGTTAAAAGTCACAACACCAGGTTATAGTCCAACAGCTTTATTTGGAAACACTAGCTTTCGGAGCGACGCTCCTTCCTCAGGTGGGAATACAACCTTCTGATGAAGAAGCAATGCTCCGAAAGCTAGTGATTCCAAATAAACCTGTTGGGCTATAACCTGGTGTTGACTTTTAACTTGCAAATTAAATATTGGCATGTTTGGCCGTGGAAGATCCTAGTGGAAAGCTTGCATACTGTCATCAGACCAAGGAACGTGACTTTCACATCAAACACATTACAACAGAGCAGGATGCTATCAAGCCACTATTAGCGCCTCACAGTGGTTGAGAACACAAACAGCTGCTCATGAATTGACATCAACAGGTTTCTGTAGTATGACTCAGAAATGTGGGTCCCTTGCAATATATCCACACACACACACACACACGCAGCCAGATAGTTATTGCCCACGTCTGTACGTGGCAGTCTTTCCCATGCTGCTTGTCCAGTTCGGGTGACAGACTTGCAAATTGGTCCATGAATGTTCTGAAAGTGCAAACCAGAAACCATGAATGAATGCAAAGTAATCAGAACCACTCAGAAGGATTACTGATTATCGTGTACAAAGTACACAAACAAACATTCAGTCCCTGAGGCAGGGACACATCATTCCAACAGGGAGCCACACTCCGATCTGCATTTCTTCCAGGACTGCACCACAAGAATGTACAATGTGTTCCCCTTCGCCATGTCAGAAAATGACTCATTGTAATTTCATCATTTTTTTCATTAGTATGGACCTACAACATGCATTTTGAAAATGTCATGGTTTGCAGAAGTGTGTGGTGGTTGTTAGTGAGGGCAGTCAGGGGGAGGAAGTTTGAGGTGGTGATGTTCGAGGTCATCTGAAGATTATCTATCACCAAGTGAGAAGGGAACACTGTCTGTCTTGTTACAAGTGCCTGAGTGTTACCAGCCACACAGGAAGTAGTGGACACCGAACCTCCAGGCAAGCTAACACGATTCAAGATGCTCTGACAAGTCTGCCTGCCTCCTCCTTTAGAGGAAGAGATGGACCTAGTGTTGGCAGGGGAGGAGACAGAATGATCATTACTTATTGTCCCAAGGTGGTCACAACCTTGGCAGCAATAGTTCAGTAACCTTGCAGAGAGATTTTACATTTCACGAGAATGGTCAGCTAACTGGCTGCAGGAACTAGACTGCATTGCAGAACCTGAAAGGAGAGGAGGGATCACATGGAGATCTACAAGGAGCTCCAAGGATTGGTCAGGACCTTCAAAATACGACGCCAACTGGAACAATTGGAACGCAGGGAGGTGGGGGAGGGGTGATGTCAGGAAGCACTTCTTCCAAAATCCTCTGCTAACCCAACATATTGCTGTACTGGGCAATAGTGGAGATGACTCAATGGGCTGAGTGGCCTGTGACTTCTGGTCAAAATGTTCTCACACACACTAAACAATGTTGTATTTGAGAAGGGTTTAATGGGTTACAGAATGCATGTGAAATATTAACCAATCACTGACTTTACACGGCACAACAGCAGAGAGGGGCTGAATGGTCTCCTCCTGGTGCTATATAACGGATGGAAAATACTAGAGAACAAATTGCAACAAGAGTCGGTGAAATAACTGCACACAGGCTGGTATCCGGTCTGTAAGCCACCCTCTGTTTACCAGTACACTGGCTGTGACCAGCCTGCTTGGCATCAGTCCTGGAACGGAGCAGATTCTAAACCTCCTGGTTAGATCGGTCAGCCAGGGCTCCCTGATGGAGGTCACTAAGTTGGGCCAAATCAATGACCTTATACTCAAAGAGATTCACCCCAGTCCCAAATCACAAAAGGTCTGGTTTCCATCATGCATTGTGACAGAGGGGTGGAAGTGAACTATCACTAAAGATGGGGGAATAACATCCTCACCACATCACAGAGCTGTGACACCCTGAGAATGACACCTTTGTTAAATCAAAGGGATTGGTTGAGATACAAACCGAGCCCCTTCATCGCCTTTCTCAGTTTGGCTGCATCCTCCTGGGAATTGAATCCAGGGAATTCTCGAATGGTGCCACGTTGTCCAACCTGTTACAAGAAAAATCAGCTGTCACCATTGGCAACGAGTCAGTTCTTCACGCTCATTTCGTATTTGGGAAAAGCTACCTGCTTCCTCTTGTCTGCACGGTGTGTGACTGGTCAAGGGGTCTCAGGACTCCAATTTCTAACATCACATGAGCTTTTCAATGTCACAAGTCCATCTCAAAAACTCGGTGTGTGCTGACAGGACAGCAGGTGGAGGATAGTGTGGGACTCTAACTATACCTCCCTGACTGCTTTCCCCTCCCCTTCGTACCGACATGGCTGAGAGCGTGGATGGGTTAGCTTGTGCTATGTGAGCCTGGGGGGGGGGGGGGGGGGGGGGGAGAAAGAAGGGAGATTACCCAGCAGGAACTTGGCAATGCCAGAGAACACACCCAACCCAGGAACCAAGCTGAAGACATGATTATTAATGAAGGAGTTCACAGACTCAAACCTTGGCTGGGTAAACAGACACAGAGACACAGCGTGTTAGGAACACGGAACTAAAGATGGAATAGAAAAGCAGATCCAGACTTCACCAGAGCATTGGAGGTTGGTGTCAATCTCTGGGCAAGATGACGACAATATGGAGGGGGGGGGGGGGCGCGGGTTTCAGTTCATGTCTGCTGTTCGGTGCTAAGACAGGAATGAAGCAGAAATGACACTGAACCCTACGGGGTGGGCAGCTGATGACAAGGAACTGGCATGTCACTGCCACTCAGGACAATGCAGCTCAAGGTTCAAAATATCAAACTAAACTCACCCACAGAAAGCAGCCTCCTGCTGCTGTGTCCACAAATACACAGAGGAAGCAAAGAAAGAGACACACACACACACACACACACACACACACACACACACACACACACCAAGGACAAAGATATCTCACACCCATGCACACTGCTATTGAACATCAAAACAAAGGTCAATTCTTGTCCAGCAGTTTGTCACACCATGGCAGAGTAACCGTCAGTTACCAGCCAAAGGCATCAGGACCTTTCAGAGGAAACTCCTGCTCATAGAAATGGCAGCGCTTCTTAAAAAAAAAAGTGAGTCCTGCAGCTTTCTTCCTCCTGTACTAGAGGATGGTCCCCCTGACAGTGCAGCACCTCCTGCAATGCTGAGGCACTATTGTTAGGCTTGGTGATATGCTCAGAGTGGGACACCCATACATAACCTGCTCACTGACACCCAATGCCAATGGATGCAAGTGGGCCAATCATTGCTGGCCAACTCTCATTGTCAGGTTAGGTCCCTACACAAGGAGGGTCACACTGCTGCTCCCTGTGCTGTCTGGTCTCCTCGGTTACATTACACTGACCCAATACCAGTGCACTACTGGTCTCCACAAACTGCGCATAGGGAAAACAAAACAAATTTGCCAAATCTCTTGTCAAAGCCAGGTCATGGAGATCAGCCATTGTTAATATAGGCATGGGGCGGCACAGTGGATCAATGGTTAGCACTGCTGACTCACAGCACCAGGGTCCCTGGTTCAATTCCAGCCTCAGGCAACTGTGTGTACAGTTTACACAGTGTCCCCGTGTCTGCATGGGTTTCCTCGCACAACCCAAAGATGTGCGGGTCAGATGAATTGGGTGTGCTCAATTGCCCTCGGTGTATCAGAGATATGTAGGTTAGATATTAATCAGGGGCAAATATAGGATAATAGGGTAGGGGTGTGGCTCACTCAGAGGGTCAGTATGGACTTGGTGAGCTGAAGGGCCTACTTCTACATTGTAGGGATTCTAGTTAAGCAAGAACACGGGTACAATTTCACAAAACGTGGGTTGGGATCACCAGATATATAGTCTCCAAATCAGGGAATTACCAGTAATGATACAAACACCAGCTCTCCCATGTCAAAAATGAATCCATGAAGGGAAAAAAAAGTGCTCCCCAAACGAAATCAAACATTGAAAAGCTATCCAATTCATCCCAATCAGCTACTCTGGGCCCCTGTGGAACTATCCTGTTCAATTCCTTTACCTGGGAAACAAGAAGAATTGATTGAAATTCCTGCCACTGCAGGTAGCTGACTCCATCAAAGGTCCCATTTGTCCTTTGACTGGCCAGTCCACTGCACGTCCTCTGCTTGCAAACCTTTCACCCATACTGGACCCCGACTCACATTATAACTTACACAGACCCCGTTCTCTGCTCTCCCCGGCCCAAGTGAAACTGTGGCTCGGGTGCCAACACTGACATCAGGAGATGGGACTGCCAGCAATCTGACTGTGTCAGTGCCATGTTAAGGGTGGACGAATCTCTGTTCCAGTGAATACCAGAACCTCTCAGTACTCTCCTAACTGCAGGGAGTTCCCTATGGTAACCAGAGCAATGTAACTCTGAACCCAGTCATGATAAAAATAGTCAGGGTGAATCCACAATGTGGTTGGCCCACCCTACAACCACCCCAGAGAAACAGTAAAGGCAGCCTGAGTTAATAACTTCAAGCCAGTGATGTGCATTTGGAACAGATCAATGTTAGCCTGGCCTTTACCCTGTGGCCAGTTGCCAGGGTTCAGAGACCGGTGATTCTCTGTCACTCGGGTGACACTGTCTCACTGCAGGAACAGTGGGCATAGCTTGCACAGGCCTGAGTTTTAATCAGAGAGTTTCTACTTTGTCCCTCTTTCAGCATGGGGGGGGGGGGGGGGGGGGGGGGGGGGGGGGGCGCCGGAAAAACAGCATCACGACTAAACTGATGAACAACGGCACTGAAAATTAAAACACCTCCCAGGTTAGCCCAATGCAACAAAGCTGGTCAAGGGCCAGGCGTTGGCATTAACGGGCATAGCTGGAAGCTGTGAATAAGACACAGGAGTGGAAGTAAGGCCATTCGGCCCATCGAGTCCACTCCACCATTCAATCATGGCTGATGGGCATTTCAACTCCACTTACCCGCATTTCCCCCGTAGCCCTTAATTCATCAAACGCTCAACCCAAATGGCACTCCTGTTCTAGCACAGACTGGTTGGCCAAGGAGAGAGATGAACAGCAGTTCCCATTCACTCAAGCTGGCACACCTAGCTTATTGGTACGGTACTTCCACATGTTGGTCAAAGGTGCATTGCACTGGTTCTCCCTCACAGGAGAACACAACATCAATGCTAGGCCATCTGGAAACTCCATTCTGTGTATAGATTGGGAGGGAGGGGTTGGGGATAAGGAGCAGTGTTATAAACATGACAGCCAAAGTGGGGTTGCAAGAGGGACATGTTCAGATTTGCCTGGGAATAGGGACCTAACAGATACTGCCCAAGGCAACCATGAGGGAAAAGGCTTTTAGGTTTTTCTTATTAAAAACCTGTCGTACAATGAAAATAGAGTAGCCTGTTCTCCCAGTGGAGGGAAGTGGAGAGTTTGGTTTAGTTTTAGTCAGGGACCCAGTGTAAAGAGGAACCAGGCTTCAGCAATGATCCCTGGCTGATCCCTTTGGTCTCTCGGAGTTCTCCCTCCCCTGTAGGAACCTGCGTTTGAAGTTATTTTTTGCCACAGGGTTCTGTTTGCGGGGACGTTGCAGGAAACCTGATCAGCTTTGTTAAATTGTGGGCGATATTTTTTTGGTTGGGTTTTCATAAAGTTGTTCTCCTAAATTCTGTTTTCTTTTGTTGACGTTTCTTTTAGTGGGGAGTAAATAAATAGCTGTTTCTTGCAGCCAAGTGGTTTGATGAGCGAGTGCATCGCTCCTGGAATATCCACCTGGAAGTCTGCCGAAAACAAGCAGGGAAAATTAGGATCTGGGTGACCGTAAAAATGTTCTGAAGCAGTTTGGCCTGGTCCCTAGTATGTTCCCTCCAAACATGACAAAGACACTTCCTTGGTTGCCCCTTATACTGTCAACAGCATTCGAGGTTTGGCATCTCTTTCTTTTCTAAGGATCCAGCAGCAATGTGATGGGCCAAATAGCCTAGTGCTGTCAAGTGCAATGATTCAATTCCAAGCATCTTTATCATGTGCCTCAGTAACCTACTCCTTCACAAGGAAAAGCTGAACATGAACAAATTAAAACCAACTTCCTCTGAATTCCCATCACAACAGCTCACCCACAAGCACCTCCATACACAAAAGCGACATTTCTAAATTCAGACACAATAAAAAGCTCCAAAACAAGCCGCTTTCACTGCAGGCTAATTTCAGGGACAAACAATTCTTTTGTCTTAAAGACAAAAAAAAGGTACTCCTACTTTCTACCCAAGCACAGCAGCACCAAACAGTAAGCTACAGGTTCCAATACCAATCTGCAAAAGACCAAATACAGCAGGAGAAACAAACTAATTGTGACTTGATCTTAAAATGCATGTGGAGGTTTTTAAATTTGGGAGCTTGGATTAAGCCGAAGAACGAAAGGGTTTACATTTTCAGTTGGGTGAACTGACAGGCTCTTTCTAGAAGGATCAGAAAGTGATTTGAAAACAGCAAACTTTAAGACAGCCTTTCAAAGAAATGATGGTACTTGATAAAATCAAGTCACATCACTGAGGACAGGAGTTTGTTACTCAACGTTTGGGGAGTTAAGTTTTACATCCAGAAAACAGATGGCTAAAAACCAATCACAGTTCATTTGCAAGTTTAGTATTTCCACCAATGGCTCAGCTTTTACATTGCCTTCAGGAGGCAACTAAACTCCACAGGAATTAGTTGAGAAGAGGATGCCTGAATTGCTTCCTCAGTTCCAGGCTGATGTCTGGACCGAGTCAGAGTTCATCTCGCGTCTCACAGACAGAGAATCAATTGTGGTTAAAGTGCACAAGTTCAGCAAAACGAGGAAACTGCTTTTGTAAAGGATATTGCAGCTTCAAATTTAATCAGCTTCCCTTATCTTCGCAGAGATAAAGGCGACAACACTGTCAGGTACAAGAGCTCATGGTTTAGGGGGATGGTGAACAGAAAAGTGTAGAAAGAGCACTTGTCACAAATGGGCCAGGAGATGGTACTACTGCTGGTCACCATGAAACTTAGCCTGCTCTCACCACACAGACTCCCAGAGAGACAGCACCCAAAGTGCAGGCCACTCAAAGACTCACTTATACAGCCTTCATTAAGTCAGTACTGCACTGTTGGAAGACAACGGTCGTCAAGAGGAGGAAGAGAAAAAGAAACCTGGGCTCTCACCAAAGCCCAAGAGTCAGCCACAGGTCAGGGATAGGGACGTCACATTGAAGAGGTTCTGGAAGGTCATGACAATGCAATCCAAACCAGTGCAAGTCTCAGACAAGATCAGAGACGAATGATTTAACCAGTCATCAGTACAAAAATCACAATTTCGCTCACAACTGTTTCCACACACACACACACACACGTCCTCAACCTGGCAAGCATTTTCTACGTCTGATCCAACACCACACCAACTTCCTGTGCAGTGGGGCCAATCCCAAACTGTACTCAGCCAGTGTCCAATAATTCCGGTGGACAGGAGCAGATGGTGGCCATCCCGGAGCTGCAGTCTGCTCCATCACATTGTGATCACGATTCATTATCGAACACAGCACCCTAATCCTGCTCTGCCCCCATATGCCTGGATCCCTTCAGTCACAAGAGCTGGATCAGCCTCCTTTTTGCTAACATTATAATGTTCTGGCCACAACTCCTTTGCGGTAGGGAATTCCACAGACTGAGTGCTCTCTGGGTGAAGAGACACTGGAACATCCGTCCTGTGTTCACCCTGACTGGTCCGGTCAGAATTTTCTCCGTTTCTAGGCAGATCACCCTCTGCTCAATCTTTCCTAAACTCCAGTCAGCAGAATTCTGACTAACTCGGTCTCTCCTCCTCGGTCAGTCCTGCCATCCCAAGAAACCTCAGCTGTACTCCCTCCATCACCAGAACATCCTTCCTCCCAGACGGAGACCAAAACCCCACACACTATTTCAGGAGTGGCCTCACCAAGTGCAGCCAGACACTCCTGTAGCAGGAATCGAACCCCCTCACTGTCAAAGGCCCATGTACAGTTTGGCATCTTCACTGCCCACTGTACCTGCACACTCCCGTTCAGAGACTGGAGTACCCCAGGCTCACTAAACATTCCCCTCTCTCCATTTACAAGCAAATCATCTGACTCTCTTTTTGCCACCCAAGTGTACAACCTCACACATTTATCCACATTCACCAGCATCAGCCATGCACTGACCCACTCCCAGTCCAATTGATACTGCATCATGTCTGCACCCTCCCACCCAGCTTCCTGTCTTACATTTACATCCCTCATCTAAATCTTGATTATGGCATCCTAGTATGGATCCATACTGTAACCCACTGCCTGCCAATCAGAAAGACTCATTTATTCTGATCTGTATTTCCTTTCCGGTTTAGTCACCAGGTTTGTATCCATTGCCTAGCCTCCCTTCAGTACTGGCTGCACAGAGTGTAGTGAGCTCAGTGCCATGAAACACACTGGATGGAAGGGGGCTGATCAGGAAGCTGATGAGAGCAATTGAGTTAAAAAAAAATCACAGCACCAGGTTATAGTCCAACAGTTTATGTGGAAACAGTAGCTTTCCGAACACTGCTGACAACTACCTGATGAAGGAGCAGTGCTCTGAAAGCGAGTGCTTTCCACTTAAACCTGTTGGACTGAAACCTGGTGGTGTTGAGAGAGTTTTAACTTGACCCACCCCAGTCCCAACACCAGCACTTCCACATCATGGTCAATTCCCCAACATGCTTAAAACACCACTGCCATGTCTGCATTGTCCAATGTGGTGTAACAATGGGGGAAAACCAGGTGGACTCTATCAGGATCTCTTTTGGGTCCATAGCCCATGTAGGAAATACCCAAAAAAATATTAAATTTACAGCAAGCCCCAAAAGCCATTCAGTAAGGTTCCATGAGGACGATGATATCCCCTCGAGTTGAGACAATTCACTTTTGTGGAGATCGAGGATTGGATAACAGACAGGAAGGCAAGAGCAAGATTAAATGGGCCTTCGTCTCGTCAGCTGATGAGGGAGTAGATTTATTGCAAGTGTCAGTGCTCAGTTATCATCTGTATGACTGAGAACCAGAGCTCAGAAAACCTGGAGGGGAAGACAGATTGAAATACAATTGTGAGGAGGTATGGACACGTGCAGGAACTGGGGAACACAGCAGGTGGTAACAGCCTTTACCAGTTGGACTGCCCTCCTCTTTTCACCCAACACACACTTGTGTTGCAGTATTGTTTTTCCTGACACTTCAGGGGGAAAAAGAAATCAGTCACTATTATTACATTCCCTCCTTCAAGGGCACATATTGATCACAGAGACACAGAGACACAGAGACACAGAGACACAGAGACACAGAGACACAGAGACACAGAGACACAGAGACACAGAGACACAGAGACACAGAGACACAGAGACACAGAGACACAGAGACACAGAGACACAGAGACACAGCTCAAGTCTCCATGTTTAAACAAAAACTAAATACTTGCATTAGTCCAAGTACAGCTAAGATTCGCTACTGCTCCCTGGGGTAAGTAAGTTCTCCAATGACAAGACACTGAGAAATTGAGTCCCTAAGCCAAGGGATTTAGGAACTACGGACGATGTCATTACAACCACTAAAATTTACTGTGGAAAACAAAATGAATTCAAGGAATAGTCTCCTCAGAAAAAAGGGTCATTAAACCCGGACTTGTCCAACCTCTGCTGATCAATAGCATGGGTTCATTGATCCCAGAACAGTGACAAACAGGTTTCATTCACAAAGTCAACAGCAGGCAGTATCACAGGAGCTGCTCACTGACTGGTACCATGTTTGAACAATGGATTTGTCTGCTGATAACATTGCACAATGTCCCAAACAAGTGATTACAGTTTAACTGGGAAGAAACCAAGTCAATGAAACCTTTGACTCTCTTATTGATCTCAGTCAATTCCACTAAATCTCATCTCATCAATTCATCAGCAGGCAGGGAACTGAAGAGACAGTGAAGGAAGGAAGGTTGTGTCTGCATCACAGTACTTACAGCTGCCATGGTAACAGATCGAACAGAAACGTGTCCTCAGGGAAATTCTGACCTGCGGAGGGAGAAGGGAGATCAAAGAACAAACGCTGTTAAAAAGGTTCATTTCAGACAGATAGTCAAGGTCCCACAATATTGAACAGCAAGGGTTGCTGACGTGACCCATGGGGAAGCATTCAATGACATGGTCAAGAATATACCCGTTACAGACAACCAACCAACCAACCAGGACATCCCATACTGTCATGGGAACACAGGTTGACCCACTCCCTGTCAGATGCTAACCCAGGGACCCCTCTCTCCCCTTTACCCAACCAAAACACACCCGCTCACCATCTTGGGCTGGTTGTGACAACATCGATTGGTCCTTCAACCAAAGGATTTCCAGTGGATTGGATTGCAGTCTGTCTGATAACCACACTGCTGCTTGGGGGGAACTTAATGCGAGCAAGCTGCACACTGGGATTCTTTCATTTCTGTCAACCCAAACTAAACACTTCTCTAAAAATACTTTTAAAATACGTGGAACCATCATTGAGCAGAACCAAAACTTCCTCCCTGCTCCATTACTAAATGAGCAATGGGACTTTTTCCCCCCTCCTGGTCACCACCAGTAAACTCTGTGCTGTCCAATCAATTTATCTACCTGTAATGCCCACTGCAAACCATCACTTGCACCCCCTGCACGTTTTGGAGTTTGAGTTGGAGGGGTACAGTGTTGAGGCACAGTTCAGTGAAAAAAATAAAAGCTGCCAAGGTTACATCAGACCACGGAGAGAGACACCAGATCAGCATGCCTCAGGCAGAGAGAGAGGTTGAGAGGTGGAGCCCTTCAGGGTAACCTGAGCCCAATGCAGGAACCCACACAGTTTCCATCACTCTGTATATAGTGACCCAGACATCCAGCCGAACTGAGCTAAACCAACTGAACGTGTTCCAGCAGAATTCATGGAAACATGCATAACGCAAAGGCCATTCAACCCATCCCAGGCCTGGCCAGCCCTTGAAAGGGCGAACCAACCTCTTCTCCTGATGTTGTGACTGTCCTGAGGTCAGCCAAGCAGACCCTGTGGAATGGGAGATTTGTGACTGGAGCTGTTAATCTGGTCCAAACAGGGAGCTCTGGCTCAGATAGAAACAGGAGTGTCCCCCCTCTACACAAGCATCGTCCTTACCAGTCTTAGCTGGTTACTGGTTCACTGTTCACCTGCTGGTGGGAAAGATGGAAGAAACTTCTGCACAATGGTATCTTTTTTAACCAGAGTCAGTGGACCCACACTGACACAGGTAAAGACAGTGTCATGGGTTCTGCTCCCTCTCTGGGCATGCTCAGAGCTAGCTAGGTCAGTGCCATGCACTATGCATTGGTAATGAAGGGTCACTTGGTGATGGCCTAACAGTCTGTGCAGTTTTTGGATCTCCCAGCATGTAAATTCCAGGGGTGGACCCAAATGGAGCTGAAAGCCTTGGTCTGACGCAGCAGTGACGCTTCCATCATGTGTAGGCTCAGGGTCACTGAACACGAGGTGTAGGGGCCTCACAGATCTCCCAGTCACTGGACTGAGCTCCACATCCGGTCTCCTACACTTCACCTCCATACAGTTCCAACATTGTCCATCAAACCACCAACCTCCCCTCCCAGCCTCCAAACACCATGCAGAAAATGGGTTGCTGGAAAATTGGGCATGACCCTTTCTTCAGGAATGACCATGCAGAAAATGACCAGGATTCATGCTTTGAACCATGACCACCAGACTGCACCCATATGCATCTGTGTCTTTGGTCATGAAAGGATTCAACTTCAAATTACTCTCCCCCTTACCATCCATGCTCCACCAAAGCCCTGGCTGTGTGGCAGGAATCCACTGCAAGGGCTCCCACCTTCTACTGTGGCCAGTGTCACAAATACTTGGGCATCACAGTGGTCAGCACTGCTGCCTCACAATGCCAGGGACACTGGTTTGAATCCCATCTCGGGCGACTATCTATGTGGAGTTTGTACATTCTCCCCGTGTCTGCGTGGGTTTCCTCCGGGTACTCCGGTTTCCTCCCACAGTCCAAAGATGTGCAGGTTAGGTGAATTGGCCATGCTAAATTGCCTGTAATGTTCAGGGTTGTGTAGGTTGGGTGCATTAGTCAGGGGTAAATGTAGAATAATGGACTAGGGGAAAGGGGTCTGGGTGGGCTCCTCTGCAGGGGGAGATGATGTGGGCTTGTTTCCACCCTGTAAGGATTCTGTAGGCTGTAAGAAATGGCAGCATGGCTTGAGAAGGCAGGAGGGATGACAGAAATGGAAGCTTCACTTCAGTAATCAGATGGTTAGGAGAGTGGGAGTGTTTCCTAACACACAGTACATGACTGACCTCAAGAAAAGCAAATGAGGACGACAATGGGAATCTTGTTTAAAACCTGGAGATTTGAATACAATGAACAGAAGGTGAGGTTTAATAGCTAACTGAATGCCTCCATTCGGAACACCGTCTGCCCCACTCCCTTACTGTACATAACTTCCCGAGTCATCAGATCTCCATCACCTGGCACTGACCCTCCCAGCTGCCATTCACAATGAGACAGACCAAACCCAGCATTGCCAATGGCTCGATCATTTCCATAATGACCTAGTTTGGCCTCTCTCAGTACAGCACGCATCCCTTCCTAAGCAACTAACAAAAAAAAAAGTGGATGGGAGGAGTGGATTATCCTGATCACTTACTGCCACAAACTGGTTAGTGTTGTTACTGGGAAAGATTCCAGACAGTTGGAATGTGGAGAGGAGGCTACACCTCTGGATGACCAGTCCAGGAACAAGGTCACGCTGTTTAAAATTCCCCAGTCATTCCAGAATTGCAGCCTGTATAGATGTGCAGTGAACAGCAGGATTTCAGGGACAATTATTACAGTAACTGAAACAAAAAAAGAATTCAGTATTTAAATGGAGCAGTGGTATCCACTGCACGGAGACAAAAGCTACCCGCAAAATCGCTCCAGCGTCATTGTCGTTTGCAAGTGAGATCCCTATTTCGATACATAACCACCGTTTCCACAACCAATTCCGTCCAGGAACAGCGACACATAACCGAGGGCAAATGCTGAACATGCAACAAGACATCACTGCGAGAGAGGGAAGGGGCCAAATCACCATCAGTGCACATGGTCATTGCTCAGAACTGGCACGTTTTAGGGAAGATTAAAACCCACACCCATTCATTCATCGAGCCTTGCTGACAGTTACTTAAACAAGATGAACTGCTTGTTTTGACCGGGTCAGGCTAATTTCATGAGCCCATGTGTCATTGCCCAATCCAGAATGAGAGATGCTGACACAACTTGGCAATTCTCCTGACTTCAACAGACTGACCACCTTGGACAGCAACCCTGCCCTGCAAGGAAAAGACACTCGAATCATCCTCTCTGCCCCCAGTCCTTCACTATTATATCGGTGTTAGTCTGATACTGACCTCCAAAGTATCATGGCTGTACCATCGGTGACCGTGCCTTGAGAACCACACCCCAGGCTCTAGGTTACCTGTCCACAGGTCTCTCCACCTCCCTGCTCAACACAAGCAGGAGATGCACAGCAACACTACCATAGACACTCACCTCCTAACTCGCCAAATACTGTCCCCAGCGACAAGCCACAAGTCAACAACATAATGGGATACTCCCTTCCTTGCCTGGAATGGATACAGCTCCAGAAACACTCCTAAAGCTGACACCATCCCAGAGAAAGCAGCCCCTGCTCGATTGGCACCACATCTACACACATCCAGTGCCTCCACCAACTCTGCTCAGTAGCAGCAGCATGTACTGTGTACAACATGCACTACAGAAACTGATCCAAGTTACTCAGACTGCAACTTCCCAAATCCACAGCCATTTCCATACAGAAGGAAAAGGGCCGCAGATGGCCAGAAACATCAGCTACAGTACCCCCGCTCCCTGTAATAGCTGCTGCACTGCCTGGCACTCCCCTACTCCTGACCTTCCCACACGGCCCCTTGGTTGCATGGGGAATTAACCCAGAATAAACTGCACATGGCTTCAGGGTGGAGAAACCTGATCAGCATTCTGGAAAGTGAAACCAGAGAGGATTTTCACAACACTTAATGACAGGTTTGAGATAATGGGAAACAGAGAGCCACGACAGCAAGCTCAAGAACACATGGCTCCACAGCTTGGAGAAGTTTCTGTTCCAGAGGCGGGGGGGTAAATAATCCACTCAGTGTCCATTTCCTGGTGGCTGCCATGGTTAATCATGGACACCAGTCAGATCCAGTTGACGTGACTCACTGTGGTTTGCAAACCCTCTGCCTCAGAAGGCAGCCCAGGCAGGATCAATTCGTGTCTTGAGGCTGGAGGTGAATTCACTAACAAAATTAATAGATTAAAAAATGCTAAGACAAGATAGAGATGGCAAATTTAGAACACACCAGCCATGACCTTGCTGAATGGTGGGAAAGAGTCAAGGGGCAGAATGGCGTCCTTTTTCCAGAATTCCTCCATTCAGAAAACAGTCCCAGGTCTATTCTCAAACAACCTATGGGATACTTGTATTTACATAAAGGAAGATTTGGGACCACTGATCAAACATAGGCTCCCTCAACTGGGTATGTTAATGAGGGGAAAGTGCTGTCAACAGGCTAAGGAAATGGAGAGGAGCGAAATGCAAAGCTTTGCAGGAGGTACCTGAAAGCACAGCCACTGCAGAGTAATTACCTTTCATCAAACAGATGGCTGGAAAGCCAATGAGAATACAAAGCTCTGAAGGTTCAGGGGGTTGGAGAATGTGGTGTAGATCAGGAGAGTTGAGACAGTGCAGAGTTCGGAGAACAAGGATGACCACATCAAAAACGGAGCTGGTACATGATGGAGGATCAGTCCAGGTCAGTGAGTATGGTTGTAATGGCAACGAGACAATTCGGTTGTGGAGAACAGAACTGAGATAACCTCAATGCAGGAACCTGTACAAGAGCAGCAGGAAGCTATTCAGCTCTTGGAGCATGCTTCAACATTCAGATGATGGCGGATTTCCTGAACATAGAGAACAGAGTTGCTGCATGGCAACACAGCAAGTCCTCAGGTTCACTCCCAGCCATAACAAGGAGAGACATGGTCAGTGCAGGCACTGATTCGGAGTAAATGGATAACAGTGCAGTGAGGAGAGGTTTGGAAGGTGCTGGTTTCTGTGCAACTAATTTAGAGACTACTTTCAGTCTGAAACCTTGCTTTGCCTCTCTGTGCATCCTGTCATCTGATACAGTAATGTCATTTGCACTAATTAAATACTCAAGCCTGACAACAACTGTTGACAGGGCATCAAATGTCACTTTGAAACAAACCAAGGCCTCAGTGATTGAGTGAACTTGTCCATGACCTGGCCTTGCAGCCAAAAAAAAAAACTGACAAATCACATCAGGAGCTTCTGAAAACATTTCTATGCAAGGAACAACAACCATATTTCAGCATTTCCTCGCCTGACGGACTGAAGATCACATGCAACGATTGAGATCCAAAATACTGGGGTCCTCCAACGACAGTTCAATGAAACCTCTCCCTGTCGTGGAGGGAATTCGGAGCAGGGGTATAGACTGAAGCTACGGGGTAAAGAATGTACAGGATGGGTGAGGAACAATCTTATCACTGGAGGGTGATGGCAATCTGGAATTCGCTGGCTGGAAGGCTGATCCAGGCAGAAATTTTCAGAATGTCGAGTAAGTTTTCAGACATACACTTTCTATGCCAAGGTAGACAAGGCTATGGGCTGACTGCTGGGGAGTGGGATTGGAATAGCAAAGTGGCTGTTTTTGACCAGCACAGACTGAATGTGCTGTACACTACTGACCCAGAACATCTAATCAATCCCCAAACAGGACAATATGGAAATATACACCAAGTCAGGGAGAGACAGTACAAGTTAACACATTTCGCAATGATGCGTTTAAAACAAAGTTTCCAGTTTATGGAACAGTCCAGGCTAACAATGTGCTATATTCCACTCCCCACCCCGAGTGCTGACTGAATTATTATCTTAAACCAGATTTCCTGATTACAGCAGATTTACATCCTTCAGTCTTTTCCAGCCCGATAGGATTCCTTCCGGAGTTTTCAAGTGAGGGATAACGAAAGGAAGACAGAATAAGCCAGGTTCCAGCCACACAGACCAAGTGTGATGGCAGCTGACATGAATGGTCAGGCACCCCCACAGAAACAAGGGACCCCTCACTCCTCCCAAATCCTCAGGCACTGGCTCCACCCCACATGCCAAGGAAGATGTGAAACTCACACACAGAACCTTGGAATAGCAGCAACATATTTTCAGCTCACAGATGACAACACACTGTACTGACTTGTGACAATATACTGACCAGGAAAACCCTGCTGTGGTCTCAGCTCAGCCCTCCCAGAGAGGGCCAGGACAAACTCCATGACAAGAATGACTTCCTTCTTCCCTGCATTTGGTAATTTTCTTTTTAAACATGAATTACTAGACAGGGAGAAGCAAAGGCCCAGGAGTGACAAACAGCTGGAATGGAGTCAGCACAGAAACAGACCCTTCAGTACAACTTGTCCATGCTGACCAGATATCCTAACCTAATCACATTTGCTAGCATTTGGCCCATATCTCTGCAAACCCTTCCTATTTATACAAACATCCAGATGCCTTTTAAACATTGGAATTGTACTAGCCTCCACCACTTCCTCCAGCAGCTCCTTCCAGGTATGCACCACCCTCTGCATGAGAAAGTTACCCCTTTGGTCCCTGTTAATTCTTTCCCATCTCACTGTAAACCCACACCCTCTAGTTCTGGACTCCCCCACTCCAAACCTTAGCTGTTCACTTACTGTTCAAAGTGTCTTTAAAATATTCTAACTGAACCGGCATCCACCACTTTCTCTCAAAGTCCATTCCACACACGAACCACTGTAACAAAAGTTGCCCCCTTCATGGTCTACTGTACATCTGTCCTCTCACCTTAATGTGCTCCCTTGTCTTGAAATCCCCCACCTACAAAGAAGACACCTGCCATTCACTTTATCTGTACCCTGCACTATTTTAGAAGTCTCTACAAGTTCACCTTCCAACCTCCCATGCACCAGGGAAAAAAAAAAGTCCCAGCCTACTGTTACAACTCCAGCCTTGCATACCCAGCAACATCCTGGTAAATCTTTTCTGAACCCTCTCTCATTTAACAAGATATTTTGATTTGATTCATTTATCTATTTTTGTCACATGTACCTCAGTAGAGTGAGAAGTTTTGTTTTGTGTGCAGTGCAGTCCGTATAAAGTGAGGGACAGACTGAAGAATACAATGTTTGGCTGCAGAGAGCATTCCTGGTCCGAAGACAGGGCAACCACAGCTCTGTACTGCACTCCAAAAGGGACCCCACCAACATCAAGTACACACAGTCTGTACGGTGTGATGACTGAGGGTCTGCACTGATAGTGGTCTGGAACTGACAGGAAACCCCAAAACAAATTTCTCTCTCTGCTAGGAATTTGCAAAAGCCGGTGCACACGGCTCTTGGTGACTGGGCCATGAAACTGGCCAGATTCTGGATCAGTGGTGCTGGAAGAGCACAGCAGTTCAGGCCAGTTTACTTTAGTGAAGCTACTCCCCTGTGAGGGAACAACAGCAGCAGCACAGTGTGCTGACACGAAACTGGAAACTAATGGAGAAACACACAGTACCAGGGATAACAGGCACCAATTGCAGAACAGCCACATAGCTGGGTGTGGGAGCCAACTCAGGGGAAATTGACTGCTGCTTTTCCAACAGGGGCTGCAGGTCAATGAGCAAAATGCCTTCTATCCACCTGAAATGGTGAGGGACTCTGGAAGCTGATGTACAAGACAACCTGTTCCTGATCTGGAATAATCAGAACCCATCCAACAAGAATAAAGAGTACATGACACAGTGAAAGCTGGCCATGAAACCATGTCGAATGAATTGAAGACAAAAAGCTGAAACCACAGCAGGAAGGGTAGGGGCCGGATTAACATTTCCCATTTTAGACTGTTCAAAACTCACTCACCCCAAGAGACCAAACATCGCGATAAGCTTGACCAAACTAGCAAGGTGACAAAACCCTCCCATCTGCAAGGCTGTTCGAAGCAGCAACAAAAACAAAGTGCAGGAGAAACCTCAACAGGTCTGGCAGAATCTTTGCAGAGAAAGCAGGGTTAATGTTTCAGGTCCAGGGACCCTTCTATAAACCTAGCAGCAGTTTGGAAAAGATCAAACAGCAAAATGTTTTCCTCCCCAACATCGGTGGGATAGGACAGTGTCAGCTACTCAAGCAGGTCACCTCACTCAGTATCAGACCATCGTCACTGTGACAAATCTAACACAGGGAGCATTCACATCCCTGGCATGTTTTATGGCATAAGTCACATAAATAATTGTAATGCAAACTTGGTTTTAAATCCTGGCATGCAGCTTTCTCACTCGCTCGCTGTCTCAACTGAGCACTCTGACTTTGGAGAGGTTGTGATCATGCTTTCAGGAAAGTCATTTTGGGTGGTTAAAATAAAGTTAGACCTAAATATGCTGAAGACAGGGACTAGTTGTTAAAGGAGTGAGAGCGCGGGTTCACATGGAGCCCAGAAGGAGAGAAGGTAAATATACTGTTTGAGTAATGGTGAACCCGGGAAGGAGACGAGCTGCTGATGGGAACAGGAAGCAGATGCAAAACAGGTATCAAGGTGTTCAGGCCTTAAAACAATTGAACTCAATATTGAGTCCAAGATGGCTGCAGGATCCTGAAGCCCAAAACAAGATGCTATCCTCCCAGCTCGTGCTGAGCTCAAGTGGAGCAATGCAACAAGTCTCAGACCCAGGTGTTGGTCAGGGGACACACACGGTATAAAAGCAAAATTACTGCAGATGCTGCAAGCTGAAACCAAAAGAGAAAATGCTGGAAAATCTCAGCAGGTCTGGCAGCACCTGTAAGGAGAGAAAAGGGCTGATGTTTCAAGTCCAACTGACCCTTTGTCAAAGCTTTGACACACACACACACACACACACACACACACACACACAGTCCTGTGTTGAAGGGGCAAGCAATTGGCAGTTGAGGGTCTTTCCTGTGGCCAGATATGTGTGTGCTGTGTGAAGCAGCCACCCAGACTGAGTTACATCTCCCTGGATGTCCAGCAGAGCACATGGGGAGATTGAGCAGTCCAGGCGTCCACCTGCTAAGCTAGAAACACACACCCACTTCCATGGGGGCAGCAGGTGTATCTCACCTGCAATGCTGGCAAATACAATGGGACAGAAGACTAGCAGGGGGACAGAGAGAAACAGAGAGAGAGAGAGAGAGAAATCAACATTCACTGGTCAAAAAGGAAGGAAAGGTGTCAGGTGTGAAGTCAGCACAGCCCAAGTGCACAGCAGCAAAGTCTAACACAGACAACAAGGGAGTCGCCCTATTTCTGTCCCAGTCACGACAGGAGAAACTGCTGTTTCACAAACTAATCTCCGATCAAACAACCCATCAAGTGCACGGCCAGTGGAGAGAGAAAGGCCAGTTTGCCTGGACTTTGTCCCCCACCTGACTGGGGGAATTCAGTGCCTGCACAAACTCTGCGACTCGCTTCAACCTTTGGGAAACTTACCTGAAACTTTCCGACCGCCGGGACAGCTGGAGAGACGTGATTCTGTGTGTGAGAGAGTGAGGGAGTGAGTTGCTCACTGAATATGGCTGCTGTCTTAAATGAAATGGGCGGAACCAGCCTTAAAGAGCCAACAGGCAGGAGTCAGTGCCAGATCCTGAATGATTCATTCCACTCACGGAAATAACTTGCTGGTCTGTTCCAAACTCAACCTGCAGACAGCTCATTGGACTCACCCACCTTTCAATACAAACCATCATACATTGTCCCACACTGAAATAAAGCCATCTCATTGCAGAAGTAACATTAATTTACTTATATCCCACAGTGGAGTGCTGTGATAATATAAATGTTTTCAGTGTCTATTTGTGTTCTGTGGGAAAAGTTGCTGGTTCTTATCCTGACTGTCACATGCATTTGGTGGTTTTATCTGAGATTGTAACTATATAAACACCTCCATACCTGAATATGTCTTGGAAAAGATGTTTTCAAATGCAAAATGGTGGCTGATACATTTTATATGTAGATTATTTTACTTAAACGATGACAGCATTTTGCAATGATCACTTTACATTTAACATTTTGTCAAGAAGGTTCTAAACATGTCAACACCCATGGCATAATCAGTGATTTTTTTTTATATTTCCATGTAGACCTCACTTGCAGACTCTTTTTGGAAAAATACAGACTGAATATAAATATTATATGAATTAGAAAAAAAAATCTCATCCTGACAGGATGGACCCACACCCACTCTCTGAAGGGCGTCCCACTCAATCCCTCCAGTTCCCATGGGAGTCAGCCCATTAGGGGGAATTGAAAGCTGGCCCCATCATTGGGTTTTAGATTAGACTTAGACTTAGACTTAGAGTGTGGAAACAGGCCCTTCGGCCCAACAAGTCCACACCGACCCACCGAAGCGCAACCCACCCATACCCCTACATTTACCCCTTACCTAACACTACGGGCAATTTAGCATGGCCAATTCACCTGACCCGCACATCTTTGGACAGTGGGAGGAAACCGGAGCACCCGGAGGAAACCCACGCAGACACGGGGAGTACGTGCAAACTCCACACAGTCAGTCGCCTGAGTCGGGAATTGAACCCGGGTCTCTGGTGCTGTGAGGCAGCAGTGCTAACCACTGTGCCACCGTGCCGGTTGTTGTAGCAAATCCACACAGACACCGGGAGGATGTGCAAACCTCCACACAGACCTGTGTGGTCAGAGGTTGGAAATGAACTCAGGTTCACTGGTACTGTGAGGCAGCAGTGCTAACCACTGAGCCACCACCCCACCCTACCATCAGAACTGGGGTTGCTGGAAATCTGAAACAAGAACAGAAATTACAGGTGAAACTCAGCAGGTCTGGCAGCTTGCGTGCAGAGAGACAGCAGAGTTAACATTCTGGGTTGAGTGACCCTTTTTCATGGTCACTGAATCTGACATTTCCGTCTCCAGCAATGCTGCCAGATCCACTGAGTTTCACCAGCAATTCTTATTATTCCACAGTGAGTGTCTCCCTGTCAGCTGAGAAATACTCAGCAGAAGGTGAATTAGGAAGAAGGACATTGAGTAAAAGCACAGTCCCACTGGGTAAGAACTTTCTTTTCCCCACTGCTGGCCAGGGCCTGGCAGGAAGCAGATTCTCAAACAGAAATTGCTCAGTGCTGCAGAATTCCCCGTCATCTCCTGACACTGCCATAAGCAGAACTGAGCAGCGAAATTACAGGGTCACTCAACAAAATCGTCAACATTTTGGGGAGAGAGAAAGTGAGGACTGCAGACGCTGGAGATCAGAGTCGAGAGTGTAGTGCTGGAAAAACGCAGCAGGTCAGGCAGCATCCGAGGAGCAGGAAAATCAACATTTCGGGCAGGAGCCCTTCGTCAGGCATGAGGCTTGTGGGGTGGGGGGAGAGGTGCTGACAGATTAATGGGAGGGGGTTGAGGCTAGAGGATGGTAGGTGGGAATGCAATAGGGAGATGGAGTTGGCGGGGGGTGATGATGGTAGGTCAGAGAGAAGGGTAGAGTGGATAGACGGGAAAGGTGATGGACAGGTCAAGAGGTGATGGACAGACCAAGTTGGAGGCTTGGGACTGGGATAAGGTGGGGGGAGGGGAGATGTGGAAACTGGTGAAGTCAACATTGATGCCCTGGGGTTGGATGGTCCCAAGGTGGAATATGAGGCAATCTTCCTCCAGGCATTGGGTGGTTAGGGGGTGGCGATGGAGGAGGCCCAGGACATGCATGTCCTTGGCAGAGTGGGAGGGAGAGTTGAAATGTTCAGCCATGGGATGGTGGGGATAATTGGTGCGGGTGTCCCAGAGATGTTCTCTGAAACAATCTGCTTGGAGGCGTCCTCTCTTCCCAATGTAGAGGAGACCACATCGGGTGCAACAGATACAGGAAATGACATGTGTGGATGTGCAGGTAAATTTCTGAAAGAAATGGAAGGCTCCTTTGGGGCCTTGGATGGAGGTGAGGAGGGGGAGGTGTGGGCACAGGAGGGTGGGCTGGTGGGGGGGAACGTGGACCTGACAAGGGAGTCACAGAGGGAATAGACGCTCCGAAACACAGATAGGGGTGTGGAGGGAAATATATCTCTGGTGGTGGGGGTGGGGTAGAGAGGGAAGGCAAGATCATGGTGAGATTTGAAAAGTGTCAGAAGTGCTGGAACAACTCCGCAAATACTGGTGAGTTCAGGAGGAGATTCACACTGGCTTCGAAATGTTCCCTCTGTTTGTCCCTCCACAGACTGATTCATGAGGAGTCAAGGGTTTCGAGTCATAGAGTTGTACAGCACATAAGCAGACCCATTGGTCCAACTCACCCATGCTAACACATATTCTACATTCCTCCCATCCCATTTGCCAGCACTTGGCCCATATCCCTTACAACCCTTCCTATTTATATCCCCATCCAGATGGGGAAATGGCAGGAGAACAGGTTGAAGAAACGTATTGGCCATAAGTATATGGTGGGGCAGACTTGATGGGCCAAATGGCTTAATTCTGCTCCTTGTTTATAATCTTAACATTTTTAATATATTTCTCCAGCACTTTCTGCTTTTATTCTGTCATCTACAGACCTTTGCTTTGATGAGGATGAGAGTTGTTCAAGGGCAAGTTTGGGTCAGTGTTCATGTGGTGGGGCGATGGAGCAACGAAGAGAAAGTGAGGTCTGCAGGTGCTGGAGATCAGAGCTGAAAATGTGTTGCTGGAAAAGCGCAGCAGGTCAGGCAGCATCTAAGGAGCAGGAGAATCGACGTTTCGGGCATGAGCCCTTCTTCAGGATTCCTGAACCATCGATTCTCCTGCTCTTTGGATGCTGCCTGACCTGCTGCGTTTTTCCAGCAACACATTTTCAGCTATGGAACAATGAGACTTGTTGCCAAGTCAGACATGGGCAGCAGAGGTTCGGATGGTCTCCAGTTTAGCCACGAGTTTACAATGTGGGAGACCAGCCAGGGATGTGGAGGAATCGTCAAGTTCAGAGGTCACAAAGCCACAAGGGATTCAGGAGCAGGCAGGCTGAAACTGAGTGAAGTTGAGTGAAGACATGGAGATGGAAAGAGTGTCATTGATGCCACCAATCTGAGGGGGCAGTAGCACATTGTGGGGCTAAGTGTGACACCAACACGACTGGGGAGATAACAACTGACCGGTGCCATCACAAAGACAGATACTATTGTCCAAGAACAGCTTTTGGAAGGGGGAACCAGTTGTCCAATATGAAAGTGGAGGGACTTTCATGTGAAGAAAACTCCAAACTGAGTTGGTAACCCTGCTCTGGCATTCCCATGGGTGTATTGTGCTGAAGTTGGCATTACAGTTAGTTCCACTGGCTTGGACCACATTACCAACCGTGCCAATGAGCTGCACAAGTCTATTCAGGATTATCAACACTGTGGGATTATACAGGAATGAAGGAATCACCTGAGCATGACCAGACTGCTTTTATAGATGCCTTTTCTTTCTACTCTTCATTGATGACAACGTTGGAGATGTCAGGGGAAGTGTTGGCTGGTCAAGTGGGTCTTGAAAGAGAATGTCTTGTCTCAGCTGTGGGCCACCATGCTATTAATTCAGATCGCACAGCTCACAGAGACTGGGTAAAGCTGGGTAATTCTTCAGCCCAGTGCCCAGTCCCACTGTCTGGCACATATCACATGTCACAGTGTCACCCAGTTCAGCAACTGACTCCCACAAGACGTCTCTCAGGCAGAAGGCTGGGTTTCCTCCCATCTCTAAAAGACTGGCAGTTCTCCCACGTGCACTTTGTGAATGGTCTGCCTGTAAACAAACAAACAGGGACAATCTATGGGCAATGATTGGGTAAAACTGGCAGTGTGACTGCATGTGTGTACTGACCTCACGCTGCAATATAGTGATGGGTGAAGCAGCTCATACTGTTCCTGCTCTCTACGGCTTGGTTTCTTGGGGATATTCTCCAGACAGAGTGATCTTGTTGAAAATCAGGCCGTGGGGAGTAGGGGTAACATTACAAACTTCATGCAGCATGACATTGCTGTGTCTATCAATGTTAGTGATTCACAAGTGAAAGGTCACAACCACTTCCACCGATCACATTATGACCAGGCGAGCAGAGGTCACTCTCCCTTCTTTCATTCAACCCCTCCAGGATCAATTCCAACAATGGTTAAAAAATGTTCACTTCAATTCGTTTGAGTTAACCAGATCAAAATAGGGATCAAAACAGCCTGTATTCCTGATGAAAGGCTTTTGCCCGAAACGTTGATTTTCCTGCTCCTCGGATGCTGCCTGACCTGCTGTGCTTTTCTAGCACCACTCTAATCCAGACTCCGGTTTCCAGCATCTGCAGTCATTGTTTTTACCCAGATCAAACCAGGGAGCCAGTCCCGAGGTTCTCTCATGTGAAAGGAGAGTGTTATGACCTGTAGGAAGAATAAAACATGACGAGGGACACGCAGATCCAGGTAAGGAACTTGCCAAAGAGAAAGCGTGGATGGAGAGGTATCTGAAATGGGTAGGATGCTCAAGGCTGTTGTGGTTTCCGGTTTCTTTGGACCTTGTGAGAGTGAGAAGTCCGCACTCCAACAGTTCCAGTTTCTGCCTTGTTTTCTCTGTTGATGTTGCTTTTTGGACGCCTTTGGTGTAGCTGTAACGTTGTGTCGAGCAAGGTCTGTAATCGGATTACAGGTCATCCCTTTACTGGCTAGTCAGCTGTCAACTCAGTCACACCATCTGATCATTTTGCAGAGACTTGATATTCACCCTTCGGACACTCCACTCACACTATTTGTATAATCCTTTGATTTCTCTACCGATAAATTCTGTGTCTGTTTGCTTCTGTCTCACTGCACCTGATGAAAGGGGAGTGCTCTGAAAGCTTGTGATTTCAAATAAACCTTTTGGACTCTAACCTGATGTCATGTGCCTTCTGACCCAATGAGGCAAATAGTTGAAAAAAACACAACTTTGAACACTGCAGCAGATTTTGCATTGGTGGGGAAACTGTGTCAATGAGATTTCAAAGCAGGTAAGAAAGAAGAATTTCTTGACTCATAGTGATAATCTTTTGGAACATACTGTCAGTTTGGGTAACAGAGGAATTCCCCAGTGAAGATGGATGCTACAAAGGCAGTGGGCGCATTTCTGAGAGAAGACTTTCTATCGACTCAACCTGATGCCTGCTTCCTCCTATAAATAGAGTTGACAGAGAACAGGCATACAGAGTGAATACAGTACACAGTGTCAAAACAAAGATGACTTCCTCAATATGGGAACATTTTATTTTGTCCATGCCTGACTGAATCTCCACAGTGGCTGTGTGCCAGGTTGTTTGGCCCATATTATTGGGGACCGTCACGTTCAATCTCTTCCTTGTTTGGCAGTGAACTTGATTTGGTTTGAACCCCTCACCCTCTACCCCTCCAGACATGCTGCAATCCTGGTGTAAAATTCCTGCACTCAGGCTGAAACCAATGTCAGCTGGCTCAGCATTCCAAAGAAATAGCTGGCCCCTGATTATTCCTTGCTCCGTTGTGTTTGAAGACATTTGGTTTGGTTGTTGGAACAATGCTGCTCCTCAGGTGAACAGTTGAATCAGCTTGTGAACTCCTGACAAGGAAGATGGCAGGCCCCAGGAGGAGAAGCCTCCATCTTGTTAGCTTGCTCCTGTGCACTCTCTGACAGAATACTGCTCCCCCACGTGTGGATGGAGAGCAGCCAAACAAAATGTTTGCACGTGGTCCTCCGTCAATGTGGACCATCACCTGTGTAATGGCTCCCAGCCTTCTACCTTCTGATAGCTCCTCCAAATGTAGGGGGCAATCTGCATTCAGTACAGCCCAGGGCAGTAGCCTGCGTGTGGAGGCTTTAACCATGGAGAGGCTGCTGGGCTGCAGTCACCTTCTGCTTTAAGCTGACCAGGACACTGCCCTCTGCACACACACAGACATACAGACCAACATACACACCGACACACACACAGAGACACACATGCACAGAAATACACACAGACATACACCGACATACACACACCGACACACAGACATACACACTGACACACCTGCTGCCTCAGATAGGTTGGAAGGATTTACACATTGATACTCATTCTGCTTGGCCATGTGGTGAACACAGTGTCTGTGGCCATCCAATCCTGGAGTGAGATTTCAATGTGCAATCTCTGGCTCAAGTGGGGCCACACTGACCCAGTCTGACACAAGACCTTGTGTATTTTCAGTCCTGTGTGACACTCCACTTCCTGGTGTGCACCTGAGGGGAAGAGCACAAACGGTCTGACCACACTGTTGCCAACACAGTATTGAGCTGAAAATGTGTTGCTGGAAAAGCGCAGCAGGTCAGGCAGCATCCAAGGAGCAGGAGAGCCCTTCTTCAGGAATCTGATTTATCTAATCCTAGTTTGCCTTTGGCTCAGCGAATAACCCTGAGATTATTACCACAGACATTCTCACATTTAATTTTGCTTCTCTCGATCCAAACTCTTTTAGCAGGATCTCCTTCCTCACCCAATCAATGTTCTTGCCACCAGTAATTGACGGTGATGACTGGGTTCCTTCCCTGCCATTCCATGTTCCCCCTCTGCATTGAGAAGATGTGTTTCACCCTGGCATTGGGTGGGGTGGGGAACACTGAACATTCTCCTGTCTTCACCGCGAGATTTTAGCCATTCATTCACTGCTCAGAGCCCCACTCTCTTCATTCGAATAACCCCTGCCCCCTCCCCATGTTTTTCGTTTCATGGGAATTTGAGTATTCAGAAAAAGAAGAAACTCGAGACTTGATCATAAACTGAGGGCCTTATTTCCATTTTGAAGACTGAAAATACTCATCCATCAGCTTTGTTCCCTGCACTTGGATCACCCTGTGTGTTTGCCACATCACCAGACCACCGGCCTCAATCCAGTTGGCCTGTCCATCTCTGCTTTTTCACCTCTGCCGCAAATCGCTTGTTGAAATGACACCATTTTGAGCCTCAGGAATAGAATAAGCCTGATTCAGACACGTACCTATGAACCAGCTTCTTCACCTGAGCAACTCTTGGGAGGCTGGGAAGGTGAGGTAACAGCAGCTGAAGACTTCTCTTCCTTGCTGTGCATAACTCAGCTCCAGCTCCCTGTTGTAACTCACAGTCGGTGCTCAGTTGATGACTTACAAATACAAGACACCCTACCTGAGACACTTGACGATGGTCCAACTTCAGTTTGTTCTTACCCGAGCAGGTCTTTCACCGGACTCCTGAAAAATCTCTCCTTCATCCTGGCAATTCTGGTATTTAAACTGTGACTTCAAACTCAATGCCGACGACGAATGACAGGCTAAATTAGGTCTGGAGAAAGCTGACCCAAATTACCCAACTGCGCATAGACTTCAGTGAGCGGTTAACTCCAGGGTCTCCTCAGGCATTTGCAGCTGGCTCCTTCATTTGAATATGGTGACCGGGAGCTGAAAAACTTAACAAATCTCTGACAGTGGCTTAAACGGTGAATGGATTAGTAAGAAACGTTGCTCACTGCTGAGCCATGTCCACAGATGTGACCATCATGTAAGTAACATTCAATCTCTCACTCACTCACTCACTCAGGTAGAGGTACAAATAAGAGTTGGTGGTCCTATTTAACAGGAGTGTTGACAGTGGGCTTGTCTGTTCAGGGAATGAGACTCAATCCCAGCTTCATGTAACTCCATGTCCCAAGTCTGTTTGGGTGTGTTCTTCCAGAACACTTGAGATGGCTCACGATGTGAGAAGCAGACACTGTTTTAAACCCATAGACAGTTCCACTAAACCAACACATCTTCAGGCACATTCGCTGCAACAATTAACAATTGTTCAAAATCTGCTGGCCTGAAACACCACAGGACCTCAGTCTGTAAATCAACAATGTGCTGGAGTCCGAGTTGCTGGAACTCATGACTACACACACCCACTCATTGTTTACCACTGTCGGATGATTTGTTAAACTTGTATAAATTAATCATTGGAAGAGAAAACTGTAACGTTTTCACTTTTTTTCTGTAATACCAATGGACAAGTAACAGACACAGGACAGTAAATATAATAAGAGGCAGTATGCAAACCTTGAGGTATAATCCATCATTCTCATTCATTGATTCCATCCCATTATTGTCCTCTCATTGGTCTGTCTCATTGCTTCATCATCTCCAATGATCTTCCAGCATCCCAGATTTCCTGAGTTTCTTCTGGAACTGGTTGGGTGAAAACATTTGTGGCCAAGTCTGTGTTTCCTCTTGGTTGGATCAGCAATGGCAAGGTTATTTCCTGGCCAGTTATCTCTGCTCATTCAGGATGCCACCAGCTGCATTTAACCCTTTCACAAGGCCCACCATTGCACTTGGCATGACTGACCCACCTGAAATCCCAAACCCTAACATTCTTATCTTTGGCTTGACACTCCATTGGGTTTCCCCCTCTCAACTTGTGCATTGATCTGGAAAAGGTGGTGGAAATAATTTCGAAAGACGTGACTGAAGCTGTTCGCTGAGATCTCCAACCCTCTCCACTCTGTCTCCTATAATGTGATTCTAGAGAAAGTAAGCATCATTCAGAATCCGAACCCAGTCACATCCTAATCCCTGTGTCAAGCGCCACATTGTCTGTCAGCTTTTTATGATGTTCATTCAAATGTGGAGATTTCAAACTAAGAAAAGGCCTCCTCCTGACACAGCCACACCATTTGATGTCTGACAAAATCAGAAGTCGGCCACCTGACAATGAGCTTTCATGGTAACTGTGCACCATGTAAGGCTGACAGTACATGGGCAGCAATGTGAATGCTGGTACTCTTTCCTTCTCATTGATGGCACTGTTATCTGATTAACTTGTCCATGCCAACAAGGTATATTACATAAATCTAGACCCGTTTGCCAGCATTTGGCCCATATCCTTCCAAACTCTTCCTATTCATATACCCATCCAGATGCCTTTTAAATGCTGTAATTGTACCAGCCTCCACCACTTCCTCTGGCAGCTCATTCCACACACATACCACCCTCTGTGTGAAAACATTGCCCCTTAGATCCCTTTTAAATCTTGCCCCTCTCACCCTCTAGTTCTGGACTCCACCACCCCAGGGAAAAGACCTTGTCTATTTCCCCTATCCATGCGCCTCATGATTTTATGAACCTCTATAAGGTCACCCCTCAGCCTCCGACACTCCAGGGAAAACAGCCTATTCAACCCCTCCCTATAGCCCAAACCCTCCAACCCTGGCAACATCCTTGTAAATCTTTTCTGAACCCTTTCAAGTTTCACAACATCCTTCTGATAGCAGGGAAACCAGAACTGAATGCAATATTCCAAAAGTGGCCGAACCAATGTCCTGTACAGCTGCAACATGACCTCCCAACTCCTGGACTCAATACTGTGACCAAGAAAGGAAAGCATACCCAAATACGTATCCTATCTACTTTCAAGGAGCTAGGAATCTGCACTGCAAGGTCTCTTTGTTCAGCAACACTCCCTAGGACCTTACCACTAAGTGTAAAGGTCCTGCCCAAGCTGAGGCAACCTTTCCCAAAGGAACTAACTGCCTCATAAGCCCACACTGAATATATCTTTGTCAGTGTTAAGCCTGCACAGTTGGCACTCAGATGAGAATCTGACTTATGCCACATCCCAGTGATTGGTAAAACATTCAGTGCTTTGCAAATTACCCAGTGAACAGGAGTCCCTATGTGGATGAGTGGTGCTGGAAGAGCACAGCAGTTCAGGCAGCATCCAAGGAGCAGCGAAATCGACGTTTCGGGCAAAAGCCCTTCATCAGGAATGGTCATTGAACTCATTTGGCCACAGATTTCGCAAGCAAATCTGTGACTTTATCGATTTGTACTCACCTCAGTTTGGGAGCTTCAAGGAATACAGCAACAGGAGGAGGTGGTCACTCAGCCCCTGCTCCTGTTCCACCATGCAGACTTTCACTCAACAGGACAAATGTAACAATGTCAAATTTCACCCAGGCTCCACCCTCCACTCCAACCTGTCACCATCACCCCCTGCCTGCATCGACCTACCGCATTGCCAGCTACCTGCCCCCCCGGTTGCATCCCCCTCTCATGTATCTCTCAGACCCCTTGGAAGCCCCCCACACACCCACATTCCTGATGAAGGGCATACGCCTGTAACGTTGATTCTCCTGCTGCTCAGATACTGCCTGACTGCCTGTGGTTTTTCAGCACCACACTTTTTGACTCAACAATTTAAAGTCCATGTAAAAGATGTAAACTGTTCGTGCAGTATTCATTGCGGTAACTGATTGCAATTTGGCATGCCTGTATTTGTCCTGTTGAGGACAGGTTAAAAATCTTTGGCAGCACCACTGTCTGCAACAAGAGTCGCATTCTGTCCAACAAAGTGACAATTGCAATTCAGACCCACCCACATGACCGTGATCCCGGAACCTGGAACATCCTCATCCAACAAAACATTTTGAATGTTTAATTGCCCTTCAGAATTACAATGTTTTATGTCTGCAGTATCTCCATATGTGTGTGTGTGTGTGTGTGTGTGTGTGTGTATGTGTGTGTGTGTCTGTGCGTGTGTGTGTGTGTCTCTGTGTGTGTGTGTGTATGTGTGTGTGTGTGTGTCTGTGCATGTGTAAGTGTGTGTGTGTGCGTGCATGTGTCTGTGTGTGTGTGTGTCAGTGAGTGTGTGTGTGTGTATGTGTGTGTGTGTGTGTCAGTGAGTGTGTGTCTGTGTGTATATGTGTGTCTGTGTGTCTGTGTGTGTGTCTGTCTGTGTGTATGTGTGTATGTCTGTGTGTATATGTGTGTCTGTGTGTGTGTGTGTGTGTCTGTGCGTGTGTGAGTGTGTGTGTGAGTGTGTATGTGTGTGTCTGTGCATGTGTGAGTGTGTGTGTGTGTGTCAGTGAGTGTGTGTGTCTGTGTGTGTGTCTGTGTGTATATGTGTGTCTGTGTGTATGTGTGTGTGTCTGTGCGTGTGTAAGTGTGTGTGTGTGCATGTGTCTGTGTGTATGTGTGTGCGTCTGTGTATGTGAGTGTGTGTGTGTCAGTGAGTGTGTGTCTGTGTGTCTGTGTGTATGTGTGTGTGTCTGTGCATGTGTGTGTGTGTGTCAGTGAGTGTGTGTGTCTGTGTGTGTGTGTCTGTGTGTATGTGTGTGTCTGTGTGTATGTGTGTGTGTCTGTGCGTGTGTGAGTGTGTGTGTGAGTGTGTATGTGTGTGTGTCTGTGTGTGTGTGTGTAAGTGTGTGTGTGTGTGCATGTGTCTGTGTGTATGTGTGTGTCTGTGTGTATGTGTGTCTGTCTGTGCGTGTGTGAGTGTGTGTGTGTGAGTGTGTATGTGTGTGTGTGTCTGTGCGTGTGAAAGTGTGTGTGTGTGTGCATGTGTCTGTGTGTATGTGTGTGTGTCTGTGTGTGTGTGTCTGTGCGTGCGTGAGTGTGTGTGAGTGTGTATGTGTGTGAGTGTGAGTGTGTGTGTATGTGTGTGTGTGAGTGTGTGTCTGTCTGTGCGTGTGTGAGTGTGTGTGTATGTGTGTGTGTGAGTGTGAGTGTGTATGTGTGTGTCTGTGTGTATGTGTGTGTGTCTGTGCGTGTGTGAGTGTGTGTGAGTGTGAGTGTGTGTGAGTGTGAGTGTGTATGTGTGTGTGAGTGTGTATGTGTGTGTGTCTGTGCGTGTGTGAGTGTGTGTGAGTGTGTGTGCACGTGTGTGAGTGTGTGTGTGAGTGTGTGTGTGTGTGTGTGCATGTGTCTGTGCGTGTGTGAGTGTGTGTGTGTGTGTGTGTGTGTCTGTGCGTGTGTGAGTGTGTGTGTGTGAGTGTGAGTGTGTGTGTGCATGTGTCTGTGTGTGTGTGTGTGTGTGTGTGTGTGTTGACGGTGGGGGCAAGTGTTCCAGATTTCCCCTCCCCTGAGTTCGATGGACCCAAAGCAGACAGTGAAATGGGAAACAGGTCCAACCCTTTTCTGTGATAATGAGCTTGGTCACAGGATACAGCATCCTGGCTGCACTGGTGCCCCAGCTGAATCTCTCTGGGTATGATCCCAGTCCTCACACAAACAATGTCCATGACTTGTGTAACTTTAACAACTTCATTGAGAAGCCATCAGCAGCCTTTGAAGAGCTGCTTCCTGACATCACCCTGAACTGTTTGATTGCCGATTTGTCAGAGGGAAACATTTATCTCCTTCTGCAGCAACTCTTTTAATCATTCTCCCTTCCCCGTCAAACGGCATCCTGAGAATTTTGTACGCTTGACACAAACACCTTTTGAAAAGCACTAATAAATATTTTTGGATATGGTTTGTTTTTGTTGAATGCATTGGAAATCAACCAGAAGTGAGCAACGCATCTGGCTTTGAAAACAAAGTACACGAAGAAGCTTTGAAAGGAAATTAATTCTGCTGAATAAGTGCCTGTCAAAAAGAAGTAGGAAGGAAAGAGAGTGATCTTGGCTGCTTACTCTGTCGTCAGCAGCAAGATGAATCATTTCAAATAAGGAACTCGGCTTTCCCGGGATGAGTGGTCGAATAACAAAGACGAACCAGCTGAAACTCGTGCTGTTCAGGTTCCTTCTTCAACTACACTCTACTCATATCAGTTACTAGTGACATTTCTCAACTCAGGATCTCCTCTTTGCTGTGTGGCTTCAATTACTTTGCACAAATTGTTGGCTATCTCAAATGCTTCAGGCATCAAAACCAAGCCGATGTTCACAGGACAGGCTGTGACCAGGTTGGCAGAGGTTTCAGTGGGAGTACTGGCAAGGGTAGACTGGGAACAACCTCCACTGCCATGGCAACTTTAACACAGTGTCATCCTGCCTCACCAAGTTACTGAGCAACACATGATACTGAGCCATGTCACCACCTCTGGGATGATCAACCTCAGCTCAGAATAGGTCATCAAAGTTTGGGAGAAGATTTGTAGCTCAGGTGCTCGTTGTTGTGGTTCTGTTCGCCGAGCTGGGAATTTGTGTTGCAGACGTTGCGTCCCCTGTCTAGGTGACATCCTCAGTGCTTGGGAGCCTCCTGTGAAGCGCTTCTGTGACCTTTCCTCCGGCATTTATAGTGGTCAGAGTAGGTCAGGCCACTGACTGAACTTCATTCATTACCCCTGGCTTGTTCTCCCTTCACCAGCTAACAACCAGGGGAGCTGAGTATGTCCAACAACATCAGACTCTCAGAGTTTATAAAGACAGCAATTGATTTCATTGGACAAATAGCACAGAAAAATACCATTTGGCCCAACCAGTCCATGTTGGTGTTTGTGCTCTGTTTCAGCCTCCTCCAGTGTTTATCACCTCAATCTATCATCATCTCCAAAGTTTGTGAGAAGATTTGTAGCTCGGGTGATCATTGTTCCCATGTAAGGACTGCGCAAAACACTACATAGGACAGACAGGAAGACAGCTAACAATCTGCATCCGTGAACACCAACTAGCCACGAAACGACACGACTAGCTATCCTTAGTAGCCATACGCTCAGATGACAAGCAACATGAATTCGATTGGGACAACACTGCTATTATAGGACAAGCCAAACAGAGAACAGCCAGGGAATTCCTAGAGGCATGGCACTCATCCACAGATTCAATCAATAAGCACATCGACCTGGACCCAATATATCGGCCACTGCAGCGGACAGCTGGAACTGACAACCGGAAGTGGCAGATTCAAACCACTATAAATGCCGGAGGAAAGATCACAGAAGTGCTTCACAGGAGGCTCCCAAGCACTGAGGATGTCACCTAGACAGGGGACGAAACGTCTGCAACACAATCTCCCAACTCGGCGAACAGAACCACAACCGATTATCATATCCATTGATTTCCTTCTCTCTCACCCTCTCTGCACAGATTCCCCTGATCCGCATCAATACAATTCACTTCAGCCACTCCCAGGAGAAAATCAGAACTTGCTGGAGAAACTCCACAGGTCTGGCAGCATCTATAGACAGAAAGCACAGTCAATGTTTTGGGATCAGTGACCCTTATTCAGAACCTAGTGCTTGCAGGCTTTCCATGCTCAGCACTCACCCGGGGAAACTGTTTCCTCTGAATCCCCTGCTGGACTTTTATTGGTGATCATTTTGCATTGACTGCTGGGAATCACTGTGGAACGATCACAAGCAGGGTCTGGGACCCTCTGTCAGATGCCCAAGCAAGCTAATAGATGTCGATCAACTGTTTCTTATTCATTCATGGGACGGGAGTGTTGCTGTCGAGGCCGTCCTTCATTACCCAGAGGGCAGTTAAATGTCAATCACTCAGCGGTGACATGTAGGCCAGACCAGGTAAGGATGGCAGATTTCCTTCTGGAAGGGCACTAGTGAACCAGGTGGGAATTTCCTGACAATCTATTCATGGTCATCATTACTCTCTTCATTCCTTTCTTTTTTAAATTGAATTCAAATTTGACTGTTGGTCACTGGATCAAATCCTGAAGGAGATAGGCAGTGGCCTTATGGGATTATCGATGGATTATTCACCTGGACATCCAGGTAATGTTCCAGGGACCTCAAATCGAAGCCTGCCATGGCAGATGGTGGAATTTTAACTCACTAATAATCTGGAACCATGAATCAAATGATGACTGAGAATTGATTTTGGGGAAAATCCCGTGTGGTTCACTCATGCCCTTGAGGGAAGGAAATCTGCCATCCTTACCTGGTCTGGCCTACATGTGACTCCAGATCCTCGGCAAAGTGTTCAAATCTCAACTACCCCCCAGGAAATTCGTGATGGGCAATAAATCCTGGCCCAGTCCCAGGAGTGAAGTTTTAAAAACTTAGACCGTTTTAAAGAGTTCAATCTGGTTACCTCTCAGTCTTCTGTTTTTTTTTGAGAGCAAGTTGACCACAGCCTGTCAGTCCTTTCCCAAAATGGATACCTATTTCTGGTGTTTACTCTGTAGCTTCTGTGATGTCTCGACATCCTTTTACCATTAAGGCAGCCAGCACTGCACAGTCTTCAAAGATCCAGTTTGAAAGTTTGTCCTGCCTGCTTTCCAACGCCAACAGTAACACTTTCTGTCTTGTTTAGATTTCCAAGGTCTCACCAGCCTGCGATTGTATTCCGAGATTCCTTGCCTGTGTTTGTTTTTCCCCGAGCCCTTCACTCGCCCCAACACGGGGAGATGATTCAGGTCAGTGACACCTCCTCAGGGTAAAAGCAGGTACTTTTAAAATTGTGCAGAAGGAGAGTATGTAGTGAGATTTAAATTCAGAGCTGTCAATGAAACACCTCCCCCCACCACCATCATCACAGAGTGAGCGCTGTTTGGAAAAGTAAACACAAGCAATCCATTAAAATACAGCGACAGTGTGTGTGAGGGCGGTGAAGATCTGAAACATGAACAGAAATAGCTGGGGAACCTCAGCAAGTCTGGCAGAATGTGGGGAGAGAAAGCGGAGCCAATGTTTGGACTCCTATCAGCTTTCTTCAGAACAAAATTCATGACAAATCCCCTCCTGCATTCACAGTCAATCCAGGCAATTCCCTCTTTGCTGGGCAAACATTCACTGAGAATTGAGGTGGGTCCAATCTCATTTAACAGTGTCAGCCTTTAGAGTGTTGAATGGCCTCATCCAATAGCTTGTCAATGGCTGACAGATAATATGTGCAGTTTCCTGAAATATGTGCAGCATGGTGCAGGGAGAACCCAGGGTCTTGGCCATGCTCAGGTATCCATCTCGGGTGATCACTATCAGGGGAGCTGTCCCAACTCTCGAGCAGGATGGGGTCTGTGGTCAGCTGTGTGGGCCCAGGGCTCTCACTGCTGGGGAGCTGGGCACATCTCAGTCAGAACTCTGTTCTCTCACTGTGCCCGGGACTGCCCGGTTACAATGCTGAAGGGAGCGGCCGACAGGGAGCCAATCTGGGCAGCCCGTGCAGTAATGGTCAACGCAGGGCTGGGGGTGGGGTTCACCAGGGATCAATGCTGCGGGGATTGGAGTCAGAATCTGGGATGCAGCAAGTAGCTTAGTCGCAAAGGTGGGTAACGGTGTGTGTAATGAGGTGAGGGGGATGTGGTTGACCAGGGAAGGGAATAGGGTCACTCAGAAAGAGGGAGGGCTGAGGTGTTGTTGGCAGTGAACGACAGCAAATGATTCAGGCTTCCGGTCGGGGACAATGCACTCTCAAAGCTGGCATGTGGATCTGGAGTATGGGGGCTAGCACGAGGGGGGAAATGCTGATGCACAGAGATGGGGTGGGCTGGGCTCTTTGGGATGTGCCACGTTGATGGGGTTGAGGAGACAGGGGTGGTCATCTCGGGAGAGGGGGAGTCTGAGTCTCACTCAGTCTCCTCGCCTTTGCCTTCCATCACATCGTACATCACAAGGAGAGAATGGAAGCAAATATGGCAGCACCGACTCTCAGACTGGGAGGGGTCAGTGATTCATTCTGTGAAGGTGGGAGGTGAGCTTCTTCAAAGAGTGAAACACCCAGTCAGACCCTGACCCTCTGAGCACTGCATTCCTCACGATCCCTGGGCATTAACCCATTGTGGGCGAAGAGTGTGCTGCTGCTGGAAAAGCACAGCTGGTCAGGCAGCATCCGAGGAGCAGGAGAAAGTCCAACTCCCTTCCCCAAGTAACCGTGACCATTACAGGTAGGTGTTATGGCTGGAGCCCAGTAATGCCAGCTATGTAATAGCATGGTTCTGAAAGGATTTACCCAGTGCCTGGAGATGGGACAGGAGATGTTCCCTTCACCGCTTGGTCGGATGGATATCAGGGAGGGAGAGGATAGGTCCCTTCAGTTATGGATCAGGCCAGCTCCCCTCAAAACATTTCAAGAAAGTAGCCCAGACCCTGACTTGGCTGGTTGGTTGAAGTAGGTGTGACAGAGATATTCCTGGAGAGAATCAGCTGGTCAAGCCACTTCGTTTTAAACAGAATAGAATTTATTTACTAGAGTACCGAATGGAACACAAACCACAGAAAACAGAATACCGAGTAACTTAACCTCTCCGAAAATCCAACAGATGATCCCAATTTAATGACGCTGTTCCAAATACTTGCAATAATCCCCATAAGCAAAAGGTAAAACCAAACGCCGGGGTCTTCCAGGAGAGAGGTCAGAGAGAGAGTACCAGCCTGGAGCGACTCCTTTGGGTCCAGCAGCTTTTTCCACAATACTGGGAAAATCCCAAACCAAACCAGAGAGAAGCTGGGCTGGGAGAGCTGGCTGCTCCCCTTTCATTGTACAAGGGGTTATTTTTAATCACTCCATTCCATCTCTGAGCAGCCCCAGGGCCCATGGCTGGGCGAGAGGGAGCCTTCCCTGAGTGGTCTGCAGTGAGAGGGCCCACCCTTGCTCCCGGACAGGGCTGAGAGGGGAGATGAGGGGGAGGCCTAGCTTTGTCAGGAGGAGCCTGCCTGTGCCAGGCCTGAGGATAATTGGCAGCACCCTGTCTCCCCGGATTACAGTCAAAGATCCTGGTTTCTCCCTGTCACTGTGTCGTCAGTGTTGAGGACCAGTCAGCAGTGTGATGGAGTGTAGGACTGTGCTGATAACATTGTGTCCTGGTAATGCAGGGAGTAGAGGCCTTTTGGCCCATTAGGCCTTCCCTGACCCTCTGAAGGGCACCCCTCCCCATCCCAAGAGCCGCACATTGAGCACAGTCTGTCCACTGAACCTGCATATCTATGGGAGGAAACCGGAGCACCCAGAGGAAACCCACGCAGACACGGGGAGAATGTGCAAACTCCACACAGTCAGTCGCCTGAGGCGGGAATCGAACCTGGGTCCCTACCTTTGTGAAGCAGCAGTACTAACCACTGGTGGAGCTGGCAGCTGTAAAGAGGGTGCTCCTGGAGGCAGCGAGACGGTCCCTTGCCTGAGTGGGCTCCTAACCAGGTTGATGGAGCCCTGCAGTGTTTGTGTCAGGTTGGTCAGTGCCCCGATGTTCCTGCCTCGATATGTTGATGATGGAAGCCCCTGAATCCTGACAGGAGACCGTCCTCTCTGGCCCAGCAACCCTCCGAATGCCTGCTTCCCACTCGAACCGAGACAAGACATTCACCCCCGAGCTGTGGGGATGGGAGCCAGCTCAGGGGTTATGGGAGGCAGGTGGAGGAGGCTTTGTGTTATGGTGCTGTAATCTGGACCCCAGGCACTGTGCAAACTTCACCGTGGGGGCCTGCAGAAGACAACTTCAAGAATCTGCCACAACCCACATATACAGGTTGTCACACGTTCAGATTCAAGGCACAGTGGGAGCTAAAGGGACACTAACACTGCAGTGGATCATGTGTCTCACTGGGTTGCTAGGACCTGAGATGTTTTAGCATTTTAACAGGAGCAGTAATTGTTCTAGCCTTCACCTACATGAGCCAAATCCTCTCTACACAGAGGGTGTGGAGTCAAATGACTGACACCCCCCACTCTCTCTCCTTCCTCTTTGGGATTTGTTCTGGCCTGAATGGAAAGGGGACAGGAATGACAGAGATGGAAGTGAGTGACACTGCTGCAGCTGGGCTAAGGGTGGGGAGGTCTCCTGAGGGAGTAAGGATGTGGTGCAGAGCCCACACCGAGTGTGAACAGTTCAGGAGAAGTGAGTGAGGGATGCTGCTGCCATGTAATGGTGAAACATGAACCTCCGTGTGACGTTGGTGCACTGACAGAGGGGAGGGAGTGTGAGTTAACAGGGAGAAGATGGTGACCCAGACCTGAGGAGGTCACTGACCTTCTTCCAGTATTGCTGGGCGTTTCTCTGGACTGTGTGCACTGGACTGACTGGGTGGTAACCTCCGCTCTGTTGGCATGGCCTACCCTGGTGACCCCATATGTAAAGGCCATCTGCCCTGACCACTTGGTCTTCCTGGTGCCTGACTGCAACTGAGCATCAATTTCCTCTTACCTGCCACATCCTGAAACACTGCTTTCACAGTGCAGGGCAGTTCCTGCGAAGTTTGCCGATGATACGAAGTTAGGCGGACAGGCAGGTAGTACTGAGGAAGTGGGCAGGCTGCAGAAGGATCTAGACAGTTTGGGAGAGTGGGCCAGGAAATGGCTGATGGAATTCAACGTGAGCAAGTGTGAGGGGTTGTACTTTGGCAAAAAGAATAAAAGCATAGACTACTTCCTAAACGGTGAGAAAATTCGTAAAGCCAAAGTACAAAGGGATCTGGGAGTGCTAGTCGAGGATTCTCTAAAGGTAAACATGCAGGGTGAGTCCGTGATTAAGAAAGTGAATGCAATGTTGTCACTTATCTCAAGAGGATTGGAATATAAAAGCAGAGATGTGCTACTGAGACTTTATAAAGCTCTGGTTAGGCCCCATTTGGAGTACTGTGTCCAGTTTTGGTCCCCACACCTCAGGAAGGACATACTGGCACTGGAACGTGTCCAGCAGAGATTCACACGGATGATCCCTGGAATGGTTGGTCTAACACATGAGGAACGGCTGAGGATCCTGGGATTGTATTCATTGGAGTTTAGAAGATTAAGGGGAAACTTAATAGAAACTTACAAGATAATACATGGCTTGGAAAGGGTGGACGCTAGGAAATTGTTTCCGTTAGGCGAGGAGACTAGGACCCATGGGCCCAACCTTAGAATTAGAGGGGGTCAATTCAGAACAGAAATGCGGAGACATTTCTTCAGCCAGAGAGTGGTGGGCCTGTGGAATTCATTGCCGCAGAGTGCAGTGGAGGCCGGGACGCTAAATGTCTTCAAGGCAGAGATTGATAGATTCTTGTTGTCTCGAGGAATTAAGGGCTACGGGGAGAACGCTGGTAAGTGGAGTTGAAATGCCCATCAGCCATGATTGAATGTCGGAGTGGACTCGATGGGCTGAATGGCCTTACTTCCACTCCTATGTCTTATGGTCTTATGGTCTTATGGACAGTGCTGAACTGGGTGCCTGTAAATGTCTGAAATACAGCACCAGTGCCAGGATGTAGCCTGGTCCATAGGACCCTGGCAGTAATGAGTCGAAGAATCATGGGAACATCAGACTGCAGGGGCATCACAAGGCAGGGAAAGGTCATTAACACGATGACTTTGGGACAACAAAGCTGAAAAAGCTGATCAGCCTCATGGAGAAAAATCCTCTGTACAACTCCATGTCAACAACACTGTACTGAAAGTTGGGAAGATTGAGTCTCCTTTTCCTGAGACATACTCCAACATTGTGGAATTTCCACTTCATACCAGAGGGACCAGGAACATAGGCTCTGCATCGGGTCAGGAGAAAGTGAGGACTGCAGATACTGGAGGTCAGAGCTGAAAAATGTGTTGCTGGAAAAGCGCAGCAGGTCAGGCAGCATCCAAGGAACAGGAGAATCGACGTTTCGGGCATAAGCCCTAACATCGATTCTCCTGCTCCTGGGATGCTGCCTGACCTGCTGCGCTTTTCCAGCAACACATTTTTCAGCTCTGTATCGGGTCAGGGCAGCTGTTTGTTCACTACAGGTATCGTGTTTGACATCAAACCTGAGCTGTTTGTCCTTTTCTCTCCTGTTCTCTTGTTGATTTGTAAACCACAACCTCTCCTCACCTCGTGTCTCCTTCAGTCAGGCTTCAGCCACACATGGGATCGACCAAGAGATGAAAAATTTCACTGCTTTCACCAGCCCAGCAGCTCCACAAATGCTTCACTACTTAAGCATTTTTATCAAATGCCGTTGCTTATGCCGTGCAGAAAATGCAGGAACCAAATTTCACACAACAGGATCCGACAGACAATAAACTACAACAAAGGAATGACGATGCTGGAGGTCTCAAATGACAGCAGAAGTTGCTAGAGAAACTCAGCAGGTCTGCTGAGATAACTCTGATGTCTTCCTACAGATGACATACTGAGCTTCTCCAGCAGTGTCTGTTTTTCAGTGCGGTTACCCTCAGTTTGTCTGTTCCAGTTATTGTACAGAACTCTGGGAAGCACTGAGTGGTACTGAAGCAAAGCAAGATTTTCTCTCTCTCTATCTCTCTTTCAACCAAACTCCAGTAGTTACCAGTGATGCTCTCCTCATTTTATTTCAGAAGGGGACTTGATCTCTCTCCTTCCATCTGCACAGCCTGTGTTTGAATCCTGTTCCCAGGGATCGAGGGAATTGTAGGATTTGATCTGTCAAATCGCAGTTTCTGTCTCTTCCAAATGTCTGAGCTGCTGAAATTCAATGATGGTGTGAATTTGTGGAGCATTCGTTGTGAGCACAGGCCATCTCAAAGTGCTTTCTAAGCAATGCAGTCCTGTAGTGAGGGCTGTTCGTTGCTGGGTTGGAGGAAACACAACAGTCCAATTCACACACATAGCAAGCTCATACATTGTCAGCAAGATGATAATGATCAGACACACGGCTTTTGTGATGTTTTTTGAAGGACAGGGAACTGGGGAGAACTCCCCAGGCCTCTTTGAAGTTGTGCTGTTGATCCCTTTCATCCACCTGGACAGGCAGTGGGACCTCAGTTTAAAGACTCATTTGAAAGATCTCCAACAGTGCGAGGCCATGTTCAAACTGGATCGTCACACTTAAAAACTTGTGTCAGCTCTGCATTACTGTCCGATCTGAAAAGGTGTTTGGCAGCATGCTGACTGAGAGCCCAGTGAACTATGTGAATCATTCTCAGACCTTGGGAATCCCCTCTCACATGGATGATGACATTCAAAGTCATTTCTGATGGATGAGTACTGCCTTAGCCATGTGAGCAATAACAGCATTTGCTGATAATGACTGGCCAATGGGCTGAGAAGTGGCAGATGGAGTTTAATTCAGATAAAAGCGAGGTGCTGCATTTTGGGAAAGCAAATCTTCGCAGGACTTATACACTTAATGGTAAGGTCCTAGGGAGCGTTGCTGAACAAAGAGACCTTGGGGTGCAGGTTCATAGCTCCTTGAAAGTGGAGTCGCAGGTAGATAGGATAGTGAAGAAGGCGTTTGGTATGCTTTCCTTTATTGGTCAGAGTATTCAGTACAGGAGTTGGGAGGCCATGTTGCGGCTGTACAGGACATTGGTTAGGCCACTGTTGGAATATTGTGTGCAGTTCTTGTCTCCTTCCTATCAGGAAGATGTTGTGAAACTTGAAAGGGTTCAGAAAAGCTTGATAAGGATGTTGCTGGGTCTGGAGGGTTTGAGCTACAGGGAGAGGCTGAACAGGCTGGGGCTGTTTTCCCTGGAGCGTCGGAGGCTGAGGGATGACCTTATAAAGGTTTACAAAATTCTGAGGGGCATGGATAGGGTAAATGTACAAAGTCTTTTCCCTGGGGTCGGGGAGTTCAGAACTAGAGGGCATAGGTTTAGGGTGAGAGGGGAAAGATATAAAAGAGACCTAAGAGCAACTTTTTCACACAGAGGGTGGTACGTGTATGGAATGAGCTGCCAGAGGATGTGGTGGAGGGTGGTACAATTGCAACATTTAAATGTCATTTGGATAGGTATATGAATAGGAAGGGTTTGGAGGGATATGGGCCGGGTGCTGGCAGGTGGGACTAGATTAGGTTGGGATATCTGGGTCAGCATGGACGGGTTGGACCGAAGGGTCTGTTTCCGTGCTGTCCATCTCTATGACTGTATGACCTTAGGAATGTGAGACCTGCAGACATACTGCCTGTAGTGATTGGAACGATCGGGGCTGTTAATCTGGTTCAATCAGGGAGCTCTGGCTGACAGATGGAAGGGGGTGTTTCAGAGATAATGTCACTCTACTGGCAGCCCTAAAATCAAGCGCGGTTCATGTATCAGGAAAGGGTGACTTGGTGATGAGGTACCAGCCTCTGTGGAGTTATTTCACCGCTCTCTTGCAGTACTGTACAGAAAGAGTCAGCTTAAGATCTGAGTTCAAGTTGCTGGAGTGGAGCTGGGGTTTTCCTGATAAAGATGGGAAACAGGATTCAGGTCTGATTTTGTGTTAGTAGCCTGCTTCCAAAAGGAAACGGAACATTTTGGATTCCTCTGGGAATGAGCCAACGCTCAGTTAGGATGGAAATGGTTCCATGAGGTACTGAACCGGAGACAGGGCTCAGGTACAGATGGCAGCTGCCACTGAGGCTGCTGCTTGTCCTCAGGCCAGGAGATTTTTGGAAATCTCACCTCTGCACAACAGGAATGTGAGCTGGTATCAGGGACTGTCAATCGCTCTTCCTGAGGGTGTTTCAGAGCAGCACCAGCTGACCCCTGCAGGCTGAGGGACCTGTGCACTCTCGGGTCTACCCTGGCCCATCAGTTAGGGATGCTGATGTGTTGTTTAGCAGCAGTGGAGAGGGCAGCTGCCCGCTGGCTCGTGTACTGGTGTGCCACAGAACAGAAGAGGTAGGAGCAGGCCATTCAGCCCTTCAGACCTGCCCCACCATTCAATGAGGTCTTCAATGCTGCTTCCCCACGCTATCCCTTTTTCCCTCAGTCTTTCAGATCTAGGAATCCACCTCTCCCTCTCTATCTCTATCCCCAATAAACTCAACAGCTGAGCATTCACAGCCATCTGGGCCAGAGAATACGAGACATTCCCTACCCCCTGAGCGAAGACGTTCAGTCCTGAATTGCTTGCTGCTTATTCTGAGCCTGTGACTCCCTTGCCAGAGCATGTACAAGTCTCCTTCCACTAACCAGCCCATTGATTTATGAAATAACTTTGTATGTTTGAATGAGATCACTGCTCATGCTTCGCAACTCGAGGGCTCAGTCCTGATCACCTTCCCCCAGGACTATCACTCCATCTGGGATGGGATTCAGCAGAGCTCCGTACTGACTGAGGAACAAGTGTCTCGGTGACCACCAGTCCCCTTCACCGTGAGGTCACTTTACCTCCACCTGTAGATCCTGTGTTTGTGGTGGTCTCTTCCTCTCCCGCTTGGTTGTCTCCTCTGTCCTTCAGTGGACCTGATTCTGAGGGTGTGGAAACCACTTCCACCTTCTTCCTTTCTGGAGCTCAGCTGGAATCGAACCTGTGTGCCTGATGCCAGACAAGTGAGGACCTCCTGAAATGACAATGCTGTTCATTCAGTTTCCCCTCTTGACTTGTGACATGGGACACTTTCCATTTGATCACATGTTCTTACTGAATGTTCGAATTGCCTTCCACATCCATGACTCACCCCAGGCGTGGTTCTGACACCCAGGCAGCAGACTGACATCAGCAGCTGCTGAGCCCTGGCTCCTTGGGGGCATTTTCAGGAAACACGGTTTTAATGAACCCGCTGCCCCGCTGGGAAGTGGTCTCCAAATAGATACAGGCAAGTCTGCCAGACTGTGCTGCTCCTCCTGCCTGCACTCGGGAAGTAAAAGGAAAGCTGAAGTCTCCACAGTGTGATAGACAGAGCCCGAGACGGCTGGTGTTGGTTTAATCCCAGGGTCACCATGCCTCAAGTCAGGGGAGAGAGGTTGAAAAGGAGAGTCCTTCATGGTAACCAAAGCTGGTGAGGGATTTGAACCCACACTGTTGACATCAAATGGAATTCAAACTGACTGTCCAGCCAACTGATCCCTTTCTCAGAAGAGGAAGCTGAGGTGGAGGAGGCGGCCGGGCACCTGCTCAGCACAGCAAGATCCCAGCGTATCCTGCTCAGTCTTTCAGCTGGTCAAAGTGAAGGAATAGGTTTATGGTCCCCCGCATGAACACAGTCCCGTGTTCAAAATGTTCATCTGCTTTATCAGATGATCCTGAGCTGCTGTGTGATGTTTGATTGACTGACCCAGTAGCTCTATGAAGTGACTCCAGTGTTACTGTGTTAGATTCACGGGGTTATACCAATGGTGATGAGACAGTGTTGTGAAGAGATGGTGTTCTGTCCCGTTCCCCCTTGCTGAGGCCTGTGGTCACAGGTCGGACTGATGGGTGGGAAACAGCTTCGAGTTCTCCCTGAGTGTGTTTTTATATTGAAGTGAGACAGAAGACCCATCAGTAGATGAGGTCAGGCCCACACAATCCCAAAAGGGTTTTGGTTTGGTTTTGCTGATTGCTGGACCTGAAAGCTGAGTTCTCTGCTGCGAGACTGAACTTTTAGACAGAGCTGCTTCCTCCTAAAATAAATCAAAGGGGAATATTGTTCCTTTTGATTTTCTTTTCACTGGACTGGAGAGAGACAGCACATGAGAACAATAGCCTAGCCATGTCACTGAATGGCCTTCGCTAAGGTGTGTTTCTGAGATACTGCCTGTATTGGAAGATTGGTGGTTAAACAGTGTGTTATCTTGTGCAGTATTTCAATTGAGTTAAATTATGCTACTTCCTTTTTTTGTTGTATTTTAACTATGTTGTAAGAATAACGTGTGTATTGATTGTGTGATTGGTGGTCCAATCGAATCACATCTGGAACACAGTATCTTCCAGTTCTCTTTTAAAACAAGTACAGTGTAGGGACTCAGTTGTCTCCATACTGGGAGGTCTGGTTTGGACAATAACTAAATAAGAGTTGCTGTTGGAGATCTCTGATTCACGTGCAGTTTGTACAGCTCCTCAGCAATAGCCGAAAAGAATCCCAGAGTAACTGTGGAATGATAAAGTGTTTACATTTCTGTTAAGGCTGACTGAAACACAGCACTGTCTCAACACAACAATGAAAAAGACACTGGTGAGGCAGACGTTAATGGGGCTCATTCATGCTGCCAATTGAAGTCAGTGCTGGCTCCATCCACATGTGATTTGTGCCCCAAACCAGCAACACAACCCCCTGGTGTTTGTAGACAGATGCTGTGCAGGCATTTCCACACACAACAAGCCAACAGGAATCTCTCTTTCCTCACAGCTAACCTCTCCACCCCTTGCAGTTTGGGAGTAATGTGTGTCCAAACACAATCATTCAGGTCAAGATTGAATAGATGGCTGCTCAGGAGGGTTTTAAGGGTGCTATTCACTTCAGAAAGCAGGGGAGCTGTTTGAAAGTGCTTCAACTCTGAGGTGAATGAGGAACAGAGAAAAACAAAGGAAGACAAGCACTTTTTATAATCACCTTACACCAGAAACATTGACTCTCCTCCTCCTGAGCTGCTGCATTTTTCCAGTGCCACGCTTTTCGACACTGACACTCCAGCATCTGCAGTCCTCACTTGATACGAGACATTGCAAAGTACCAATGAACTACTTTCTTCAAGCATCAACACTTCAGTAATGTCAGAAATGCTACAGCCACATTTTGCACAGTGATGTACCAGGTACTGCAAGGTGGTAATGATTGGATTGTAATCTGTTTTTGTTACATTGATTGAGGGGTACTGGGGTGAACTTTACTGCTGTTCCAAATCAAGGTCCATGACGTGTCCCACATCAGCAGAATCAAGAAGTCAGGGCTTTGATATGAACATCTCACCTGAAAGGCATTTCCCTTCTCCCTCAGTACTGCACTGGAGTGTCAGCTCAGAGCTTTACTCTCAAGCTTTGAGGGGAGGACTTGATACAAGAAGCGAGAGGGCTGCGCTCTCTGAGACCAAGAAACATCCCCAACCATTTTTCTGGGGTCAGTCAGCGGTCTTCATGGTGATGGAGGTGGGTGTCAAAGTGGGACCTTGGAATAGACTGTCTCTCTGTCCTCAGAGCCCAGCTTCAGAGAAGGAGGTGGTTTGTGTGATTGGGACTGGATGTTGTTGCTTGGTGCCAGGAATGGAATCCACTCACTGCCAGCAGAGGGCAGTGCTACCCTTCAGTGCCCCAGTGTTCCATGTTCTTGAGATGGCTGCTGTTCGTTTTCTGACAGGGAGGAAAAGAAAAGAGTCTCCCAATCATTCCATTGCTGAGAAATGTCCGACACACTCTTGCTTTGTATTTAACTGAATGTGTTGAACGCTGAACTCTGGCAGCTGCTGGCAAAGAGGGACCCAGAGCAGACAGCAAGAGCCGTCACCCAGTCACCGGGGAAGATGTGAACGTCATGGAATGATCCGAAGGAAGCTATCCTCAAGGGCCAGGATGCATTGGTGATTAGATTACTTACAGTGTGGAAACAAGCCTTTCGGCCCAACAAGTCCACACCGACGTGCAACCCACCCATACATTTACCCCTTACCTAACACTACGGGCAATTTCCCATGGCCAATCCACCTGACCCGCACATCTTTGGACTGTGGGGGGAAACTGGAGCACCCGGAGGAAACCCACACAGACACAGGGAGAATGTGCAAACTCCACACAGTCAGTTGCCTGAGATGGGAATTGAACCCGGGTCTCTGGCGCTGTGAGGCAGCAGTGCTAACCACTGTGCCACCGTGCCGGCCACAAAGCACACCCAGTGAATTAACCTGCATTAATGACAGGACAAAATCACTGGTAGCCCTGAGGAGTACATGTTCCACCATTCTGCATTGTCGTGTGAGGTGGGAGGCCCAGTGTGAGGAGAGCAGTGTTTGGGACCAGCTGGGCCTGGTTGTTATGGGGCCATTGATTGGGTTTATTAACCCGAGCCAAACAGGACAGCGCAGACTGACCAATCTGAACAGGGGATCAGCACCTCCTCACTCAAGAGCTGACTCCCAGCTGGCTGGCCACGAGAAGATCGGCTGACTTGCTGATGGAATACCAGCAGTTATTTCCAAGAGATTGTCCCTCACTTTACCCTATCGCCACGTGCTGAAAGTCGGAGTGCAGGGCAACATCAGTGAGCCTTCATGTAGGTCTGCTCCTGGCTGCGTACAATTCGATTGTCCACCTCATCTCTCTGATTCTCTGTAGCCTGGATGCCCTTGAAAAAGGAGCATGTGGTCTCCATGGGGAATGGGTGAGCTCGAAGCCTGCTACAGCAAGTGGGTACCAGAGGAGTTGGAGTTCATTATCAATCCCAGAATCACACTTCCAATCAATGAGCTTCCATTCAGGCCACTCACAGAGTCACAGAGATGTACAGCATGGAAACAGACCCTTCGGTCCAATCCGTCCATGCTGACCAGATATCCCAACCCAATCTTGTCCCATTTACCAGTGCTTGGCCCATATCCCTCCAAACCCTTCCTATTCATATACCCATCCAGATACCTTTCCAATGTTGTAATTGTACCAGCCTCCACCACTTTCTCTGGCAGCTCATTCCATACACACACCACCCTCTGTGTGAAAACATTGCCCCTTAGGTCTCTTTTATATCTTTCCCCTATGCCCTCTAGTTCTGGACTCCCCCACCCCAGGGAAAAGACTTTGCCTATTTATCCTATCTGTCCCCTCATGATTTTATAAACCTCTATAAGGTCACCCCCCCCAGCCTCCAACACTCCAGGGAAAACAGCCCCAGCTTGTTCAGCCTCTCCCTGTAGCTCAGATCCTCCAACCCTGGTAACATCCTTGTAAATCTTTTCTGAACCCTTTCAAGTTTCACAACATCTTTCCGATAGGAAGGAAACCAGAATTGCACATGATATTCCAACAGTGGCCTAACCAATGTCCTGTACAGCTGCAACATGACCTCCCAACTCCTGTACTCAATATTCTGACCAATAAAGGAAAGCATACCAAATGCCTTCTTCACTATCCTATCTACCTGCGACTCCACTTTCAAGGAGCTATGAACCTGCACTCCAAGGTCTCTTTGTTCAGCAACACTCCCTAGGACCTTACCATTAAGTGAATAAGTCCCGCTAAGATTTGCTTTCCCAAAATACAGCTTCTCGCATTTATCTAAATGAAACTCCGTCTGCCACTCCTCAGCCCATTGGCCCATCTGATCAAGATCCTCTCAGGTACTCTGTGTTCTGACTTAACTTTCTTCACTGTCCACCACACCACCAATTTCCGTGTCATCTGCAAGTTACCTCACCATTATGTTCCATCATTAAAATGCTTGTGTTTCTGTTGAAGGGAAGCTATGATCTTCCTTTCCAAAAGGATGGTCATTCATTTGATTCTTGTTTTCACAAGAATATAAAGAGAGATTGCTGGGTGATGGGGGCTTACAGGCAGGAAGGAAGTATATCTCATGCTGCCTTCTGCTAATGAAGTTCCAATCAAGACAAGGATTCATGTTAAATGTTGTACTTAACCAGCGACCTTGGGGTCAGTTAACTAAGGCAATTCAGATGACAACACGAACACAAAAAGAGGACCTGTCACTCCTTCTGTTCTCCTTGCTCTTGCGCAGTTGTGTTGAAAGGCAGTTGTACTGCACCCGAATAAACATCAATAAAATGCAGATGATCTGCTCCTGAGCTCACTGCTGTTGATGGGATCTTGCTCTACACCATTTCACAACAGCATTCCCTGGAACACTGCAGATCCAAAAGCTTTTTATTGGTTCTCGCACTCAGCTGGTTCCACTTGGATCGAGGTGTACCCAGACAATCTCTTGCAAAGGTTTCCCTTCATGTTCTTGCAACATTCCTCCTCATGTTGCCCAAGGATATATCCTCAGATCCCTCCCATTTCTCGACTAGATACTGTCCCTGACCCTCACTTTCCATTTCTGCTCAAAATTCACTTCCTTCCATGAACCTCTCAGCGTCCCTAGCTCTCTCTGCTCTTTCAGGTTCTCCTTTTAACCTACACTTTTCACCAAGTTTCGGGTACTTCTCCTGATGTCCCTGTGGTTCACTGTCAAATTCTTTTGGATAACTCTCAGAAAGCTTCATAAGATGTCTAACTATACTCAACACCTTCAACAGATGCAAGTTGTTGTTGACGGATGGACGGAGATATCCTCGTAGTTAAAAGGCTTCAGTAGAGAAACAGATCAATGTACCACTGACAGCTCAGTGAGTAACACAGTCAACTCTCAGCTACATGGTCCCAGGTTCAAATCCCACTCCAAAGTTTCAGCACATAAACGGAGGCTGACAGTTCGGTGCAGTGCTGTGGGAGGTGCCACCTTTCAGATGTGACAGAAAACCAATGACCCATGTGTCTCTTCAGGTGGATATGAAAGATCCCATGTCACAATTTGGTCAGCATTCTCCTGGCCAATACTTATCCCTCAATCAGCAGAGCAAAATACAGCTTACCTGATCCCAATCATATTGTCAGGCACGTTCAGAACAAAATGATGCTTCTGGAATATGGAATTTAACCTGTGATGTCAACACAACCATAGCAGAGGTGCAAGTCTTCTTCCTTTTCGATATCAGCTGAAACTGAGATCAGCAAAGCTGCAGCACAGAGCAAGGAATAAACTGCAATTTCTGTGGGTCTCTGTGCTCTCTGATTGTCAGTGAGTAAACTAACAGTGCTAGCAACAATGTGTTTAAAGGTTTAAGATGTCTCTATGCTGAAACACCTCATCTCTCTGTCTACACAATTAACTAAGATTTACACCCAATACACGTTGACTGTCTAGTTCTCTGAAGCCTAATCCTTTAATCCCTTCACACCCGAGTGCCTACAGTCGTGTCCCTGTCTCTCCTTTATCTGACTTGCTTACAGTCCCCTTCTCATCGTCTTCTTGAAAATTACATTTCAGTTCCTTTATCATCCATTCTTCAGACAATTCCGGGAAGTGACAGAGCTCACATCTCATCCTAACACCAATCGGACCTGCCTGACAATATGTGGGGTGGGAATATGGAACAAACACAGTGATGTACTGCTTGGATTTATACAGAACCTTGAACATCATAAATCATCTCCAGGAGCATATCATTCAGAATATGAAAGCAGGCCACATCAGAAGATTTCAAGACAGGAGACTGTCATGGACAGAGTTGATATGTTTTTTTGTCTTGTCCATATCTTTGCTGTGTATATTTCCACACTTCCAGAATGTTTTGACCCAATTTAAATCATTTCCAGCAGTAGTTTTAATCAGTGGAGCATACAGATGATTTTTTATTATCAGATAATTCCTCCAGAGACTTTAAGACTAAAAGGCCATTCACCCTATCCAGTCCGTTCGACCTTTAATGAGAGCAGGGCTATTCCTGAAGAAGGGCTTATGCCCGAAACGTCGACTCTCCTGCTCCTTGGTTACTGCCTGACCTGCTGTGCTTTTCCAGCAACACATTTTCAGCTCTGATCTCCAGCATCTGCAGTCCTCACTTTAACCTAATCATCTTCAATTCCACATGACCTTATTGCTGACTTGAATGGGTGACAACTTATTCTGAGATTTTTTGATGAGGGGAATTAACTTTTCCGCATACACCCTCTCAAGTCCTCTGCGAATCATGTATATGTCAAGACGGTCACCTCTCATTCCTCTAAACTCTGATGAGTACAGACCCAACTTACTCACCCCAAGGATCAGCCCAGTGAATCTTCTCTGGCTTGTCTCCAAAGCCAGGATATCTTACCTTCGGGAAGGGGACCAAAATTGTTCACAGACTTTCAGCTGTGTTCTGACAAGTGCCTTGTATAGTTTTTTTTATAAGATTGCCCCTTTTTTAAACATTGCCCCTTTTTGAAATAAAGGCTGATATTCAATTTGCCTTCCCTGCTTCCTCCAGAACTTGGATGCTCACTGTGTGAGCAGTGCCATGCCTCTCTGCAGCTTTCTGCAGTCTTGTTCCATTTACTCCAGATTCATCTCCTCGGCTGCTTGATAACCTCACGTTTCCCTACGTGATATTCTTCCATGTGAACAGATGTGAATTAGGTTAGTATTCTGCCAAGTTTTTGCCCACTCACCTTAACCTGTCTATGTCCGTCTGGTGACTCTCTCTGGCCTATTCTTGCTCCCTGTTTTAATGTTCATATGTCTCAGGTATTATCTGGACTGTCACTGCCAACACCACTTTGCACTATACAAAACGCTGGTGCGGCCACACTTGGAATATTGTGTACAGTTCTGGTCACCCCATGACAGGAAGGATGTGGAAGCATTGGAAAAGGTGCAGAGGAGATTTACCAGGATGTTGCCTGATCTAGAGGGAAGGTCTTATGAGGAAAGGCTGAGAGACTTTGGTCTGTTCTCATTGGAAAAAAGAAGACTAAGAGGGGATTTGATAGAGACATACAAGATGATCAGAGGATTAGATAGGGTAGACGGTGAAAGTTTTTTTCCTAGGATGATAAAGTCAGTGTGTATGAGGGGGCACAGCTACAAACTGAGGGGTGATAGATTTAAGACAGATGTCAGAGGGAGGTTCTTTACTCAGGGAGTGGTAAGGGTGTGGAATGCCCTACCTGCCAATGTAGTTAACTCAGTGACATTGGTGGGATTTAAGCAATCCTTGGATAAGCACATGGATGATGATGGGATAGTGTATGGGGATGGGTTTAATTTAGTTCACAGGTCAGCGCAACATCGAGGGCCGAAGGGCCTGTTCTGTCCTGTATTGTTTGATGTTTATGTTATGTTAAGCACCTTAAAAGCTGTCATGTGTCTTCTTAGTTTAATTTGTCAGATCTTGTTTCGTGTACTAGGTATGATAAAACAAACATGCCATGTTGATGATCTTCATATCAGAATCAATCACCCCTCAGAGACTGATTAACAGCATGGTTTAGTTAGTTTAACATCATAAAACAGTACAACTTCAACTGGAGACATTAAAACAAGAGCAACTGAGTCCCACGTATGCTGTTTCTGCACTCCCAGTCTGACAGACTGATTGATGGGGTTAGATATAAATATACATAAGCCTCGAGTTATTCATGGTAAACTCTCGACAATGTAAAGGCACACTCACAAGGAAAACACTTGGTCAGTGAGGGAGGCTGAGAAGAGCATTTGAAGAGAAGGATGGAGTGGTGGCTGAGTAAAGCGGTGTCGTGAGGATTTGGCCTGAGGGAGGTGAAGGCTGACCTACCAAAGGCAGTGTTGTGGAGGCATACAGATATGTCAGATGGCTATGGGACTGAACAGGTTACACGGATAGAGGCAGCAACTTACTGCAAATGTTGGAATTGTATTGATAATAACAAATGCTGGAGATAGAGGGATCAGAGCTGAAAATGTGTTGCTGGAAAAGCGCAGCAGGTTCGGCAGCATCCAAGGAGCAGGAGAGTCGACATTTCAGGCATGAGCCCTTCTTCAGGAAGGCTTCTTCTTCTTCTGCTCCTTGGATGCTGCCTGACCTGCTGCGCTTTTCCAGCAACACATTTTCAGCTCTGATCTGCAGCATCTGCAGTCCTCACTTTCTCCTCGATAGAGGGGTCAGGCAATGTTGGTTTTTGAAAATAAGGAAAAGAATGTTTAAAGATATTAAAGTTAGCAACAGGTGCTCCTTGTGTGAGTGGGAATTTCATGACTGTCCCATGCTGTCTTCTTGCTCCTGGGGATGATGATAAGAAAATCATTGTTGGTTTAAAGATAGAATAACTCCCTGCTGGGTTCCGAAAACCAACCTCGAACTTCCCAGTCACCGAGAATGTTAGGTTAGCATTTGGGTGTGAAAGCTCTAGAGACAGCGTGAGGAGTAAATAAACAGAAATTGTGATGAAAATGCTTTCTGACACCTCTGACAAAAACAGTTCGACACGACATGAGAATCAGAGTGGCAGGCAACGAGTCAGAGGTGGAGCCAATGACAAAGCTGAGAAGGTATTCGGACGAGGACAAGGCGATGAGGCTGACTTGTTGAGAAACAGAACCCTCTCTGGAGAGAGAATTCATTTGTTCACAATCTCGATGCGGTAGATACTGTTTTGTCCTGACAGTCAGTCAGTCAGTCTCACTACTGTCTCAATCAGAAAATCATGGCTCCAAGACCTGAGCCAGTGAGGATTCAATACTGAGCTGAGGGTAGGATCAAACATCGCCACAACTTCATTGGATGGGGCATAAAAGAATCTGCCTTATCATGTCAGCATAAAAGATTCCCAAGATTTGCAAAAGCATGGAGAATTTTCCAGGTGTAACAAATTGACCTTCCACAGTCTCCACTCTGTGTCTTTCTCATCTCCACCCTGTCAGCCCTCCTTTTAGAATTATTTCCTAATCCACCTCTTTGATCAGTCTTTCTCTCACCTTTCTTCTCAAGATGGCAAATCCAAGACTGGACCTACAACACTGAATGAACCAAACAGATGTTATATCCACACGCATGACAAATGTGATATGTCAGGGCAGGACATCCCACTGACTGGTGGATCATCACTGGTGTGTCAGCACTTCCCTTTGGCTGTTAGTAACAGACACAGGACTGATCATAACCTTCCCACATGACCTTGCAAACCTCATGTGCAATGTAATTTTGTAACTGGGCAGAATTTGGAGACCCTTCCACTCACTCCACCCCTCTCCACTGCCCTCAGAACATTCACTCTGTTTTTCCCTCCACAGACCTGCTGAGTTTATCCAGCAATTCCTGCATTTGTTTGTCTGGATCTAGTGATATTTTTGGAATGAATGACAACTTGGGGGACAAAAGATGCCTGATGCATTTGTCGTGACAAAGTCTAGACCAATCCAAGCCAACTTGAGAACCAATCAGCACCCTTTTCTCATGAAATGTGGCATCCTGCAAATTGTTTCAGCTGGACACTGTGATGCAATGTGAAACGTCATTGGCTCCCTTTCCTGCCACTAACAGCACCGAGTGAGTCTGCACATTGATTCCAGTCAGAACAAAGGGATCACCATTCAGTTCAGGACAGACAGTCACACCTTCAACTTGCAAAACCTCAAAGCTGGTCCAAAGGTTTATGAACAGTTACTGAGTGAAATCTTTTTTGGCGGATATCTGCTCTCTTTTTGTACAAACTCTGGAAGGCAATTCAGTTGTCAGTTGATCACTGTGCCCAAGCCTCAGCAGGTCTTGGCCTGGAGATAGCAGGCACCTTGTATCACCCACACACTCCAAGGTCCCACAGTCACAACTGACCAACACACCCTTTTGTTCCAGACAGGGATCCTGCTTTCTTGCAAGTGGGCAAGGTGGCACAGTGGTTAGCACTGCTGCCTCACAGCGCCAGAGACCCGGGTTCAATTCCCGACTCAGGCGACTGCCTGCGTGGAGTTTGCACATTCTCCCCGTGTCTGTGTGGGTTTCCTCCGGGTGCTCTGGTTTCCTCCCACAGTCCAAAGATGTGCGGGTCAGGTGAATTGGCCATGCTAAATTGCCCGTAGTGTTAGGTAAGGGGTAAATGTAGGGGTATGGGTCTGGGTGGGTTGCGCTTCGGCAGGTCGGTGTGGACTTGTTGGGCCGAAGGGCCTGTTTCCACACTGTAAATCTAATCTAATCTAATCTAATAACACCAAGTTGGATGAGAAAATGAACCACTCTGCCTGCAGGCAAAAGCCGGCTCAGCGTTTGACAGGCTCTCTGGTAGACCTGGGGAAGAGCAGACAGCTTGTCTCACAAGGAAGAGCAAGTGTCACATCACCTCTTTAAGAGCACAGGCTTTGAACAACCTGCCACCATCACAGCGCAGGAACCAGCAACAATCAAATCCCTAGAGGAGCTAATCAAACCAGAGGGACTGCGGAGGCTGGAAATCAGAAACATACACTGAAACTGCTGGAAAAGCTCAGCAAGTCTGGGAACATAGCACATTGAACAGTATAGCACAGCACAGTACAGGCCCTTTGGCCCTCGATGTTATGCCAACCATTTATCCGACTCTAAGATCAGACTAACCGATATACCCTCCATTTTACCACTATCCAAGTATCACTGAAATGTCCCTAATATCTCTGACCCTACTACATTGCTGGCAGTCCATTCCACATACCCACCCCTCTCTGTGTAAAGAACCTACCTCTCACATCTCCCATAAACCTTCCTCCAATCACCTTCAATTATAAACCCTCGTGACAGCCATTTCCGCCCTGGGAAAAGTCTCTGGCTATCAACTCTATCTCTGCCTCTCATCATCTTGTACACCTCTATCAAGTCACCTTTCATTCTTCGGCACTCCAATGGGAAAGGCCCAAGCTCCCTCAACTTCCAGTCCAGGTAGCATCCTGTTAAATCTCCTCTGCACCCTCTCTGAAGCTTCCACATCCTTCTTATAATGAGCTGAACAAAACTGAACACAATGTTCCAGGTGTAGTCTAACCAGGACTCTACAGAGCTGCAGCATAACCTCATGGCTCTTAAACTCAGTCCCCCTGTGAATGAAAGCCAACACACCATACGCCTTCTCAACAACCCTATCAACCTGGGTGGCAACTCTGAGGGATTCATGGATATTCAACCCAAGATCCCTCTGTTCCTCGACACTGCCAAGAATCTTGCCTTTAACTCTGCATTCTGCGTTCAAATTCAACCCTCCAAAATGAATCACTTCACACTTTTCCAGGTTGAACTCCATCTGCCACATCTCAGCCCGGTTCTGCATCCTGTCAATGTCCCATTGCAACCTCCAACAGCCTTTCACACTATCCACCACTCCACCAACCTTCATGTCATCAGCAAACTTACTAACCAACGCTTATAGTTCCTCATCCAAGTCATTTATAAAGACCATAAAGAGTAGAGGTCCTAGAACTGATCCTTGTGGAGCATGACTGGTTATTGGATTCCTGTACTGGGGGTGAAGACTTTGGCTGTTTACATTTTCTGTGTCCCTCCTCGACATGGTCACCTCTCAGCCTCTGCCTCTGCAGGGAACAAGGCCCTAGGCTAATCTAACCTCTCCTTCCAACTCAAAATCTCCAGTCTCAGAACATCCTGGTCAATCGCTTTTTCACTCTTTTGGATTGAAGAACATCCTTCCGAAAGCAGGGCAACTGGAATTGTGTGCAGAGCTGACCCCCTGGGTCACCGCTCCAGTGAACCCCACTGTGGGGGTAGTGTGGTGAGGGCAGGAGGTCTGCTGTCACTGGGGTTAACAATTGGCAGCAGCACCCAGTTCAAAAATTATTCCATTTTGGGAACGAGGTTAGAATCCAAGATGTGTCAGAAGAGAGGGGTACCATTGAGATGTTTTTAGCAGTCAGTGAAGTGATTGGGGTGACAGTGTGAGGAAGCTCATTCAGCCTCGCAGAGAGATGCTGATACTTTGTCAAAACCTGACCAGGTTCAGCCTGACCACTTCCTCTTTCTTAACCTGGATGTACAAATCAAACTGAAAGCGACGCTTTCACTTTTGAATCCAAGCTCTCAGATGACAGAATGTGTGTGATGAACTTTTACCAAACACGTGCATTGACAGTAACCCAGAAAAAAAACCCTTTGTTTATTTGATTGATGCTTATCTGTTGAAGTGACAGGAGAATTATCACCTCATGGACAGTGGTCCCAGGCTGCACATTTCGAAAGACCCAGTGACATAGATTTCCAGAATAAAAGCAAATTAGATTAGATTAGATTACTGACAGTGTGGAAACAGGCCCTTCGGCCCAACAAGTCCACACTGACCCGCCAAAGTGCAACCCACCCAGACCCATTCCCCTAACACTGTGAGCAATTTATCATGGCCAATTCACCTGACCCGCACATCTTTGGACTGTGGGAGGAAACCGGAGCACCCGGAGGAAACCCACGCAGACACGGGGAGAACGTGCAAACTCCACACAGTCAGTCGCCTGAGTCGGGAACTGAACCTGGGTCTCTGGCGCTGTGAGGCAGCGGATGCTGGAATCTGAAACCAAAAGAGAAAATGCTGGAAAATCTCAGCAGGTCTGGTAGCATCTGTAAGGAGAGAAAAGAGCTGACGGTTCGAGTCTAACTAACAAGTGGGCGGCACGGTGGCACAGTGGTTAGCACTGCTGCCTCACAGCGCCTGTAGACCCGGGTTCAATTCCCGACTCAGGCGACTGACTGTGTGGAGTTTGCACGTTCTCCCCGTGTCTGCGTGGGTTTCCTCCGGGTGCTCCGGTTTCCTCCCACAGTCACAAAGATGTGCGGGTCAGGTGAATTGGCCAAGCTAAATTGCCCGTAGTGTTAGGTAAGGGGTAAATGTAGGGGTATGGGTGGGTTGCGCTTCGGCGGGTCGGTGTGGACTTGTTGGGCCGAAGGGCCTGTTTCCACACTGTAAGTCTAATCTAACCTTTACCTCCCTTTTTCTCCCATTTTTTAGCTTTGGCAAAGGGTCAGTTAGACCCGAACCGTCAGCTTTTTTCTCTCCTTCCAGATGCTGCCGGACCTGCTGAGATTTTCCAGCATTTTCTCTTTTGGTTTTCCAGGAGTAGGGGCTGGAATGCACATTGGGAGTTACCTTCACATTTCATTGGGGTTAAATTTCAGGAATTCTTGGACAGTAATGGTCTCAAGGATGACTTGGTGCTAGTTCATAGTGACAGGACAAGCACATCAAACTCCCCAACTTTGTTGATCAACCACAGAAACATGGCTTAACAAAGGACTGAGAGGTTTTTAATAACTAATTTCTTTATTTCTACTTTTATCCAAGGAAGATACTGCCGTGCTTTTTAAACTTATCTCTTTACATTTCTATCTCTGTACTAAAGATTTTGTCCTTTTGTATATACCTTCGTATCTCAGATAGTGCCAGGAATGGTGGCATTGTACACTGTTTGTTTGTACCCATATCTGAGCACATGTGACAATAAACCTCAATCTCATGTGAATCTATTTCCATCTTGTGTCATTTGTACCTCAACCCATTCTCCCCACCTCGGTTCTGTCAACCTTCATCTCCTTCCACAGCAAAAATGGAGTTTTCCATTGAACCCCAGCCTCGACAGGTTTTCATCGAAGGGTTGGGAAGGAGGAAGGGATGGAGGGGATTGCAGATTTCCACTCCGTTTTTGTGTGAAGTGTGCTTTCTGCCCTCACCCTTGAATGGACTCGTTCACATTTAAAAGTCAAAAACTGGCCCTTTGTTCTGGTCTCTCCCCATCACAAAGGAAATCGTTTCGCTTGATTGAGTGATCAAATCCTTCAGTTGAACATCTTGGGTTGATCAGCCCTTTAACGTTTAATTCTTGAACTGAAGGTCTATCTAACCTGTCCTCGTAATTTTACCTTTGCAGCCTGTTCACAACATTCAAGACTGACTTTTACAATCTGTGAGGTCAGGTCAATCACACATGAAACTCGAAAATCCATCAATGTGTCTGAACAGATTGGTGTGGGAGAGAGCAGTCGAGTCCTTAATATAACAATCTCCCCGTTAAAAGGGGGCTCCAGTGAGAACGTGCAACTACACGTGAGATTGAGCAAACAAGACCCCTTCTTGTGTGGACATGGAGAGTCGTGCCACTGTGGATCTGAACCTGGGCCAGGCTTGGGGTGTGCGGTTCCACAGGCGATCCAAGATGAAAATTATACCCAACATTTGGGACTCGGGTATTTTTGTTGGTCCCAGAGGAACAGGAAAATTCACCAAAATGGCCCCCTCAGGCTTCGATCCCTGCCATCCTTTGACTAACATCAGCGGACTGATGATTTGAGACTGATTGCGTGGGCATGCTGTCCAAGGGTGAACAGGCACCTTTCCTACATGACAACAGTGACCACAGTTCATTGACAGGTGTCTGACCCTCAGAAAGAAGCTAGAGAAATACAAGTGCTTTATTTCGCTGACCTTGAAGCAATTCGGGGGAATTGTAGGTCTGATTTTCAGGCTCCATTGAAAGCCCTGCCTTGCGTCCTGTAGCTCAACGGCAGAATTTAACTGAGGCTGGGGAGGCGGGGGTGATGGGAGCGGGCACCTATCTTGGCCACCAGGGTGGGCAGTGCCAGCCTAGGGTCAAGTCAGAGGTCACAGCCTGCTCACACATAATCACAGCATGATGGGCTATTCATTGAAAACTCACCCTACCTCACTAGAAAGCAACATGGTGCTTTCAACAACAAATGATGAAGTGACTGAAATCCGACCTCTGCCCAAACACTTCATCATTACAGAGTCAAGTGCGATTGTCTGCTGAGGAGCCGACTTGTGTTCTCTGAATAGGGTCAAACAGGGCTGAGTTGTGCAGAATCGGAAGTAATTTGTTAATCAGAATTGACTGAGGTCAATCTCAAACCAAACACATTGCATTATTACCCAATCTGTTCAAGTTAATCTTCCTCCCTCTGAGACCAGCAACGAGAGTTCACACATTGACCTCAAATCCAAACAAAACCAGAAAGGGAATTAACATTTAAATCATGCCAGTGAACGCAGAGGAGACTGTGATGAATGAAATGGTGAGAGCTTTCAGATATACCTCCAAGCATTTCAGATGATGGAGGACGTTCTGCATTGAACTATATAGGAGCAGGAGGCTATTCAGCCCATCCAATCTGCCTTGCCAATTAACCAGATCTGATAATCCTAATCTCCACATTCCTGCTTTTCCACACAATTGCCAATTCTTTTCCTGATTGAAAGGTGGTCTATCTCAGCCTAGAAGATATGGAATAACCCAACCTCAACAGCCCTCTGTCGTCAGGAATTCCATCGATTCACTCCCTTCTGAAAGAAGAAATTCCTTCTCATCTCTGGTGAAATGGTCAATGCATGATAAAGAGATGATGACTCCTGGTCTACAAGAGGGAACAACCTTTCCTTGTCTACCTGGCCAAGTCCTCTCAGAAGCTTGCATGTTTCAATAAGGTCACCTCTCAATCTTCTAGTGCAGTGAGGACAGGCGAAACCTCCTCAACCTGTCCTCATCAAACAATCCCTCCATACTGGTGAGCCATACTGAGTGAACCCTTCTCCAACACCGGTCTAGCTTTCCTGAGATAACTGGACCAAAACTGTTCAAAGCATTCCAGATGTAAACTGAAACTGTTCATAGACTTGTGAACACCTTGAAAATGAATTGCACGTTGTTATGCAGGAAACAGGCTGCTACTTGCAGTCACCAAGAGTTGTTTGAGATTTGCAGGAAATAATTTGAACTATTTCTTGCTTAGTTTCTCACAGTAGAAAATTATTTGAAATGATTCAGTTGAAAAGGGAAATGGAACAATGAAACCACTTCCTGATAATGAGTTGGAACTAACTCTCTGATGTGGGTGATGCTTCCCATCACAGGAGATCACAGAGAAGCTCAGTGGGAGGAGGGTCTTTCTTCCTGATGGGCCTGGGCCAACATTCATCTCTTGACCAATGTCACACATAAACATCGATGATCTCGCCTTTATCATCTTTGTACCATGTCTGAAGCAGCTGCTGTGTTTCTGAGATTACAGCGTGGACTGCTTTAGCTGTCAAACATTTCAGGAAACCCTGAGGTCGTGAAAAATGCTTAAAAAAAAACACACGTCTATCTTTGGAAGTGTTCCACTTGAGAGGCACTATCAACATCCTGGGGGTTACCACTGACCAAAAGCTGAAATGAGAAACCGGGTAGAGACCTGATTAGTGCCACATCCATCAACATCTCCTTCCTCATCACTGAAGCTCACTGATAACACGTCACACTCACAAGATAACTGCAGAAGTTCATCAAGGATCACACCACCCAAACCCACAGTCACTTCCAGAGGGACAACGACAGCAGACACATGAAAAGACCATCACTTGTGAGTTCCCCTCCGAGCCACACACTGACTCACTGAGCGCAGTGGCTGAGTGTTTAGCACTGCTGTCTCAGCACCAGAGACTGGTGTCTGTTTCTGCCCTGGGGTGGAGTTATGCACTGTCCCCTGTGTCTGTGTGGGTTTCCTCTGGGTGCTCTGGTTTCTTCCCACAGTGCAAAGCTGTGCAGAATAGGTAGACTGGCCAAGCAAGATGACCCATCGTGTCCAGGGATTTGCAGGCTAAATGGATTAGCCATGAGGAATGCAGTGTTACAGGGATGGCTTTGAGGGGTGGGTCTGTGTGGGATGCCCTTTGGTGGTTCAGTGGGGACTCAATGGACCAGCTGGCCTGCTTCCACATTGCAGTGACTTGGCAGTATCCAGTACATTGCTGTCCTTTCAGCAGTGTTGTGTCAAAACCCTGGATTGCCTCCCTCAGGGCACTGTGGGTCTACCTGCAGCACACACACCACGGTGGTACAAAAGGCAGCTGATTACCTCCTTCTTGAAGACAACTAGTGACAAGCAACAAATCCTGGACAGCCAGTGATGACCACAGACAGGGAAGAAGACATGTTGGCTTGTGTGCAGCACATTGCTCCTTCAGCAGCCAATGTTGACCATCTGATGAAAAATGAAAGCTCATTGTCCACCACATCCAAGCATCAGAAATATTCGCTGTGAGGTTCAAGTCCAACTACTGAAAGGAACTTTCTGGCACTGGACTTTATTGTCTTCAAGTTGGAAGAAAGTCAGTTTAGTGTGAGTCCAGGGATCATTTTTGCACAGAGTTTTGTGAATGTATGACTCCAGAAGATATCAAAACAAAACCTAATAAGATGATCAGAAGAAAGTTTGTGGATATTGTGTAGGATTTACAGTACAGAAACAGGCCATTCAACAAATCGGATCAATGTCAGTTTACATGGTGCCACACACCTCCTCTGTCTCACCTGTCAGCATCTCCTTCTAGTCTTTCCACTCATGTATTCATTGAATTAACGTTACTGTCCATTTCCATCACTCCCTCTGATAGTCAATTCTGGATTCTCCACATTCACTGGGTGAAAATTCATTGGATATATTGGTGACCATCTTCAACTCTTGGCATCTTGTTCTTGTCTCTGCATTGAGTAGATGCAAGCCAAGGGACAGAGGTCTGCTGTCCTTACCCAGGCTGGCATAGGTGTAATCCGAGATCCACAGCAAAGTGGCTGACTTCAGAAAGGGCAAACCACTCAGTTCAAGGGCAGTTAAGGAAGGGCTGTCCCAGTCAGAGATGTCCACATCCCATGAATGAGTAGAACAAACTGTTGCAATGCCTGTCCTCTATTGAAATCAAGCCCTTGTCTGAAACATTGACACTTCTTTAAAAGTCACGTCAGACACTTTGCACATTGAATGGAGTTTCAAAAAAGCCAAGGTGTATTGCAGTATTATTACCTTGGTGAGTGCATCATTGTTCAAAATCAATTTTCCCTTTGAATTCTGCTGCATGGAATTGAAAACTGAAAAAATCAAAATCTTTTCAACACAACAGTACACTACAATGAATTATATAGTTACGTGCTATGTAAAAACAGGCAACTCAACACCATGGCGAAAGTGACGACTGCAGGTGCTGGAGGTCAGAGTTGGGAGTGTAGTGCTGGAAAAGCACAGCAGGTCAGGCAGCATCTGAGGAGCAGGAGAATTGACCGCTCGAGCAAGAGCCCTTCATCAGGGTTCCTGCTCAGTTCTCCTGCTCCTCGGATGTTGCCTGGCCTGTTGTGCTTTTCCAGCACCACTCTGATCTTGGATTTGACATCATGCCTAACCTGTGGACTGTGATAAAAACAGGCCAAGGACAGAGCTAGAGGAACTCTCCTGCCCTTCCTCATTTCACCTCAGGGATTTGACTCACGATGGACACAGCAATTATGCAATTGTTTGGCTTTGTTAATGAAAACAACCACTCGCTTTAACATTGAATACTTCCAATCAGGTATTTCCCATTCAACAAGATCTGTGGGTAACTTTGGCTCTCTCACCATTTCAAGGCATTTCATTAAACTTGCTTACTTCACCATCCAGATCTGTTTTCAAAATAGGGAACCTGTGAAGTTAAATGGAAAGTTTTCTTGGACCAAGGTCAAATGTTCTTCGAGCTGGACGTACAATATCTTGTTGCACTTTTCCAAGAACAGCAGGGGAGTTCTCCCTCGTGTCCTGGGGCCAATATTGATTTGTCAAATCAACATCACTAAAACAGCTGATTTGGCCATGACCGCACTGTGCACTGAGTACGTACAGTGCACAATTGGCTATCTCGCCCTTCCTCTGTGACAACAGCGATGCATTTTGAACACAAAGCGCACTATGAGCTGCAAACTGCTCTGGGACATCCAGAGGTTGGTGAAGGAGCAATTGAAATTGAAATCCTTCTTTTTAAAACAGCTTGTAATGTGACGCTGGACAGCTTGTCCTGCAGTCCAAGGCTGTTTTCACTCAAGGCACCTGTAAAACATGAATCATGTTCTGTTAATCACTTTGAAGGTACATCAGAAAAGCAGAGCTACTTTGAAAATTAATCGCGCACAGCAGTGAACAGTGCCTGACAACAGAGAGCGAAAGGCTGAAACTAATTGCTTGGTCCAGAGAGAAAACACATGATACTGATACAATAGAGTCATTGGCAGAGCAAGGTGTGTGACATGCTCGCAAGAAATAAAAGGGAAAAGGAAGGATTGGTAAGGATGATCTCACCTTAAATCAAATAACGTGTTCTCTTCCATGTGCATTGAGAGAATGAACTGATACTCTGATGAAAAATGATGGACACAAACACATCCTCAGGTACATCCAACCTGTCCCATATCACCGTGAACCTTTGTGCATCAGAATAAATAAACTCCTAACCCTTCAAACCGAAATGCGTACCATATCTCCAGGAGGTGAGAAATCAGATCAAAACCCAGAGCAGAAAATAGCTTGCTCCTGTGATCCTTGGTTGATCAAAGTACAGAACATGACTCGGCTGCAGATAATTCTAGGTAGCGTCTTAGAGGCAGAGTCATAGAGATGTACAGCACGAAAACAGACTCTTCGGTCCAACTCGTCCATACTGACCAGATACCCTCAATTCATTTTAGATTAGATTACTTACAGTGTGGAAACAACAAGTCCACACCGACCTGCCAAAGCATAACCCACCCATACCCATACACTTACCTAACACTATGGGCAATTTAGCATGGCCAATTCACCTGACCCGCACATCTTTGGACTGTGGGAGGAAACCAGAGCACCCGGAGGAAACCCACGCAGACACGGGGAGAATGTGCAAACTCCACACAGTCAGTCGCCTGAGTCTGGAATTGAACCCGGGTCTCTGGCGCTGTGAGGCAACAGTGCTAACCACTGTGCCACCGTGCCGCCCACAGTCCCATTTGCCAGAATTTGACCTATATCTCTTTAATGCTTCCTACGTATACACCCATCCTGATGCCTTTTAAATGGTGTAATTGTACCAGCCTGCACCACTTCCTCTGGCAGCTCATTCCATACACGTACCACCCTCTGGGTGAAAACATTGTCCTTTAGTCCTTTTTAAATCCTTCCCCTCTCACCTTAAACCTATCCCCTCTATTTCTGGACTCCCCGACCCCAGAGAAAAGACTTTGCCTATTTACCCTATCCATGCCCCTAATGATTTTATCAACCTCTATAAGGTCACCCCTCATCCTCCGACGTTCCAGGGAAAACAGTCCCAGCCTATTCAGCCTCTCCCTGTAGCTCAAATCCTCCAACTCTGACAACATCCTTGTAAATCTTTTCTGAATCCTTTCAGGTTTCACAACATGTTCTGACAGGAGGGAGATCAGAAATGCACGCAATATTCCATCTTGTTACCTCCTTGCCCTCGATTTACTTTTGCCTATGAATATATGATCTGATGAATTCGGAGCAGGATTTGCCCATTTGGCCCCCTCTGCCTACTCTGCCATTCTGTCAGATCACAGCTGATCTGTTTGTGTTTTGAATTCTACATTCCCAGCTTCCTCTGAGAACCTTTGAGTCTCTTACCTAATAAGAAACCAGCCAGCTCTGCCTTAAAACTATTCAATGACCCCCAAGTACACCGTCTTCAAAGACAGAACATTCCAAATTCACACAACCCTCAGAGAGAACAAAATTCTCCTCAACTCACACTTGTTAATTTTTAAACACTACTCCTGCTTTTGAAGTCATTCTAAAGAGTAAACATCTTTACCACATCTACCTTGTCAGGACCATTCAAGATCTTATCCACTTCAATCAAGTCACCCCTTAACTCTTCCACACTGTTATGAATGACGATTCACTGCTGGAAAGGACAGTCGAAGCTGATACAGCAATAAATTTCAGAAGGAGATTTTGAAACAGAATATAAAAAAAACAGAATTGGATATGATCTACGCCTCATAGGAAAACATTGCAAGGATTTTTTCCCCCTTTCGAATACAGTAGCGCCTCTACTTACGAACTTAATCCGTTCTGGGACCCGGTTCGTGAACCGAAAAGTTCGCGAACTGAGTCAATTTTTCCCGTTGTTCGGATAGCGTAAGAATGCTTGGACGGCTGTTCCCAGCGCACGCGCCAAAGACGAACTGAATGAGATCACGCGGGGCCTGAGAGCTTTTGTGTTCAACAAGCGCGTAGCAAAGCAGAACAATGAAACCATGTAGTCGCACATGGGCTTTTTGCGTTCGTACCTTTGTTCGTACCTTGAATTTCGTACATATGTTGAAGCAAATTTTACGTACAATCCTGTTTGTAAACTGATTTGTTGATGAACGGGGTCATTTGTATGTCGAGGTGCTACTGTATTTACCTTCATCAATTGTCATCTTGAATTCTTGTCTTTCATTTTCCTCTGAAAGTTACAATTGAATTAGCATCCACCGCCGTTCCTGGCAAGATCAAGGAAGTGAAAATAATCCACAAAGAAGCTAGCACAGGCAGTGATGGGTTGAATGGTCTCCTGTGTTGCACTATCACTTGATTGAATGATGAAGAGTACTCAGTCCAATATGTTCATTGGTCATTTGAAGGATCACATATAATTTTCTCCTTCGAGTATGGCAGGCTTTTTAACAAAATGACCTCACTGCCAGTGCACCCTGTAAATTGATCCTGCTCACTTGCTGCACCGAATGTCCACGGTCACTTTTGTCAATAATTGTCTTCGGCCCACTCTCGCAGAAATAATTGACAGGCAGAGTCCTCCGATAATTGATTCAGACGGGAGCTATGATTTTTGGTACAAATTATTATATTTGATTGAAGATCTCAGAACTGCTTCCAGATTCCAGAAGATCCATGCTCTGTCGATGAATGTAGCACCGGGGTGTTGTGGAGTTTGGGATTGGTCGACCAGGGTTTATCACAATCGAAATTGTTCCATCATGGGTAAACTCTCCTGCTCAATTTAACCCAGCAACACAGAAAAGCTTTATCCTGTGCAGTCATCTGTGAAAATCCAAGAGGCCAAGAAATATTTCATGTAAAAATTAACAACTTTATTTCTTAAAGTACAACAGAATAATTAACTAAGAACTATTTACAACTCCTTCCTCTAACCTATCTTTTACTTTCCCTACTATAATATTAATCCAATAAAACTCCTGATTAAAATTGACTAAAAGATTCAAATTTCAAAATCAGCAGCAGGAGAATGTGCTCTTTATATTTTCCTCTGTCGAGTTGCTCTCCTGGCCTGTGTTGATGTTCTCTGTGCAAACTCCTTCCCTGGACAGGTACCTCTCAGATAGTTCTGACTAGCAGCCTACACCTATCGGTCTTCTGACAGTTCTCTTCCAACTGCTCAATTTTTCTCTGTCTTATACCCCCAAAATATCAGATTGTATCATTGGCTTTTAATATTGTCAATAAATTCAAAATTGATTGGAGTTTGGTATTTTGGGGTCTAAGTTAGACTGATTGGCTGAACTTGAATTTATTTTTGTCGCCGAGACAACCAGCTGCATTAACTGCTGGACCAAAATGTTTCCTTATATTTTGTTCAGAACACTCGGTGCTATCAGGTAGTTCTGCTAGCTTTTAGCTTTCTTAATAGTACAGTACACCCACATCTTCGTAACAAATGATGTTGGCTAAAAGCAGCGAGTAGATTGCAGAGAATTTCAACGGCTGTGGCATTTTAGAGCACAGCTGCCAGCTTGACTTGAATCCTCATATTTCTGTTAGAAATGCAATTGCTGGACACCGGTAGATAATGGCACGTCATATTTGTTAGTGAACAGCGGGACCAACCATCTATCACTTTACAATTAGAGGACTTTCCACATATTGTGATGCATGAGGCAGACAGAGCACACAATGACATCTGATTTCAGTTTCTCCTGAAACAGGTCACAAGCGTTAGGGCAGAGGCTGTAGCTGGTGGGGCACACTCTGCACTGAGCATCACTGCCAGGAGATGTCTCAGGCCTGCGATGGGGAGTGTGTTGAAAGATACTGGTGGTTGATAATTAACCAGTTTGGCTGTGTTATGAGCACACCTTCATTGGTCACCGAGTCCTGGAATGGGACCTGAAACCAGAGCTTGCAATGCTGAGAACAGGACCACTGCACCGCTCTCTCTATCACTGAACGAATCAATTGGAACGATGAGAGATAAGCAGCCCAAAGACTGAGATGATTGGGAAATCAAATGGGGATCAGTGTGGGGGGTGGGGTGGGGGAGGATGGCAGACTCAATGTCAGTTTATGTCCAGAAAGAAGGAGAGGGAAAGGAGCACCCTGACACCACCCCTGTAAGGAGGAGAAAGCGAGGTCTGCAGACGCTGGAGATCAGAGTCGATGGTCTGTTGCTGGAAACACAGAGTATCTGAGGAGCAGGAGAATCGACGTTTCAGGCATAAGCTATTCATCAGGAAATGTTCATGCTCTGGCCTCGAAAGATTGAGTTGCCATTCCATGACTAAAAAGATAACACTATTGTGCATCACTGCATATCCTGTGGTGTATTTCATGGGTAATCAATGTGGAGACACAACAATGCCAGGGAGTTTTTATTTCATCTTTTCTGGACTGTACAGATTGTGGGAAAGGCCATGGTTTATCCCCCCGTCCCAGTTGCTCCAAGTGAGCAGCTTGCTCAGCCATGTCAGAGAGCAGGTAAAGCTCAGACACACGATTATAATGGATCTGCAGTGCCATGAGACCAGACTGACTGAGGATGGCACATTTCCTGCCCACTATCAGGTGGACCTGATCGTGACTGATGACAGTTATCATGCTTAACTGTTCCTGGGACCAGATTTGAGTTCCGGATATTTCCTGCATGAATTTACATTTCATTAGCCACGGTGGGATTAAACCACATCCCTTCAATGAAAGCCCAGGCCCCCAATTAACGATGCAGTGATGTTAACACAAAACCATTGCCTTTCTTTCAAGGTTAAACACAGGATGGCAGTTGCACATAGTCTCCCATAACATGGCCTGATCCGTACTCCACAGGATCTCCCTTCCTTTTCACAAGTTGCTGGTCTATTTGCAGATGAACAGTGCAGAGTGCTGCTTTTCCATCACAGTAACCTGAGCAAATTACAGGACAGCCCATTAGGGCAGGATTACCTTGCAAAGGTGGGTCTGGGGAAGGAAGACATTTGAAGCAAGGTCAGGAATGGGGTGTCAGGTTTCGCTGGGGAAGGGGAAGACACCTACAGGAGATGTGGACAGTTGTTCTCTGGTCCATGAGTGTTTTGTGTTCAGCAGTGGATGGTGGATCAGGTAGAAGTTGGAGTACTGATCAGAGTATTGAGTGATGTCCCTCAAGATTATTCCCTTTCGTTGGGAGCGTTTCTGCTGGTCAGTGAGTATTACACAGGTGGCCTCACAGAAAGAGCAATAGTCAGACCTTCAATGGAGACATTCAGTAGCACTTCTTCACACAAACAGGAAGAGAGGGGTACAAGTATCTCACACGAAAAGCAACAGATGCTTTCTCAATGAATCATTTGAAATCTATAAATCACACAGGTCACTTGTTAGGCAGCTACCTGACAAAGGAGCAGCGCTCCGAAAGCCAGTGCTTCCGAATAAAGCTGTTGGACCATAACCTGGTGTTGTCATTTTGAACTTTCTCCACCCCAGTCCACCTCCACATCACTTGAAATCTGACATTGACAGATTTGTTTGCAAGCCCAGGGTTCTGGAATGAAAGCAAGTGGTCGAAGTTTGGATATGGATTGGTCGCAATCTCATTAAATGCTGCAGGAGGCTTGAAGGGCAGTATTCCAAAACACAGTTCTATGCATTATATTATTGCTGCCTCTGTCCATTCAAAAATTTATATAACAGCTGGAGAGGCATCACTCCAAGCTAAGAAGGTCTTTGCAAACTAGCATCACTGTTGTCCATGCTGCTGGTACCATTCGGCACCGCACTCCAGCCATTCATCCAACTGAGATAAATCAACCTCAAGAAGACAGGACCAAGAGTTGGATATGTGAGGAAATCTCTTGAATGAGACTTGAGTGAAGCCTTTGAGAAGGTTGGGCATAGTAGATTGATTAGTAACGTTAGGTCACATGGGGTTCAGGGAGTGCTTGCCAATTAGATTGGTGGTGGGAACCCTCTTAGCTGAGACCAGAGGCAAGTGGACGAGGTGCTCAGCATTATGGTGAACTCTGAATTAATGGAGGCAGAGGGGCTTAAACTGTTGAAGCCAAGGCCTTGGCTACGGTGGAGTCAAAGAGGGCACTGAGAAAGGGGAGAGTGAAAATATATGTCGAGAGAGGTGGAACAGGAAAGGTGGAAGAGAAAAGAGACAGAGAGATGAGAAAGGCTGGCAAGGAAGAGTTCGGGTTGTGGTCTTTGTCACTTCAAAAGAAGACTTCGACACACCTCTTTGTTAAAACACCAAATGGGACCAACGACACAGAATCACAGGATTGAAGGATTCCAGACATTCCAAGGTGGAGGATGGGAAAATAAACTGTGGCTGCAAAAGCTGCTCATTGTTTGAGGATTTTTCAGTGATCGAACTGATTTCCCCTGGATTTTAGAGCAATCATTACTGATTATTCAGCTTTGCATTGTTTTGGAACTTTTAAAAACAGAGATCAAAACAACAGCACGTTAAAAAGAGAGGAAGAGAGTGAGCAGGTACCAGGTGGGATGCACAAAAAAGGAGCAGTGAACTTTTACATCTAACTGTGACAACACTTCAAGGGCATCTGGATGGGTACCTGAATAGGAAGGGTTTAGAGGGATATGGACCGAATGCAGCCAAGTGGGACTAGATTAATTTAGGATATCTGGTCAGCATGGATAAGTTGGACAGAAAGTTCTGTTACCTGGCTGCACATCTCTCTGACTCTGTCACAGAATAGGAGGCCACTCTGCCCATTGTATCTGTCCCAGCCCTCCAAGTGAGCAATTCACGTTGTGACATTCTGCTGCCTTGCCCCAGAACTCAGCAGCTCCTTTCTTTTCAGACAACAGTCTCACTCTAGTTTGAATTTTTAATCAAATCAGCTTTCACCCTGAGGCAGAGCATTCCAAACTCTAACCACTCACTGCAGAACAAAAATAAATTCCCTCATCTCGTTTGTGCTTCTTTTGCGAATGAGCCATTTGTTTTTCACCTTTCTGTGATGGAACTGTTTCTCCCCATCCATTGTGTACAGACGAACTCGGACCAAGGATCAAGGCAGTGCTGAAATAATACTCTGCTGCTGCTTTGGAGGAAGATTTTTGTGGGCTTAAGGGTGTGTTTCAGGAGGTCTGCTCATTGCCATGATCCCCGTGTTGCATGATGCTTTACCAGTTACTGGGAAGAAAAGGTGTACAGTGTGTATCACAAGGAACGTCAGGCCAACTGACTGTAGGGAATTGTGTCAGTGAACTGCAGAAAATAACTGGCATTATAATGCAGGAACATGTCTATTCCATCCAATGGTACAGCCCAATCTGATCTGCTCTTAATAGTCGCAGCAATACTGAAATAAGGGATTTAGGTATTCAAACCATCATTAAGTGCTGGTGATAACAGTGGTTTTGCAGTATTGCCTACTCAGTTTGATTAAAATAACATCACATCCCATTAATATATTCCAATTTAATCATTTTGGAACTGACAAATTGCTGATAATTTTCATTCTTTAGCTTGCACAATTCAGCTGACTCACTGGAGTTAACAGTCTTTTGCAATGTGCTTAAGAAGGCTGCAGGGCATTGAATTAATGGGTTTTAGGTGTTAGCTGGGGATCAGAGACCTGGTCTGTACAACCCCACTCTTATCCCAGCAACAGCCTGGGAACTGAGCCAGAACTCATACTTCCTCTGGGATTAATATAAAAAAAAAGGTGATATCATTTCACACTTTCACTGCTGTAAATCTATAGATAATTTATAAAAGAAAAATCCCTTCTGGGCACCACAAAGTAAAGAAACAAAATTTTGAATTAAGTTGCCTTCTTGGGAACTTTATCAAACCAGTTCCTTCAGGGCAGGTGAGTGTTGAATCGAGCAGCTGGAATCATAAGAGCTAAATCAAAGCTTAATAGAAACACATTCACCAAGCATGAATATGTTTGAATAAATGTTTAATTCAGTGATATATTCCTTCTGCTTTTGTCTCTGACCTCCTCCTATATGTGCCTGCTCTGATTTACTGCTGGTCCATCTCATTTCAGGTGGTGTTCCTGTTTAACCACATGCCAAACTCCACTGGATTGAAAGAACACAAGCTGGTGAGGATACCTGACCAAGTTATGCATCTGCTCAGATTGCATCTGCACTGGATAAAAGACCTGTCACAACTCCAAACCGACCAGGACACGATGTCTTGCTTTGAGATGCAACTGTGTTGTTTAACTTTGCTTTCCTGTCACCTTGTTTTCCCTCAGGCACGGTTTCACGTGCAATGTTGCAAAGTGAAACTTCAAAGCCATGAATATATATTAATCAAAGCAAGTTAATACAGCTTACCAATTTGGCATCCAAACCAATAAATTAAAGATAACTGGTTCACAACAAATGGTTATTCAAAACATTGATGGACAGTTAACATCAGCAATTCAGGTGAATAATTCAACAATGAAAGCAGACCTAGCACTGGGACAGAATGGAGGAGCAGAGAAATTCTGTGAAACTTGTATCAAGCCTGACTTTGGATTTGCGTGAATATTGTGTGGCGATCCGGTCTTTATATTCTGAAAAGGATGTCAAGGTGCTGCAGAGATCCAGAAATGATCTCAAAGCAATGAGAGACAACCAAAGGTTACAACATGTTGTCGAGAGATAATATATTCTCACAGATCAAGAATTGGTTAGCAAACAGTAGACAGGTACAAATGGATGTTGTTTGCAAATGGTAAGGCTTGAAGTGTCACAGGTGTCAGTGCTGAGGCCTCATATATTTACAACCTGGATCAATGGAAAATGAAAACAGAGAATAGGAATGAGAGCAGGCCACTGGGCATTCCTCGTTCAAAACGATCATCCAATTCAGCACCCCATTCCTGCTTTCTCCTGATCAAGGGCTTATGCCTGAAATGTCAATTCTCCTGCTCCTCGGATGCTGCCTGACCACACTCTCAACTCTGATCTCCAGCATCTGCAATCCTCACTTGCTCCCTGAGGAACTATATCTAACTGCTTCTTCAAAACTTCCAATGTTTTGGCCTCCACACCTTGAATGAAGGAACCAAACAGATGGTCACTAAATTTGCTGATGACACAATGCTAGACATGGAAATCAACTGGGTAAAAACAATGACTGCAGATGCTGGAAACCAGAGTCTAGATGAGAGTGGCGCTGGAAAAGCACAGCAGTTCAGACAGCATCTGAGAAGCAGGAAAATCGACGTTTCGGGCAAAAGCCCTTCATCAGGAATAGAGGCAGAGTGCCTGAAGGGTGGAGAGATAAATGAGAGGGGGGTGGGGATGGGGAGAAAGTAGCATAGAGTACAATAGGTGAGTGGGGGAGGGGATGAAGGTGATAGGTCAGGGGGGGGGAGCGTGTGGAGTGGATAGGTGGTAAAGGAGGTAGGCAGGTCGGATAAGTCTGGACAAGTCATGGGGACAGTGCTGAACTGGAAGTTTGGAACTAGGGTGAGGTGGGGGAAGGGGAAATGAGGAAACTGTTGAAGTCCACATTGATGCCCTGGGGTTGAAGTGTTCCGAGGCGGAAGATGAGGCGTTCTTCCTCCAGGTGTCTGGTGGTGAGGGAGCAGCGGTGAAGGAGGCCCAGGACCTCCATGTCCTCGGCAGAGTGGGAGGGGGAGTTGAAATGTTGGGCCACGGGGCAGTGTGGTTGATTGGTGCGGGTATCTCAGAGATGTTCCCTGAAGCGCTCTGCTGGGAGGCGCCCCATCTCCCCAATGTAGAGGAGACCGCATCGGGAGCAATGGATACAATGAGTGATATTGGTGGATGTGCAGGTAAAACTTTGATGGATGTGGAAGACTGGAAATCAATCGCCAAGGGGAGGCAGAGAGGTTGCCCAGTGATAGACAGCTGAAGTCACTGGCCAAAAGGATCAGATTGAGAATATTGTTGGAAAAGATGTATTTGTCCACTTTGGCAGAGTGAACAGAAAAGCAGTATATTGTTGAAGTCGAGAGAGAGAGAGAAAGAAGAAGAAGGGAGAATGAAGAACTCAGAGGTATGGGGTGAGCACCTGGTCAATGACAAACAGAAAGCTAGCTTGCAGAAACAACAAGTAATGAGGAATGCAAATAGAATGTCTGCCTTTGTTGCAAGGGGAACAGAGTCTCAGGGCAAGGAAATTACGTTAGTCAGGACCTTGGTGAGACCCCCATCTGGAGTACTGTGTCCAGGTTTGGTCTCCTGGTTCAAAAACTGAGTGAGAAGCAGGATAGAGTTGAGACTCATTCCTGGAACTGATGGGTAATATCATGGAGAACTGTCAAACAGGTTAGGCCTTTATATACTGGAGTTGAACATATAAGATCCTGAGGAACCTGGGGAACATAGATTCTGGAAAGATGTTTCCCCTTACAGGAGAGACTAGAATGAAGGGAGACAGTTTCAGAATGAGAGGTCTTACTTTTGAGATGAAGATGCAGATTTCTTTCTGGCCACAAGTTTAATTGTCTGTGAAATTCTCTTCCTCAGATGGTGGGTCTTTGAATTCTTCAAGGCTGAGTTTCAGAGATTTTCAGAAGACAAAGGAGTCAAGGATTATTGGAGCCAGACAGGAAAGTGGAGTTGAGACCACAAGCAAGTCAGCCATGATCTGATTCAATGTGGAACAGGCACAAGGGGATGAGGATCTCCTGCTGCTCCTCAGCCCAATATGTCTGCGAGTGTTCCTGTGGCAGAGGGCAGAAAGTGATTGACACTAGAGGGCATAGACAATAGGTGCAGGAGGAGGCCATTCTGCCCTTTGAGCCAGCATCACCATTCATTACGATCATGGCTGATCATCCTCAATCAGTATCCTGTTCCTGCCGTATCTCCATAACCCTTGATTCCACTATTGTTGAGAGCTCTATCCAACTCTTTCTTTAACAAATCCAGAGACTGGGCCTCCACTGCCCTCAGGGGCAGAGTATTCCACACAGCCACCACTCTCTGGGTGAAGAAGTTTCTCCTCATCTCTGTCCTAAATGGTCTACCCCGTATTTTTTAAGCTGTGTCCTCTGGTTCGGCACTCACCCATCAGCGGAAACATGTTTCCTGCTGCCAGAGTGTCCAATCCTTTCATAATCTTATATTGCTCGTTCACAAAGCCACAAGCTAAAGTCAGTCTTCTCAGGGTGAACCATGACAGGTACACCTCTCCTGACGACACCCTCCTCCTCCTATGGCAATGAGTGTCTCTTGAAATATGTGCAAGTAACTGTCCATACATGCTGTCCATCTCTTACATACGCTTACTTCTGGGTGAGGCCAGAACTGTGACCAATAAATGTAGTCGGCATTTCAGAAGAACTGTTTTTGCCGGATAGGTGGTGGCCTGGTGGCATTATCAATGCACTGTCAATTCATGGACACTTGGTAATGTTTCGGCGGACCTGGGTTCAAAACCTCGCATGGCCGATGGTGGTGGGATTTGAATTCAATCAAAATCTGGAATTAAGAGTCTAATGATGACCATGAAACCATTTTTGATTGTCAAGAAAAACCCATCTGGTTCACTAATGTCCTTCAGAGAAAGCAACTGAAATAACTCCAAAGGGGCAGGTGACCCATCACTGAGTCATCTTTTATTTACTCAGACTCTGGTGAGCTTGCTCAGAGCCAAATCCTCGAATGAAGAGAATATCTGAAACGCCTCTTCTTACCTGTCAGCCAGGGCTCCCTGATTGGCCCAGGTTTACTGTCCCAATCAGGGATTTCATATTTGCAGAGATACACTTGACCCTTCTTCTAATCCTTCCCCAGTCGCCAAACAGGAGGCTGGAAGGACACAGCAAGCTAAGCAGCATTAAGAGTTAGGGAAGTGACCGTTTCAGGTCCTGATGAAGGTTTTCACCTGAAAAATGGATTTCTCCACCTCCTGATGCTGCCTGGCCTACTGTGTTCTTCCAGCTTCCTGCTTGTCTACCTTGGATTCCAACATCTGCAGTTATGTTTTGTCTCTAACCTCCCTGGTCTGGCCTACATGGGACTACAGACTCACAACAATGAGGTTGACCCTGAACAATAAACGCTGGCCGAGCCAGTGATACCTTCATTCCATAACTGAGTAAACAGCCTCTTTGACCTGCTTCACCAGAAGAGGTTACGGTGAATAGCTGAGCAATGTTTGATGAGAATGTGGATGCCTGAACATTTCTGTTGGTTGTGATATCCTGTTTGAAGAGACTCTCTTTTGTCTGTGATTCTGTTTGTCGTTGCTTGTTTATTTTTCTGTATCTGTCACCCCTGCCTCCTAGTCATTTACTGACCGAAAATGATGTCAATATTCCCATTGTTGTTTCAAAGAATGAGAATGTGTTGGGAATATTCTAAGATTTGGGAATTTTGATGAATTATCTCATGGTTTCCAGTCTGTGAAAGGCTTCTTGTGATTGTGTGCCTATATTTGACGGATTGTTGGAATGTGCTACAGTTTTAGGACATGTGTCATGATTTGAGTTTACTTTCTACAATCCGTTGCAAACAATTTTCAAATGTACATCTATACATTAACCAGAAATTGTCAGTGATTTTGACCGACAATGAAACCATTCAATATTTACCATTCACTGAGCGATCACAGTGCAGTTATGTAGCAGTTTGTTCATTCATTTGTATGAAGTATAGATGATTAGGAAGGGGTTAGAGCAATACGGGCCAATTGCTGGCAAATGGGACTAGATTAATTTCAGATATCTGGTCAGCAAGTTGGACTGAAAGGTCTGTTTCCATATTGTACAGGTCCTTGACTCTCTATTGAGCATTCACCTCTGTCATGATAAGAGAAATAACATTTCAGAGAGCACCCAATGTGAGTTGAAAAATTAGACTACACAGTACCTTAAAATGAAGATGAACAATTTATTTGTTGGTATGCAGTTCCATCCCATAGATATTATAAACCCATTAATTATCGTCAAACATTGAATGAAAAGGGCAGTTACAGGGGTAACAATAATTCACGAATTAAATAAGTGGAAAACAAATTCTAATGAGGACATAAATCAGTTGCTTAATTTATTCATGCATTCCTTGTTAACTTATTTGCAAATATGTTTTCTCATTATTTAATTTACTTACATTCACATCTTAACCCAATTGATAAATTTATTGGCATATTCAATGCTAAATTGGTTAATTAGCATGCAACTGAATTCATTTCAGCACACAATGCAGATGTGGAGGTTATTCCTCATGACAGGAAGTGGCAGCAAATTTATTTTGTAGTTTTACTGATTGGATGTGAAATTTCAGAGTAAAACTCACATTTAATGTCAAGCATTTGTTTAGCCTCAAGTGAGAATACTTAAAAAATCCCGTTTCAGTGTTGAACAACTGTGTTTCCCATTCCGCTTGTAAATGATTAACTTCAATCCAAATAAGAATCTGAAACTGAAATACAGCCAATGAAATCGGTGTGAGGAGAGAGCTGGTTAAAATTGATCAGTTAACTGAACTAATGGGGACGCTGCTCAATAAATAATGGGATGCATTGACCAAAGCGTTCAACAAAAATATATTCTGTTGAAAGTGAAAACTGAACAAGAAAGATCTAAATATGACTTAAGACAGAGGTTGAGGATAGTATGAGATGAGGGAGTTTTTGAGAAAATTTGTAGCTCAGGTTGAGGTTTTGGATGTAAATTTGCTCGCTGAGCTGGAAGGTTTGTTTCCAGACTTTTCGTCACATATGAGGGAACATCATCAGTGAGTCTCTGGCGAGCTCACTGATGATGTGACCGAGCATAGTGACGAAACGTTTGAAAACAAACCCTCCAGCTCAGCGAGCAAATTTACATCCGGATAGCATGAGGTTACAAGAAGAGGTGATCATGCTGGAAGGAATGGGAATGTTTTAGAAATCAACCAAGAGTCATCTGAAGCTGAATATAAAGTGGGAAAAAAAAGACCTGAGAATCTCAGAGCCAAGAATATTCAAAACAGATGACAAATATTGAACTAAAAGTGTCGAAAGTTAACATTTGTCCTTTCGGAGCAGAAAAGAGAAATTATCAGAAGGATTAGTGGCAGACACATTGACGTATGGATTGTAATACACAAATTACACACCAGAAATACAGGGTAAGGGAGAGACGAATAATACTGTGGAGCATAATTAATATAATCCGAGAAAAAAGTCTTGTTAAACTAACTCAAGGAATTTTTTCGAAACGTGCAGCTCCAACAACACTCAGGAAGCTTGACATTATCCAGGAGAAAGCAGCCAGCTGGATTGGCATCACATCCACAAGCATCCACTCCCTCCCCTACCAGTGGTGTTCAGTGTGCACCATCTACAAAAGGCACTGCGGCAATTCACCACAGATTCTAAGACAGCACCTTCCAAATTCATGACCACGATCATCAAAAAGGACAAGAGCTGCAGATACATGGGAACACCATTCCCTGCAAATTCTCCTCCAAGTCATCCTGACTTGGAAATGTACCACTGTTCCTTCACTGTTGCTGGGTCAGAATCCCTCCCTGAGGGCAGTGCGGGTCTACCTACAGCACACAGACAGCAGCAGATCAAGAAGGCAGCTCACCACCACCTTCTCAAGGGGCAACTAGGGACAGGGCAACAAAGACAGGGCCCTGATGAAGGGCTTTTGCCCGAAACATGGATTTTCCTGCTTCTCGGATGCTGCTTGACCTGCTGTGCTTTTCCAGCACCACTCTGATCTAGGCCTAGGGCAATAAAGGCTTGCCCAGCCCACAAGTGAATCAAATAAAAATCTGCATACTCCCCTGATTCGAAGATCTGAGGGCTTGGAAAGACAAAGGCTAATGTGGCTGCTGTCTCCTGTCATTGCCTGCAACCCATTCTAAATCCCAATCCATACGGACCTCTTCAATGGTGAATCCCCTGTGTCAATCTGGTCCAGCTGAATTTCAGACTCAGAGCTGCCAGAGTCTGATTGGCCAGCAGTTTCTGAAACCTGGATTGCCAGCATGGAGGCCTGTGGTTCACTGAGAACATCAGCCATCGTTTTTGGCCACGTCTGAGTGAGCTGATGGGGTGGAGTTTTCTCACATATCAGGATGGTGAGGTTAGGCATCACCTCACATGCTTGCCCTCACACTTCAACAAAACTGGGAAAAAATTTCCTGCACAGTTTCTTGAAAATATCTTAAACATTCAGAGGGAATTGAGTGTACTTGTCCAGGGAACACCAGGTTGTCCAGTGTTTCCCGGGAACCGAAAAACTATACCATGTTCTTCGTGGCCTGCAACACATTATCAATGAGGATGAGCATCTCGTCAAGACCTTCCCCACATCTCCACGTGTTGCCTTTAAACAACCACCAAACCTTAAACAGATCATTGTTCAAAGCAAACTACCCGATTTTCAGGACAATACCAGACAACTTGTCATGGTAGACGCTGCAAGATGTGTCAGAGTGTGGACATGGATACCACCATTATGCGTGGTGATACCTTCCATCATGTATGTGGCAGGTACTCATGTGACTCAGCCAACGTTGTCTGTCTCATACGCTGCAGGCAAGGATGCTCTGAGGTATGGTACATTGGCAAGACCGAGCAGAGGCTATGGCGACGGGTAATGGACACCGCACAACAATCTACAGACTAGAGTGTTCCCTCCCTGTTAGAGCACACTTCAGCAGTCTGGGACATTCAACCTCGGGTGACTATCCTCCAAGGCAGACTTCAGGACAGGCAACAACGCAAAGTGGCCAAGCAGAGGCTGATAGCCAAGCTGGGTACCCATGGGAATGGCCTCAATGGGACCTCGGGTTCATGTCACATGACAGGTGACCCCATTGCACCATATACATACACAGACAGATAGACACACACAGACAGACACACACACACGCAGACCCTCTCTCATACACTCACAGACGTAAACCCCTTTACACACACCCACATGCACACACACATTTAAATTTCTGGGGTGAATATGTACTTGCAGAATTCCATTTTACTTTGCTCAAAAACTGCATGAAAATCCATGTCAGGTTCTGTAATTCCGTTTTTTAGATTAGAATCAGTCTGACCACTGTGGCGTAGACAGTCTCACACAGGAAAGCTAACACCTTCAATACATGATCTGGGCTGACATGGCACCAACTGTTAAGGTTCACTTGAGAACGTAACTTTTTAAAAAAGTTTTGCGATTTACATATGAAAGAACTGAAACCAACACAATCATCCTAAAAGATGAGAGACTTAACAAACAATTCAGGTCTTTTTCAATATATAATTTCCGTTACATCACACCGTGAACATTTGCTATAAATTCTGTGTGTTACGATCTTGTACTCCACAACCACCTGAGGAAGGAGCAGTGCTCCGAAAGCTAGTGCTTCCCAATAAACCTGTTGGACGATAACCTGGTGTTGTGTGATTTTTAACAAGAAACACAAAGTTAGTATGAAGCTCAATAAGTAATGTGGTCAGCAAATGGAATGCTGTTTTCCATTGTGAGGCATGCAAGGGATAAACGCAAGGAGGACTTGGCCAGAATTATGCAAGACCTTGTATACGATTCACAAAGCATGAACTGGACTGATTGCTGAGGTGAACTGGGGTGTCTTCTGCTGAAAGGTCGAACAGGTCAGTCTGCGTCAATTCGAGATGAAGCGCGAATAGTCAAAACAAATACAATCTGAGGAAGCTTGACAGACACATTTCCTCTCATCGCTGGATCTGCGATTTGGGGCACAATGTTTCATACAAAGGGCTCTCCTCATTTCAGGTGGCCACAAAAAGGAAATTTTTCTCTGGGAGAGTCACAAACCTTTTGAATTCTGTTCTCCAGAGATTATTACAGGCTGGGCCATTCAATATGTTCAAGCATGTCCTCAACAGGTTTGTGATTGACCAGTCAGTCAAGGGTTTTGGGGGGGGGGGGCAGACTAGAACATGGAATTTAGGCCAGAATTAACAACAATTTTGTTGCATGGTAGTGCAGACTCAAGAAACTGAAATCCCTTTTCTAATATTCACATTGAATTTATAGGTAAGCTTCAGTCAAGAACCAGAAAGGAAGACAATTGACTGGAAGATTAAAGTACACAAGTTGGATCATGGTTGCTGCTGCTGATGGACTGAGTGTACATTACAGGATTAATACATCACAGCCTGTCAAGGGGCAATTCTGATAGATGGTAGTTCACGATCAGCTCTCCAACAGACACCTGCATCTCAGATCACAACAGCCGTCTGTCTGGGTGACAGGGTGAGGTGTGAGGAGGATACAGAGTGCTTCACTGTGACTTGGACAAGGTGAGTGAGAGGGCAAGCGCGTGACAGATACAGTATGATGCTGATACGTGTGAGGTTCTCCAGTCTGGCAGGCAGATGATGACTTGAATTATTGTACATTGAGAGAGGGGAATGCTCAATGAGACCTGTGTGTCCTCAGGCACTGGAGGTTCATGTGCAGGTGCAGCAGGCAGTCCAGAAGGCAAACTGGATGTTGGCCTTCATCGCGAGAGAAAGGAAAGAAGGATGTCTTGCTGCAATTGGTGAGGCCACTCATGGAATAATGTGTGCACTTTTGGTCTCTGTGTCTGAGGAAGGATGTTCTTCCCAGAAAGGGAGTGTGGCAAAGGTGATTCTGGAATGACAGGACTATTGTCGGAGGGGAGGGTGAATCACCTGGCAGTATGTTCACTACAGTTCAGAAGATTGAAGGGGGATCTCACAGAAATGTACAAAGTTCTAACAGGACGAGACAGGGTAAACACAGGAAAGATACTCCTGATGGCAAGGGAATGCAGACCCAGTGGGCACAGTCCAAAGATGTGGGGTAAAACTGAGGAGAGAAGCAATGTCTTTCCCCTAGAGTGTGCTGAGCCTGTGCAATCCCTCACACAAACAACAAGTAAGCCTGAAACATTGTGTGTTTTCAAGAAGGAGTAGAGAGAGCGTTGGATGTGAAGAGATGAAAGGATAAGGGGAAAAGCAGGAAGACAGCAGGTTTGAAAGGCCAACTCCCGCTCCTCTTTTCTACGTTTCAATGTCTGAACATGCACTGACAACAGCTGTCTTCAGAAATAACAGGCAGGGTCTCCTTTCTATTGGTAGGGAAGTCTGAGAGGGTGGCTTGACAGTGGTCTCTGAGATTAAGAACGTAAGTGCATCAGATCAAGGAGTAGGAGTAGGCCGTCCGTCCTTTCGAGCCTGTTCTGTTGCTTAATAAGATCATGGTTGCTATGTTTGTGGCATCAGCTCCACTTACCTGTCCCAATTTGAAAGGGTTCAGAAAACATTTACAAAGATGTTGCCAGGCTTAGAGAGTTTGAGTGAAAGGGAGAGACTAAATAGGCTGGGGCTGTTTTCCCAGAGCGTTGGAGGCTGAGGGCTGACGTTATAGAGGTTTATAAAATCATGAGGGTCATTGATAGGGTAAATGGGTAAGGTCTTTTTCCTGGGGTGGGGGAGTCCAGAACAAGAGGGCAGAGGTTTAGGGGGAGAGGGGAAAGATTTCAAAAGGACCTTAGGGGCAACTTTTTCATGCAGAGGGTGGTGCACGTGTGAAATCCTTCCCATAGGAGGGAGACCAGAATTACACACAATATTCCAAAAGTACAGCCGCAACCTGACCCCCCAACTCCTTCATGCAATGCTTTGTGCAATAAAGGAAAGCATACCAAACGGCTTCTTCACTATTCTATCTACCTGTGACTCCACTTTCAAGGAACTATGAACCTGCACTCCAAGGTCTCTTGGTTCAGCAACACTCCCTAGGACCTCACCATTAAGTGTATAAGTCCTGCTAAGATTTGCTTTCCCAAAATGCAGCACCTCACATTTATCTGAATTAAACTCCATCTGCCACTTCTCAGCCCATTGGCCCATCTGGTCAAGATCCTATTGTAATCTGAGGTAACCCTCTTCGCTGTCCACTACACCTCCAATTTTGGTGTCATCTGCAAACTTACTAACTATACCTCTTATGCTCGTGTCCAAATCATTTATGTAAATGACATAAAGTAGAGGACCCAGCACCGATCCTTGTGGCACTCCACTGGTCACAGGCCTCCAGTCTGAAAAACAACCCTCCAGCATCACCCTCTGCCTTCTACCTTTGAGCCAGTTCTGTATCCAAATGGCTAGTTCTCCCTGAATTCTAAGAGATCTAACCTTGCTAACCAGTCTCTCATGAGGAACCTTGTCGAATGCCTTCCTGAAGTCCATATAGATGACATCTATTGCTAGGCCCTCATCAATCTTCTTTGTTACTTCTTCAAAAATTCAATCAAGTTTGTGAGACATGATTTCCCACGCACAAAGCCATGTTGACTCTCCCTAATTAGTCCTTACCTTTCCAAATACATGTACATCCTGTCCCTCAGGATTCCCTCCAATAACTTGCCCACCACCGATGTCAGGCTCACTGTTCTATAGTTCCCTGGCTTGTCCTTACCACCCTTCTTAAACAGTGGCACCACGTTTGCCAACCTCCAATCTTCTGGCACCTCACCTGTGACTATCGATGATACAAGTATCTCAGCAAGAGGCCCAGCAATCACTTCTCTAGCCTCCCACAGAGTTCTAGAGTACACCTGATCAGGTCCTGGGGATTATCCACTTTTAAGTATTTTATGATATCCAGGACCTCCTGAAGACATTTTTCAAGATGTCACCATCTATTTCCCCCCATTCTATATCTTCTACGTCCTTCTCCACAGTAAACACTGATGAAAAATGCTCGTTTTGTGGCTCCCCTATCTCGTGCTGCTCCACACAAAGGCTGCCTTGCTGATCTTTGAGGGGCTCTATTCTCTCCCCAGTTACCCCTTTGTCTTTAATATATTTATGATATACCTTTGGATTCTCCTTAACTCTATTTCTGCTCTCCTGATTTCCCTCTTCAGTCTATTCCGAGTGCCTTTAATCCCTTCTCAGGCTTGACTTGATCTCTGCTGCCAATACTTGACATTCCTGTCTCATTACACAGGAACAGGTCGAGGATAATTTGCACCCTCGTTGGCCCATTGCATATTGCTCAAGAAAATTATCGCAGATACGTTCAATGAACTCCTGCACAAGGCCAACTTGACCGACCTGGTTTGATCAATCGACATAAAGATTAAAATCCCCCATGATAATTGCCGTAGCATTTTTACAGCATTCGTTGAAGGGCTTCAGCAAGGTGGAGGATGTTTCCATTTGTGAAGGAGTTCAAAACCAGGGAACAATAACTGAAGGGACCCATGAAGAAATTCAATAACTAGATCAGAAAGACCATTTATTTATATATGCAAATAACTTGACACTGATCCAGCCCCCTCAGAGCCAGCTCTCACAGTGAACAGGATGTCTGCCATTTCTGCTTAGGTCTGTTAGCCAGGACCAGACGAACAGCCCCAATCAGGGAATTCAGATTGTATGAATTCTTACAACTTTGTTTTAGCCAGAGAGCAGTGAGAATGTGAAACTTGCTGTCACAAGGAGTATTTGAGTTACACTGCAGACGAGCTGCTATGAAGGGTTAGAGGGAGAAAGGGACAGAAGGGATTGCAGATAGGGTGAAAATAAGAGGGGTGGAGTGAGGATTAAGTGGATTTAAAACACTATCCCAAACCACTTGGTTGGTGCACTGCAGACTTCAGGAAATGTTTGACATTTGGGTTCCTCTATTTCTTGGACAGTTCATTTAATCATTGTTCACAGAATCTTCTCAGCACATTGTTGTCAAACTTGCTTGACTGTTCTATCTCCAGCATTTTTAATGGCTGCTTTTGTATTTCTGATTATTGACTGTCTTGCAGGTTATTGGGCAGTTATTTTTAAGTTGAAGCACTACGTGAAAATATTGGAAAATATGAAATAGTTTGGACATTTTTGCGGCACGGTGGCACAGTGGTTAGCACTGCTGCCTCACAGCGCCAGGGACCTGGGTTCAATTCCCGACTCAGGCGACTGACTGTGTGGAGTTTGCACGTTCTCCCTGTGTCTGCGTGGGTTTCCTCCGGGTGCTCCGGTTTCCTCCCACAGTCCAAAGATGTGCGGGTCAGGTGAATTGGCCATGCTAAATTGCCCATAGTGTTAGGTAAGGGGTAAATGTAGGGGTATGGGTGGGTTGCGCTTCGGCGGGTCGGTGTGGACTTGTTGGGCCGAAGGGCCTGTTTCCACACTGTATGAAATCTAATGAACTATTCTGGGACCCGACTTGTCCAACTCATCAGCTGAGACCATGACACTTGCCTTGGTAATTGCAACAATAAAACCATCACTGATTATTGTAAACACTAGTTCATGATTATTGTTCAGTGAAAAACATAAGACCATAAGACACAGGAGCGAAAATGAGGCCGTTCAGCCCATCGAGTCTGCTTCACCATTCAATCATAGCCGAGGAGTTTCTCAACCCCATTGTCCTGCTTTCTCCCCGTAACCCTTGATCCCTTTGATACTCAGGAACCTATCTCTGTCTTAAATATACTGAATGACCTGACCTCCACAGCCTCAGTGGCAGTGAATTCCATAGATTCCCCACTCTCTGGCTGAAGACATTGCTCCTCATCTCTGTTCTAAAAGGTCTTGCCTTTACTCTAAGGATGTGCCCTCGGGTCCTAGTCTCTCCTACCATTGGAAACATCTTCCCAACATCCACTCTCTCCAGGCCATTCAGTACAATGTAAGTTTCAATCAGATCCCCACATATCCTTCTAAACACAATCAAGTACAAACCCAGAGTTCTCAAATGTTCCTCATATGTTAAAGTGCACATTCCTGGGACCATGAACCTCCTCTGAACCTGCTCCAGGGCCAGAACATCCTTCCTGAGATATGGAGCCCAAAACTGTGCACAATACTCCAAATGTGGTCTGACCAGAGCCTGATAGAGTCTCAGAAGCACATCCCTGCTTTTATATTCAAGTCCTCTCCAAATAAATGCCATCATTACATTTGCCTTCATAATTACTGACTCAACCTGCAGGTTTCCCTTGACAGAATCCTGGGCTAGAACTCCCAAGTCTCTTTGCACCTCAGACTTCCGCATTTTCTCCCCATTTGGAAAATGGTCCATGTCTCTATCCTTCTGACCAAAGTGTATGAATTCACACTGCTATCCCTGCCTTCCCTGGTCAGCCATGGTTGCCTCATCCTCCCTGTACCATGCTTCTTTTTCCTCGGGATGAATCTTTGCCGTGTTTCCTGAATTACTCCCAGAAATTCCTGCCACTGCTGTTCCACTCTCGCTGCTTGGCTCCTCTCCCAGTGAATTCTACCCAGCTCCTCCCTTATACCTCTGTAGTTGTCTTTATTCAGCTGTAATACCATTGCCTCTGATTCTATCTTCTTCCTCTCAAATTGCAGAGTAAATTTACTCAGACTGTGCTCACTGCATCCTAATGGTTTCTTCTACTTCAGCTCCCTTATCCTGTCTGCCTCATAGCACAACACCTAAATCCAGTTTTGCCTGTCCCCTAATGGGCTCCACCACAAGTTGCTCCAAAAAACCATCTTGTAGACATTCCACAAATTCCTTTTATTGTGATCCATTACCAACCTGATTTTGCCAATGCACCTGCATATTGAAATCCCCCATGATCAGGGAAGTTTGCTTTTCCTGCACATTTTTTCTGTCTCCTGGTATATCTTGCAGCCCAGCTCCTGACTCCTGCTTCGAGGCCTGGACATAACTCCAACTGTGTTTTTTTTTATCCTTGTAGTTCCTCGGTTCTCTGCACACAGATTGTACGCTGTCTGACCCTACTTCATTTATTATTATTGATCTAATTTCACTTCTTTGTAATAAGACAACCCCACCCCACCTCCCCACTGACCTGTATTTTCAATTGGATGTATATCCTTGAATATTCAGCTCCCAATCCCGATCCCCTTGCAGTCATGTCTCTCTGATGCCCAACACATCATCTCTGCCAATTTCAATGTGCGCCACAATCTCATTTACCTAATTCCTTACACTGTGTGCATTCAGGTATAACACTGTCAGTCCTGTATGAATGGTCCCTCTTCTCATTGTTATTCGTTTATCCAATGTGCCTGAAGTTTGATTTCTGACCTTTTCCAAGCACTCTGTCCTATTTTGTGAGCTGGAGACTCTAATACCATCTTCTGAGTTATGTCATCCTTCCCAAGTTTGGGTGACATGTGACTCCAGAATCACTGTCATGTGCTTGAGTCTCCATTACATTTTGAGTGGTTCATCCAAGTCATTCAACTCAACACAAATGTTGGTCTTGCCGATGACATTCACCTTCTATGGAAGGGTGGAGAGAGAGCCTTCCTTGACCACGAGAAAAGTGATTGGTGATGAATAGTGTGTACGTAGCAGATTCAAAAAGTGTGGTGCTGGAAAAGCACAGCAACTGATTAGCAGCACTGTAAGGAGTAAGGGTGTGAGCCCTTCATCGGGAAGTTGCGGCAATATCACTGTCATTTATCCAATCTCAACGTTGATTTAGTTTATTTAAATTAGCTTGTGATGTTGTCAGTAGAACAGGAAATAGTCACGGGTAAAACAAAAAACACAACAAACAGTTAAAATTTCTCATTTCGCTACTTGAACTCTTATCCAGCTCACACCCAAGCCTTGGTCTGTTTCTGTACTGTATAAATTTCTGAAGTCTAAAATCTGTGATCAGGGTCAGTGTGTTGGCTGATAGAAGCTCCATTTATATGTCAATGTCGAACCACACATGAGCTTCACTTTTAAGTAGTGGAATGTCTTAACCAGAAGGCAAAGGGAAAAAGACATGGAGGTAATTAAGAATAAATAAAGTAATTAAACTGGCAGAAGTCCTTGGAAGATGCAGCCACAGATGCCAATGAACTGTGGGCACTCTCTCTTCCTGAACCATTGGGTAAGTTAAAACGAAAGTTCTGATGTTCCCAGAGGCACTTCAGTCAATGCTGGTCACTTTTAATAAGTCAAAAACTCATTCAGAGGGAAATGAACTGTGCAAAAATTGTTCTGATGTGGAGCTGTTTGATTTTGTCAAAGGCAAGCTCCCCTCTGGCAACTCAATGGTTCAGCACTCCAACCTTTAATTGATTCTAATGAAATAAATGTTACAATTTAATTCAGAGATAGCCTGTGGTCACAATATGTCATGCAGAAGGTCGCACTGAGAAGGTAATCCAGTAATAATAATACTATTTAAAGTACAGGTTCAGGTCTGCTTGTATCATATGACTCTGGTCAATGAGACTCACAGCTTATTGCACCTAAATGTTCTTCAGTGTTCTGGTTCAAGTTTCTCCAAAACTAAACTCTTAAACCTAGGATATGATTGCTCACTTTGTGAACTCGACATTAAATTTTTTGTTCCTTAAGATTTTCCCATCTGTTATCAGATTTCTGAACAGACCTTTCATATATTAGAGTTGATCTCTCTCTGCACGTTCCCTGTAGCTGTAATATTATATTCTGCATTCTGGTCTATTATGCAAGCTATGATTTGCCTGGTTAGCATACAAAACAACGCTTTTGACTGTATCAGGTACATATAACAATAATAAATCGAATCAAATCAAAAAGCAGCAACACCGTCAACACCAGTTACCAGGAGCATTGGTGTGTTCCAGTTCATCTGTCAATCAATTAAAGAATCTTTAACGTTGAAAATCTTCAGGGCAACTTTGAGAGCTGGAGTTGCATCTCTGCAATGCAATGGGCAATACAATCAGGATTCCCTGCCACTCTGCCATCTTGGCATCAAGTAGGCACAAGGCATCCAGAGTGATCTCTGCCTGAAATAGCTTGAAACTGCACACCATTCTGGATACCATGTCATTTCTGAAGGCCAAGTGTTTGACAGTGATGGGCTACTTCCCTGACCAAGGCAGAGGTGGGGACTGCAGATGTTGGAGATTAGAGTCAAGATTAGAGTGGTGCTGGAAAAGCACAGCAAGTCAGGCAGCATCCGAGGAGCAGGAAAATCAGGAAGGGCTTTTGCCCGAAACATCGATTTTCCGGCTCGTCGGATGCTGCCTGACCTGCTGTGCTTTTCCAGCACCACTCTAATCTAGACTACTTCCCTGACCAAGTCTAGCTAGGCTCAGCAGGGGAAACATGAAGGATTTTAATCTTCCAGATTCCCCTGGAACCTTCAGGAATTGAACATTCATCTCCAGGACATAACTACAAACAAATCCAGGCAAGAGTATTGATTAAAATTGACTTTATTCATGCCTCTTGAACACTTGCATTTTGGAATTATTAAAATGCTGGTGACATCAGAATGAATGTAACCGAAAGAGCCAAAGCAAATACAATTGGGTGAAATAAGGAGGTACTTCATTTCGATAATGTCTTGGAATGGCATTGCATCATGGAATAATAAGGAAGGTAAATGGAATTTTAGCATGTATTATGAAAAGAAATTGAGTGTAAAAGTAGGTAAGTGTTCTGGCAAATTGTACAAGGCATTTGAGAAACCGCAGTTAGGATATTACCCACAGTTTTGGTCCCCAGCTTGAGGAAGGATATAATTGCCTTGGACGCAGTTCAGAGAAAGCTCATAAGATTAATTCTAGAGATGAAAGGCTTGGTTTATGAGGGGAGATTGAGATCATCGCTTAGGAGGATGAGAGGAGATCAAGTTGAGATATATAAGATGCGAAAGCGGATTGACAGAATAGATGTAGAATGGATGTTTCCGCTTGTGAAGCAAGAGATTATAGTTTGAGGGTGGCAGAATTAAAACAGAGATGAGGAGAAATGACATTTCTCAAAGGGTCAAGAATCTGTGTTATGGACCAAGCCAGACCCCACTCAAAATATTTAAGAAGGTAGCCTAGACCCTAACTTCTTTAATTTTAAAGGCAGATGCAAAGTAGATATCCCAGGAGTGATGCAGCTTTTAGCCAAACAGAATTTATTTAAACACTGCAGTTGAAATGCAAGCAAAAGAAAATGGAATTTGGAGTACCTTAACTGTTGGAAAACTGAACCGACCCGATACAGTAACTATTACTCGTTAACTGTTCCAATATCGTACCATCCCATAAATACACCCCTTGGCAAAAAGGTAAATTTAAACACCGATTCTTATAGGCAGGAGGAAACAACATCCAGAAAGAGATTTCAGAGGGGGTCACAGGAATTCTGTACTGAAACTTGCAACCCTTCTTGAATCACACATCTTGTGACTGTTCGCAGCTAAAACAAACTAGAAAAAACCTGAACTGAGAGAATTAGCTGCACCTCTTGTGTTGTTAAATCAAAGTATTTGCACCTTTATGGCCTCTCTTCAAAGGAACCAAGGACAAAATAATGTTTTTAAAATGACAGCATTGTCACGTAAGTAATATTCACTCCACACAAATGCCAGCCAATGACCATCTTCAACAAGAGATAATCTAATCATTGTTCCTTGACATTCAATAGCAATATTATTCCTGAATTCACCACAATCAGCATCCTGGGGGTTACTTCTTGCCAAAAGATGAATTGGACAGGCCACATAAATATTGTACCTGAAACAGCAGATCAGGGTCTAGAAATCAGAGTCTGTAACTCACCATCCGACTCCCCAAAGCCTGTCCACCATCTACAAGGCACACGTCAGGAGTGGGATGGAATACTCCCCAATTGCCTGGATGGGTGCAGCCCCAACAACACTGAAGACGCTCGACACCATCCTGGGCGAGAGCAACCTGCTTGACTGTCCATGAACATCCACTCTCTCCATTACCAAAGCTCAGACGCAGCAATGTATACTATCTAGAAGATACACTGCAGACATTCTCCAAAGCTTCTTATACAGCACCTTCCAAGATCAGCGTGGCTGAAAAGCCATTTGGTATGCGTGCTGTCATTGCATAGTCCTTTGAGGGGAAGAGATGGGACATCATGCTGAGGTTGTGCAGGATATTGGTGAGGCCTCTTCTGGAATACTGTGCGCAGTTTTGGTCATTCCTGATGAAGGGCTTATGCTCGAAACGTCGAATTCCCTATTCCTGAGATGCTGCCTGGCCTGCTGTGCTTTGACCAGCAGCACATTTTCAGCTCATTCTATTATAGTAAGGATATTATCAAGCTAGAGAGATTTCAGAAGAGATTTACCAGAACGTTGCCGGGTCTGGAGGGTTTGAGTTACAAAGAAAGACGAGATAGAGTGGCAACTTTTTCCACTGGACCGGAGATGGTTGTGAGGTGATCTGACAGAAGTTGAGAAAATTATGAAAGACATAGAGTTAAAAATAAATGTCTTTCCCCTGGTGGATTTCAAGATAAAGGGGCACATTCTTCAGGTGAGTGGAGAGAGATGTAAAAAGAACTTTGGACAAATTCTTTACACAGAGATTGGTTCCATGTGGAAGGACAAGGGCAGGAGATACACATGAACACCATCTGCAAGATTCCTCCCTGCAAACCACTCACCATCCTGAGTTGGAAATACATCGCTGTTCCTTCACTGTCACTGGGTCAGAATCCTGGAATTCCCTCCCTAAGGACATTGTGGGACTGCAGCGTTTCAAGAAGGCAGCTCACCCCCACCTTCTCAAGGGGGCAACTCGTTTGTGGCATTGAATACTGGGCCCAACCAGAAATGCCCACACCCTGTGAATAACAATAATGAACCTACTGCAGAGTGGCAAACATGCCTCTCAGGTAGGGATTAGTGAAACATTCTGAGCTTCCTGGAAGCGAGCAGAAAACACTTGTTAATTGAATCGCTCCCTACAGTGTGTTCAACTTCTGGGCTAGCCAAGGTGAAAGAGTTTTAGTTAAAGATGATTAGAAATTGGAGAGCTCTGACAAGAGGTGGCCACACCTCAGATAGTGACTTCCATGTTGATCAAGCAGCCTGCAACTGTGGGAGGGTTGGAGGAGGTGTGAAAGGAAGTCAACAGAATGCCCAAGAAATCTTAACCTTTCCCTGAACCTTTGAAAGTGCCCATGGGGTTAACATCCAGTTTATTTAAACTGAGCCGAGAGGGATACAAGTCACATGGATTTCTTTTAGATTAGATTCCCTACAGTATGGAAACAGGTCCTTTGGCCCATCAAGTCCATACTGACCCTTCAAAGAATAGCCCACCCAGACTCATTCCCCTACCCTACATACTCTACACTTACCCCTGCCTGATGCACCGAGCATAATGGGCAATTTAGCATGGCCAATTCACCTGACCTGCACATCTTTAGATTGTGGGAGGAAACCGGAGCACCCAGAGGAAACCCACACAGACACGGGGAGAACGTACAAACTCCACACAGACAGTCGCACGAGGTTGGAATCGAACCCAGCACCCTGGCACTGTGAGCCAGCAGTGCTAAACACTGTCGAAGGAAATTTCAGTTCAGAAGCTTGGTTCAGCCTGATACTAAGTATGCGTGTTTATTGCATGTGTAATATCTTTGATGCCCACTGATTACTCATGTTTGAAGTTAGTTGTCAGTGTTCATGATTTGGATTTTTTTTGGTAAAGTTATTTTGTTTTAACACTGAACCTTTTGGCTTCATTCTCTTTGTGCATCCCTGTGGTCTCAGATTCTCTAAATAACAAATACAAGGACTGTTCCCTCCAGAGATCAGAAGAACTGAGATTATAGGAAATAGGTCTGGTGTGAAACATGCACCAAAAATTAAAAGATGGGCCAAATGGCCTCCTTTATTCAACTGAAATTCCTTTGCTATGTTTATGACCTACTGTCCAGCTGGTCACGGGATGAAGCTTCCTTGAGACTGAAAGTGTGAGAAACACCAAGACACACAGAACAAAAGCTCCCAGGCTCATTTGATCTTGCCACACATGCTACTGAGGTGAAGGGAGAGGTATCAATCTGAAAAGATGCTGAGTAAATGAGAGCGTCCAGCTGTGATGATAAACAGAATCTTCATTCTGGGTTTTGGTGCCTCTGGCAGCCTGTAAGTGCCAAGTGATTGAATACAGTCTGGTGTCAACAGAAGACAAAAGGAGGGCTCTGAACACTGATTTACTGTTTGTTTTTTTAAAAACGTAATAATTAGATTTTTCTCATTTGCATCTGACTGTACACTCTCAGTAAAACTGTTGTGTCTTTGAATGGGAGAATGCGTTGTCGTTCAAAACAGCCTTCAGTGCAGTGGTTTTCACAATGTATAACAATCATCTCGGTAATAAACTCTGAGCTTGGAAGGAACCAACATAACTGCAGAGTGAATGAATATCTTCTGTGTCAGGAATGATCATCTGTACGTTGACAAAATGTCAGCCTGATGCAGGAACATGGTCTGCACAGCATCATGAATCATTATCTGGATAGTGAACCAATGTTATCTGTACAATGAACCATTGTCACATGTATAATGAACTGTTGTCTGTTTCAAAACTGCATCTATATAACCAATTGCCATCTGTGAAAGGGAACAACATGGTCTGTGCAATGAACTGTCATCTGTCTCATGAGCAGCACTGTGGTAGGGATGATTAAGTCTGAGGCAACAGGAATATTCTTTAATTAGCCTGTGACCCCTGAACCTAAACCAGATGCATCAACCGACAGATCAGCTCTACTCACTGTTTGGGTTTTGTCCCAGAAATGTCGGGTTTCACCACAGGAATAGCAACTCATTGGACGTCAATTCGAACAGTCCAAGAATATTATCTGACTTTCACTTGGCAGGTGAGACTTCAATTAAGAACGCTGCACTGACAGTCCAGAGGCAGGATTCGGTTTGGAATCGAGATTTATTGAGCGGATCTCACCTCTATTCCACTGGTGTTCACTGTCTATAAGGTTCATTCTGTTAGCATGTAGCCTTATGACAAGGTATTCTCTGGTCAACTTCATACCAGAGTAAGAATAAGTGCTCCAATCCAGTGATACGAAATGTGTAAATCTTTTCAGTTACATCTCTTGCCTTTGTGTAAGAAACATCCAGTTTCAACTTCAGAGGCTTGTGCCCTGGTGCCAGTAATGAGAGAGTGAGGCGATGTCAGAGGATTTGTCCTTCCATTGTTTCCTGAGGAAAGGTAACAATCAGAGAATACACGTTCTCAAAGTTCAACTGTTATCATTTCCTCAAAGCCTTGAAAGCCAGGCGGTCCTTGGATTTCTCTTGAGTTCTTTCGTTGTTACAAATTGTTCCCGAAGTGCCTGACACCAGGTTTTACTGTCATAGAGTCAAGTGTAGACGTTGGGAGGTCATGTTGCAGCTGTACTGGACATTGGTTGGGCCACTGTTGGAATATTGCGTGCAATTCTGGTCTCCCTCCTATCGGAAGGATGTTGTGAAACTTGAAAGGGTTCAGTGGAGGTTGGCAGCGATGTTGTCAGGGTCGGAGGATTTCAGATATAAGGTGAGTCTGAATAGACTGGGGCTGTCTTCCCTGGAAACAGACTCTTCGCTCCAACTCATCCATGCTGACCAGACATCCTAACCGAATCTAGTCCCATTTGCCAGCACTTGGCCCATACCCCTCTGAATCCCTCCTATTCATATACCCATCCAGATGCCTTTTAAATGTTACAATTGTACCAGCCTCCACCACTTCCTCTGGTAGCTCATTCCATACAATCATTAGCCTCTGTGTGAAAAGGTTGTCCCTTAGTTCCCTTTTAAATCTTTCCCCTCGAGATCTGGACTCCTCCTACCCTGGGAAAGAGACCATGTCTATCTGTGTCCTTCATGATTTTATAAACCTCTATAAGGTCACCCCTCAGCCTCTGACGCTCCAGGGAAAACAGTCCCAGCCTATTCAGCCTCTCCCTATTGCTCAGATCCTCCAACCCTGGCAACATCGCTGCCAACCTCCTCTGAACCCTTTTAAGTTTCACAACATCCTTCCGATAGGAGGGAGACCAGAATTACACGCAATATTCCAAAAGTGGCCCAACGAATGTCCAGTACAGCTGCAACATGACCTCTCAACTTCTACACTTGATGCTTTGACCTTGTCTGTCCCTAATTACCCAGAGATAGGGGTGAACAACTGCCTTGAGGGGCAACTAGGGAGTTCTTCTCTTCTGCTGCTTATAATGAGTCTGCACATTGAAGAATGTAGCATTATCCTGTCACATTAACCTCAGCTTTGAAGTCAGCTTGAAGTTCCTTACTCTTTAGAATATGAATGAATTGGTTCCTGAATATAACAACCCTTGAGGAATGTCAATGCAGTGGAAATCACAAGTATAAAGCTGTTGCAAAGATTTAAAGATAGTCCAAAGTAATGAAAGGAGCAGGGAAGGACTGAGTGGCTGGTTCTGGTAATTGTTTTTTAGATATCTCTTCTGGTAATTATCTGTTTGTGTCACTACTCACTGCAGCTGGGAGTTATTTTCAGGGAAGAGAGTAGATTTAATCATTGCTTGTTTCGACAGAAGACTGAACACATTACTTAAAGCAGAATTTTACCACCCCACTGTTCTCAGAAAATGACAAAAACAAACTGGTTTAAAGAAATGATGGCTAATTTTCCTAACATTGGACTTGCTTCACTCCAGCTCTGTCAAGTTGTATCTGGTGCAATAACTGAGTTAAATTCATTGTCCTAATTCAAATGTTACTCATTTACAATTGAACTGTCACTTTGAGATCGATGGCCTCAGACTGTGCAGAACCTCAACTTATGGTTTGTCAGGTTGAAAGCGCAAAAGAAATCTGTGTAAGAATATGTTTGGGGACACCATCATGACATATTTTCCTCTTAGCTATACAACACTCTGACTTGGACATGTAACACTCTTCCTTCCTGATTGTGTTATTGTCCTCAAATTCTCAAACCAATATCGTTACAGAGGGACCATAACCTGCAGGGCCATCTCTGTGTCCAAAGAGATTCAAGTATGTTGGACTTCATCAAGGTGATAAAACAAGCATCTTTTATTCTTCAACCTTAACAAACATGAATGGAAAAGCTTTACTCAGAGAAACAAACTATTTCCGATGGCCCTTTCAGTCCAATGTGTCAAGAGTTGAATTCCAGATCTCAAGCTTAGTTTGTGGAACACCTGCTGTTAAATTCCCCTGACCTTTCCATCTAGATTACCTTAATCCACTGACACAAAAAAGGTCTTTCTCAACCTGGTGGTCCCACAAACTCAGAGTTGCAGCTTTGATGGTCTGTTGAGGTTTTTCCACTCCACCATCACTTCATCAACCCTACACCACTATCAGAGGACTCAGTGTACCTTTTGTGTTCATTGCCTTGGTTCCTTCAAGCTGCCATTCACCAGATCCTGTTCCCTGATACTGACTGTGCTCACACCTCTCCACTTGGCTTCAGTCTTCAGTCTCACCTTCTTCATCCTCCACTCTGGGTGCAGGCCCTGCTTCAAGCATCATGGGTACCTTGTCACTGATCACAAAGCACAATGTAATGGCCTCAGGGTAGACCGAGGTCATGTCCCAGGGTCATGACCCCTGCAGGACCCCATGGCGAGTGCTAGGATTGGATGAATCTCAACATGTGGCCCTGAACCAAGTATACCAAAGACAAGATCCACCCCGGCCAGGATAGACTGGAACCTTGACAGGTATTGCCTACAACACCAAAACAAATGCAAAAAGATTGAAATCTGCTTCAGCTTCCCCAGTTATGTTGGACATTTATGTTTAACAATTTAATTTTGAATATTTCAGTTGAACCTGCCACCCCGACACTCTCAGGCACTACATACTCGAGTGAACCTGTCTCCACTACACTGTTAGATAGGACATTCCAAAAGATAACCACTCGCTTTGTGAAAAGTTTCTCTCATTCAATTTTTGCTATTTGCAACAATTACTTTAAATATTTTCCTGCTTTTTCCCAATCTTCTCATAACTGGGAATTGTTTTGCACAAATTACTCTGTGAAGACCCCACATCGTTTTGAATAACTGTTTAAAATCTTCTCCTTCCTTCTCTTCTCCACAGACAACTATCCAAATGTCCCCAATTTACCTTCAGACATGAAAACCCATCCATCCTTCCACTGATGTGATCAGGGTAATAGTTGAAATGAGATGTTGATTCATGCAGACAATGCAGATGGGTCAGTTGGCCTTTTTCTGAGTTTTATTAATTCTGTGATTGTGTCATGGTTGAGTTTAGAAGTTAATCAATTAAACATATTGAGGGGATTAAAATTTCAATCAGCTAAAGAGATGATAAGCTCAATGTAATGTTCCACGTTTTCATTCAATTAAAATGCAACGTTCATACATAGAAAGTGCAATCAAATAAAACAAAGAAACTAATAAATAAAGAGGCAGTATAAGAGCAAGGACTGCAATATTTTAAGCACCTACTTTTAATTCAAATATCATTACATTGATTAAACAAGGTCAGATCAGGACAGTGGCGTGCTGCAATTGCAGTGTCGAGCAGGTTTTATGGCTGGCATCAAGAATGAAAGATCAATTTGTGTGAAGTTACGATGACAGGGCGTGGAATAGGGAGGCTGTTTCAGCACACACAGTCACAATCTCAGGATAAGGAGTCAGCAGTAAAGGACTGAGATGAGGAGAAAGGTCTTCATTCAGAGCCGTGTGTATCTTTGGAATTAAGATTAGAGTGGCGCTGAAAAAAAACAGCAGCAGGTCAAGCAGCATCCAAGGAGCAGGAAAATCAATGTTTCGGGCAAAATCCCTTCATCAGGAATGAGGCTGGGAGCCTTGGCTCTGGAGAGATCTTTGGAATTCCTCACCCCAGAGAACTGTGGATGTTCAGTTGTTGACTTCATTCAGGGCTGACCTTGATGATTTTTGGGTACTAAGAGAGTTCAAAAGATGTGGGACAGTGTGGGAAAATGGAGTGAGATGGAAGATTACCTACAATCTTGCTGGATTGCAGTAAGATGCTAAATGGGACAGACTTTGAACAGACCCAGCAACTCAAGCCTGGGCATTTATGAAGTGCTGTGGGAAATCAACAGTAGCAAAACTTAACTCCAGCACAATGTGTAACTTCATGGCCTGGCATATTGCCCACTGAAGATTAGATTAGATTAGATAAGATTAGATTTACAGTGTGGAAACAGGCCCTTCGGCCCAACAAGTCCACACCGACCCGCTGAAGCGCAACCCACAATTTAGCATGGCCAATTCACCTGACCCGCACATCTTTGGACTGTGGGAGGAAACCGGAGCACCCGGAGGAAACCCACGCAGACACGGGGAGAACGTGCAAACTCCACACAGTCAGTCGCCTGAGTCGGGAATTGAACCCGGGTCTCAGGCGCTGTGAATTACCATCAAACCAGAGGATCAACCCTGGTTCAACAGAGAGTCGAGGTTGGCATGCTAGGAGCAGCAACAGGCATTCCTGAAGATAAGGTGTCAACCTGGTGAAGTGACCAAACAGGACTACTTACATGGCAAACAGCGTAAGCAGTAATTGATACCCTGAGCTGAGCTATCCCACAGCCAATGGATCAGATCAAAACTCAATAGTCCTGCCACATTCTGTCATGAATGGTGGTGGACAATAAAGCAATTCATTGGAGGAGGGTTTCCACAAATATCCTCATCTTCAGTGATGGAAACACCCAAAACATCAGTACAAAAGGTAAGGCTCAAGCTTTCACAGCAATGTTAAACTCGATGTACCAAATGGATGAAATAATGTTGATCTTGTTAATATTGATCAGGCTTTGTGCACTTCCTGCAGCCTCATTGTCTCAGCACCCTCTGATCCGTATGTCCTTGCTGACAATGATCGGCAGGTACTGCTTGCAAACAAAGCTTTTCACTGCAATTAGGTACACATGACGACAATAAATCAAATCCAAAGTGATGGAAGATGTCCTCAATAGTGCTCAGTGAATCCCAGTTTGGGTTCCACCAGGGCCACTCAACTCCTGTCCTCATTCCAGCCTTGGGTCAAACATGGACAAAAGAGCTGGATTCCAGAGGGGAGGGGAGAAGGACACCCTTTGACATCAAGGCTGCATTCGACCGAGTGTGGCATCAAGGAGCCCAGACAAAATGTGAATCAATGGGTATCAGAAAGCAAACTCTCTGATAATTAGAGTTATACCTGGCACAGAGGAAGATGGTTGGAGGTCAGTCATCTCAGCACCAGGACATCTCTGCAAGAGTTCCTCAGTGTAATGTCCTCAGCCCAACCACCTTCAGTTGCTTCACCAATGACCTTCCCTCCATCAGATGGTCAGAAGTGGGGATGTTCGCCGATGACAACACAGTGTTCAGACCATTCACCACTCCTCAGATACTGAAGCAGTCCATGTTCAGATGCAGCAAGATCTGGCCAATATCCAGGCTTGGGCTGACAAGTGGCAAGTAACATTTGCATACACAAATGCCAGGCAATAGTCATCTCCAATAAGAAATAACCTAAGCACGGCTCTTTCACATTCAAATCACTGACTCCCCCACTGCCAACATCCTGGGGGTTACCATTGACCAGAAACTCAACTGGACTTGCCATATAAATATAGTGGCTACAACAACAGGCCAGAGCCTCGGAATACTGCGGCAAGTAACTCCCCTCCTGACAACCCAAAGCCTGTCCATCATCTACAAGGTACAAAGCAGAAGGGCGATGGAGTACTCCCCACTTGCTAGGATGGGTACAGCTCCAGCAACCCTCATGAAGCTTGATACTATTGAGCACAATGCAGCCTGCTTCATTGACACAACTTATCCCTCCACCACTGACATTTATTAACAGCAGTGTGTACTATCTCCAAAATGTGCTGCAGAAATTCACTGAAGATCCTCAGTCAGCACCTTCCAAACCCACACTCACTTCCATCTACAAGGACAAGGGCAGCAGATCCATGGGAACACCACCCCCTGCAAGTTCTCCTCTGAGCCCCTCCCTATCCTGACTTGGAAATATATCGCCGTCCCTTGACTGTCGCTGGGTCAAAATCCTGGAATTTCTTCCCTAATGGAATTGGGGGTCAGCCCACAGTGCACCGACTGCAGTGGTTCAAAAGGCAGCACACCCTCACCTTCTCAAGGGGCAACTAGGGATGGGCAATAAATATTTGTCGAGCCAGTGGTGCCACAAGAAAAGGCTTGTAGGATATCCTGCTCCAAGACCTTCTGCAAACCTGACCTCATCAAAAATGCTGTTGCCCCATCCTGACTGACCATTCAGTTCTCGCTGACCTAATTTAGTTCTCAGTTCAACAATGGCTTGAATTTAACATTTTCATTCTGGTTCTCAAATTTCTGCATGGTTTCACCTCCTCGCTTTATGCCTTACCTCTCTGTGCTCCTCAAATAATAAACACTTGTGCATCTCTGATTTGGTGCATCCAGCTCTGGTGGCTGGATGTACATCTGTTGGTCTTGTGGTAGTTCTCTTCCCAACTGTTCAATTTTCCCTGCTCTTATACCTCCAAAATGTTGGACTGTGGCATTGATTTTTAATATTGTCAAAATACTAAATTCAAACTTGATTGGAATTTGGTATTCTTTGGGGTATAATTTAAACTGATTGGCCTGATTCGAATTTGTTTTTGTCTCCAGGCAACCAGCTACACTAACTGCTGGACCAAAAGGTGACATTGTATCTTGTTCAGAACATTTGGTGCTGTCAGGTAGTTCTGCCAGCTTTTAACTGTCTGAAAGGTACAATACACTGACATCTTCATAACAACAGTGGGAAACCAGAGGATTGGGAAGCTTGCAAAGACCAACAGAGGGCAACAACGAAAGAAATAAGAGGAGGGAGAAGATTAAATAGAGTGTAAGCTGGCCAGTAATACAAAGGAAGACTGTAAGAGTTCCTTTAGATATATAAAGGGCAAAAGAGAGGCAAAAGTGGAACTTGGGATGCTGGAAAATGACACAGGAGAGATAGCATTGGGAAACAAATAAATGGCTGAGGAATTGAATAATTACTTCACATCAGTCTTCATGGTGGAAGACACAAGTAACATCCCAAAGATTCAAAAGAGTGAGGGGCCAGAGCTGAGTATGGTGGCCATCACCATGGAGAAGGTCCTAGAAAAACTGAATGGCCTGAAAGTGGATAAATAACCTGGACCAGATGGACTACACCCCAGGTTTCTCAGTGAGATCGCTGAAGAGATGCTGGAGGCATCAGTGGTGATCTTTTAGGAATCACGAGTCAGGGAGGGTCCCAGAGGACTGGGATATTACTCATGTGACACCCCTGTTTAAAAAGGGAGTAAGGCAAAAGATGGAAAATTATATCTGATTAGCCTAAGATACTGGAATATATCATGAAGGATGAGATTTATGAATACTTGCAAGTGTGTGGTAAAATAGGGCAAACTCAGCTGGTTTCATCAAGGGGAGGTCATGTGTTACAAAGCTGCTAGAATTCTTTGAGGAAATAATGAGCAGGTTAGACCAAGGAGAGCCAATGGATGTTACCTACCTGAATTTCCAATAGGCCTTTGACAAGGTACCATACAGGAGGAGGCTCCTGAGTAAGATTAGGGCTCATGGTTTTAGAGGCAAGGTGTGAGCATGGATAGAAACTTGGCTGTCTGGTAGAAAGCAGAGAGTGGGGATACAATGGTCCTTCTCAGGATGCACAGTGGCATTCTGCAAGGCTCAGGGTTGGGACCACAATTTTTCACTTTATACATTAACCATCTAGATGAAGGAACTGAAGCCATTCTGGCTAATTTTACAGACGATACAAAGATAAGTAGGGGGACAGGTAGCATTAAGGTGGTGGGAAGGCTGCAGAAGGATGTGGACAGGTTAGGAGAGTGGACAAACAAGTGGCAGATGGAGTACAACGTGGGTCAGTGTGATGTCATACACTTCGGTCGGAAGGATAGAGGCCTGGACTATTTTCTAAATGGGGAGAAAATGCGGAAGTCTGAGGTGCAAAGAGACTTGGGAGTTCCAGCCCAGGATTCTGTCGAGGGAAACCTGCAGGTTGAGTCAGTAATTATGAAGGCAAATGTAATGATGGCATTTATTTGGAGAGGACTTGAATATAAAAGCAGGGATGTGCTTCTGAGACTCTATCAGGCTCTGGTCAGACCACATTTGGAGTATTATGCACAGTTTTGGGCCCCATATCTCAGGAAGGATGGACTGGCCCTGGAGCAGGTTCAGAGGAGGTTCATGAGAATGGTCCGAGAAATGAAAGGCTTAACATATGAGGACTCTGAGTAAATACTTGATGGAATTTAGAAGGATGAGGCGGGGATCTAATTGAAACGTACAGAATCCTGAATGGCCTGGACAGAGTGGATGTTGGGAAGGTGTTTCCATTGGTGGGAGAGACAAGGACCTGAGGGCACAGCCTTAGAATAAAGGGAAGAGTTTTAGAACAGAGATAAGGAGTAACTTCTTCAGCCAGAGAGTGGGAAATCTATGGAATTCATTGCCACGGAAGGCCGTGAATATATTTAAGACAGAGATAGATTGTTTTTTGAGTATTGAGGGAATCAAGGGTTACAGGGAGAAAGTGGAAGAATGGGGTTGAGAAACTTGATTGAATTGCACAGCAGACTTGATGGGCTGAATGGCCTAACTTCTGCTCCTGGAATACATGGGGAGAGAACACAAAAGAAAGCAAGTGCACTGAAAAAGCCAAGAGAACAACCAATAGACTGAAATATTTTTCCTTAAATGTAGTTCAGAAAGATGCACTGTTCCAATAGTTATAATCCACCCTTATAGGTTTTTTTTATCAAGAGTTTTATGACTTTATGACTTATTAAAATCATATTTCCTGTCTGGTGTGAATTACAGGGGCTGTGATTCAGTCTATTTGAGGTCACAATATTGCTCAGTCCTTATGTCTCAGATTAATCATTTTTATGAGGTTTTAATTTAGCACCTAGATGAATGCACACATGGATACTGATGCACAGGCTGTTTTCTGCAATCCCACAGTTACTGCCTCGCATTGGCTTAATGAGGTTGTACATCACAATGATCATGCAGCCAATGTTTGGAGCAACCCTCTTTACAGTATCCCTTCCCTACAACTCACTGCTGGGTAATTCAATCACAATATTTATTAACATCTGTGTTACAAGTCCAATGGGGATCGGTTTGTATCTAATCATTTCATGTGATTTCAAAGGCCTAACAGTCTCTGTCACCTTTGCGCACCCTGCTTTGCAAATGAAGGTACAAAAGAGACTTATCAATTTCTAACCTGCAGGTGGCAATGACATAAAGAAGCACTCTGTTGTCAAGACCACCAATAAACATTTGTATCCCGCTGTCATTCTAAAGTAAAAATTCTTTTCGAAATGTTCAACAAGTTATCAACATGTGTCCAAAGAATTTCCTCGACTATTGTCTCATGTCATAAATGGTGCCTTGTTTCCCCTTTCCTGAATCCATCTCTTGTCGCTCTTTGATGGTAAAGCTGTACTCAGATGCAATGCAGCACAAATATCTGTTCAATCTGACCTTGACAGATTGCAGAGACATGGCATACATTTTTCCGTGCAGAATGTATTGTGCAAAATTCCCACCCCACTCTGTTTTGTTTTCAGTTTCTGAGAAAGATTTCGATGGAGCGCTTTGTGCTGAAGGGGTCAAAACGCCTGAGGAGAAAGTGGGATCACGGACCTCAGTTGGATAATCACCCATGATCATACTGAGTGCTGGGGCAGGCTCAAAGGGCTGAATTCCTGATGAAGGGCTTATGCTCGAAACGTCGAATTCTCTATTCCTGAGATGCTGCCTGGCCTGCTGTGCTTTGACCAGCAACACATTTTCAGCTGTGATCTCCAGCATCTGCAGACCTCATTTTTTACTCAAAGGGCTGAATGGCCTACTGTTTCCATGTTAATTCATCCAGTTGTTTTTATGAATGATAAGGATGTGATGGTTTCAGAGAGGGGGCAGAATGATTGGAAGAAAGAGATTGGTTCCCATCCTGACACTGATTCTCCTCATACAGCACATTGTCTGAGCTGTGGTCTTCTAAATGAGGTTTTAATCCATGGCCCTGTCTGCCCTTATACCTGGTTCAGAGAGCCTCACTGCTACCCTTCAAGGAAGACCAAGGGAGATTTCTCACTATCCTAGCCAAAATGTACTTTTCATGGGAGCTTGCTGTGTGCAAATTGGTTGTGATATTGCCTACGTTACAACACATACATTGCATAGTTGTGAAAGCTGATATATCAATGCAGTCTTTCTTAACTGAGTATAAGAAATTGAAGTACCATTATTGGGTTTAAATGTGTGCTAATTGGCGAGCACATAAAGAATTATGTTATCTTGGAAATAAGAATGAAAATATATTCAAGGTTGACGTGCTCTGAGTACGTTTCTATGCAAAGCTTCAGTTCAAAGGATGGCTCTAATTTAAATCTCAAATATATCCCAGCTACACAAAGATGTTTCAGAGATAGCTTTTAGAAGCTGCTAACAAAGTGACGAGATCAAGTAAAACAGATGGAAAGAAGGGAGGTGGTGAGTCAAGTGAAATCAGTGAAAGCAGTACGTTTGAACAGAAAGAAATTTAGGATAGAGTTCTTACCAGTTTCTGAGTGATGTGGGCTATGGCCTGGTGAGTGACACAATGGGGTGACAGGTTCTGTGAGGCTCATCTTAGCTCTGAGATCCGCTCGCTGAATTTTGTTAACTTTTCTCAAATGGCATGGTGAAATTCCCACTTGTTAGTGGGCAGTTCCCAAATGACTCTCATCGTTGCTTGGTAAATGCTTTGTTAACAGACCAACTCACCAAACTCTGTCGGACAAATTCATCGTCAGGAAAACCTGACGTGCAAAATTGAGTGGTTCTTGGTGGGTGCAACTCACTGCCTCCCAGAAAGACCTCCATTTTTCCCACAGTCAAACGACAGGACAGAGCATGACCAACTCACGCCAAGTGCATGGACCTGATCAACTCGAGATTAAACTGAAAAGCGGATCACAAAGGTTCCATTTCTGAGATTACTGCAGGAGCAAAGTACAAACTGGGAAAGGGTCAATCACACTGGAATTGAGTGGGAGGTTCCAAGATGAGTGTGGGAGATATGGGTTTCAACTTGTGTGACACCGGTGACAGTACAGGGAAAAGACCAGCTGGACCATTGGGATGGCCTTCACAAAGACTTTGGTCAGGCTTGTCTCCTGGTGTGGAGTTGGTTTTAAACTATGAGGTCACATTTGTGTTTACACATAGAAAAGGTCATCAACTTGAAGAGAATCGACAAGTGTAATGCTGCACAGTGATGCGATGGGTCATGATAAACAGAGAAAGTCAGGAAGGGACAGAGTGTGCAACAGCAAATATGGTTCGGGCTAGGAAAATAGCTTTCAACATCGGTTGTTTGTTTAGTTCTCAGCTGTTCACCTCAACAATTAGCACACTTTTCTCTTGTAACATAAATTCTTGGACTCATTTGAATTTTGACATTTTTAGATTTGTCCTCCTGAGTCTAAGATGAAAAACATGACAGCTTGTCTCTCTTTCAGCACTCAGCGAGTTCTGTGTTACTAAGCACTTCTGTTGGACAATGTCACAGAAGCACAATGGAGATGGAAAGGCAGTGCAAGCTGAAAATAATCAGGGTAAAACCATTTGAAAAGGGCCGAAAACATTCTTCTTAGAATATATGTTATCACAAAACTTGTTAATTCTTGCCAAAACTTGTCAACAACCCAGGCTTTCGTTGACATCTTGACATAAACACAAAACTGATCCTGGACTTCAAACTCTTGGAGTTAGGATTGGGGGCTGTGCAAGATCCTTTCAAGAAACATACCAGTGACAGGACTAGATCCAAATCACATCGAAAATAAACTTTCCAGACACAGTATTCTACTGCCTGTTGTTCACCCATCACCTGATGCTCATCAGCTCCCATTCCGAGAAATGACTTCATTTAAAGATTTGCTTCCACATTTTCAAAGACTGAAGTGGTTCAAGAAGGTAGTTCATCTCCACCTTCTCAAGGGCAAACTTGGATAGACAATAAATGTTGGCCCAGCCAGTCATTTTCACGTCCCATACCTGAAAGCGTCCTATCTCTTCAACCTCATCCAACCCCCTGCAACCTTCTCAAACCTCTGCATTTCTCCATATTTGGGCTCTAGCCTATCTCTGATTTTCACCACCTTGAGATATCTACATTTGATTCCTCAGTGACACAGTGACAACTGGAACCTGTTGTGTCTTTGTTGTATAAATAGCCCAACACTCTCAGCCACCGAACAATACAGAAACCAAGCAGGTGCTTTCTCAAAAAAAAGTTGTTGGCTCTGCTGCTCTCCTGTTGCAAGATGCGTTTAAAATCTATATTCATTCGCCTTTCTGAAAAGCTGTATTTTATCTAAATTGTTCAGAGGATGTGGGTCCTGTTGACTGGGCCAACATTAACAGAAGGCAATTGGCATGCTTGCCTTGATTGGTCAGAACATTGTGTTCAGGAGTTGGGATGCCGTGTTACACATGTACAAGATATTGGTGAGGCCACCTTTGAAGTATTGCATGCAATTCTGATTGCCCTGCTCTGGAGAGGATTTCATTAAACTGCAAAGGTTGCAAACAAGAATGACAAGAATATTATCAACACTGCAGGGTGTGAGTTGTAAGGGGAAGCTGGGTAGCTTCTGACTTATTTCCCTGGTGTGTCAGAGGCTGAGGGGTGACGTTCTGGAGGTTTCTAACTTCCTGACAGGTGTGGAGAGGGGACATGGCCAAGGTCTTTTTGTCCCCAGGGGAGGGGAGGCCATAGGTTTAGGTTTAAGGTGAGAGAGGAAAGATTTAAAAGGGACCTGAGGAGCAATCTATTCACGCAGAGGGTGGTGCATGTGTGGGGCGAGCTGCTGCAGGAAGTGGTGGAGGCTGGTACAATTCCAAATTTAAAAGACATTTGGACAGGTGCGTGGATTGGAAAGGGTTAGAAAACTACGGAGTTTTGGCATTGAGGGTGCATTAGAGGTTTGGATTAGGAATTGGCTGGCTGGAAGGAGACAGAGGGTAGTAGTTGATGGTATAGGTTCATCTTGGAGTGCAGTTACCAGCGGTGTTCCACAAGGATCTGTTTTGGGACCATTGCTGTTTGTCATTTTTATAAATGACCTGGAGGGGGGGCTTGAAGGCTGGGTGAGCAAGTTTGCGGATGACACGAAAGTCGGTGGAGTTGTGGACAGCGAAGAAGGATTTGGCAGGTTACCCCGGGATATAGATAAGTTGCAGAGCTGGGCAGAAAGGTGGCAAATGGAGTTCAATGTAGCTAAGTGTGAAGTCATTCACTTTGGTAGGAGTAACAAGAAGATGGATTACTGGGCTAATGGTAGGCTACTTGGTCGTGTGGATGAGCAGAGGAATCTTGGTGTCCATGTACACAGATCTCTGAAAGTTGCCACCCAGATAAATAGTGCTGTGAAGAAGGCGTATGGTGTACCGGGCTTTATTGGTAGAGGAATTGAGTTCCGGAGTCCTGAGGTCATGTTGCAGTTGTATAAGACTCTGGTGCGGCCTCATCTGGAGTATTGTGTGCAGTTTTGGTCGCCATACTATAGGAAGGACGTGGAGGCATTGGAATGAGTGCAGAGGAGGTTTACCAGGATGTTGCCTGGCATGGTAGGAAGATCTTATGAGGAAAGGCTGAGGCACTTGGGGCTGTTCTCATTGGAGAAAAGAAGGTTTAGGGGAGATTTGATAGAGGTGTACAAGATGATTAGGGGTTTAGATAGGGTTGACAGTGAGAACCTTTTCCCGCTAATGGAGTCAGCTGTTACTAGGGGACACAGGTTTAAATTAAGGGGTGGTAGGTATAGGACAGATGTTAGGGGTAGATTCTTTACTCAGCGGGTTGTGAGTTCATGGAATGCCCTGCCAGTAGCAGTGGTGAACTCTCCCTCTTTATGGTCATTTAAACGGGCATTGGATAAGCATATGGAGGTTATTGGGCTAGTGTAGGTTAGGTAGGCTTTGGTCAGCGCAACATCGAGGGCCGAAGGGCCTGTACTGCGCTGTATTTTTCTATGTTCGATATTCTATGTTCTATGATATGGGCTAAAAGCAGGCAAATGGGGCTAGTTCAGTTTTGGAAGACTGATCAGCAGACTTGAACCATTGCAGTCTCTCTGTGCAGGTAGTTTGGCATCAATTCTCCTCAGACAACACTCCTGTGAAATGAATTGGGACGTTGATCATGGTTTGAATGGCACAAGTTGTTGAGGTTTTTAAATGTAGGTCGCAAGAAGGTGTGACACATTTTGCAGTCAAAAAGCTCCTGGGGTCTGAACAATCTATCAACAAACTTCAAAGGCAGCATGTGGCATGGGATGTGCATGGAATGACTTGCACAGATGTTTCAACTCCTGTCAGGTTTCAGAAACAGATTAAGGCTTTGACCATAAAGAATTTGATTATGAGCTATAACAGGACAGCTGTATCTTGACAAATTTATATTTCAAACCAATTTCCGTGGACAGTTTGTCTCCAGACCTTAAAGTCATCCAAGGGGAGTTAGTTCCTCTCCTCACTCTTGTTTTATTTAAGGTACACAACCATTCTTCAGTGCAGCTTTTTCTTTAACCTGTTTTCATTCTTTCTTGTCTTTTGGTTAAATTGCATTTTTCGTAAGACTGGACAACGTGATAGTGTGTTCTTTTTCAAGTTTGAGCAGCCATTTATATGTAATTGGGAAGCTAAAACTCAGGACTATCAAGAAAAGAAATCAATAAATCCAACTGTGAATTCAGGAAAAACATTACCCAGGGAATGGTGAAAATATTGAAGTTGCCGCAGTGGGGGCTAGTTGAGGCGATCAGCAGAGATGTGTTTAATGGGAAGCTAATCAACACATGAGGTTGAAAGTGTGGTGAACGAGCCTCTGAATCAGAACCTCCCTGACTCCATGCAGAAACGGGGATGTTCACTGATGATGGTACAACGTTCAGATCATTCGTGACTCCTCAGACACTGAAGCAGTCCATGGTCAAATGCAACAAGATCTGGACAGGGCATTGTGGGTCAACCAACAGCACATGGACTACAGCGGTTCAAGAAGGCAGCTTAACCCCACATTCTCAAGGGGCAATTAGAGACAGGGTAATAATTACTGGGCCCAGCCAGTGATGCCCACATCCCATGAGTGGAAAATATTAAATCATTTGCTGTTTCTGTTGTTTGACATGCAATGAGTCCTGTTCACTTCACCATGTTGAGAATGAGTTTTTCAGTGTGTCTAGTGCTGCTCCTGGAATGCTCTCCTGCACACTCCACTTCACCTTTGGTCATTCACCTGCTTCGACGTTGATCTGAATTAATTCTTTCAACAAGAACGAGCATTGATGTCACACACGCTTAATTCATGTCACAGAGGTACAATCAAACCAAACAAAAGGAGATTTCCTTTGGAAGCAGCTTTTCCAATGACACCCACATTGTACACATCACTTTTCACAAAGTAAATGTGTAAATTGGTGATTAATTAACAATGGAGGAAGCTATCTATGTTTTCTTTTTCATTCTTCACTCCTGATGATTTGTAGGCATGAGAGAACAAACTGGCACCAAATCTCAATGTCCTTCATTCTCTGACTTTGAACACCCCTCCCCTTCACTAACAACAGCGACAGTAATCAGCCCTGTCAAAAACTGATGGGCTATTTCTTTCTTTGAAGGATGTGTGGTATTGGAAAGGACAATACTTCCCTAATTTCTCGCTTGAATTCCCACTTGACTATTTGAGCTCGCATGATATGCATCCCACGTCCCTGGACCCAACTGACATCCCGTTTCAAGGGTACATAAAATTTTTAAAAAAGCCCTCAGGGTCAGAGGCGAGAAGGTAGGAATTATCGATAGGAAGAGGCCATTCAGCCCTGTGAACTGGTTTCTGCATTCAGTAGGATCATGGCTAACCTGATCTCATTCACTCTCCTACTGCTCCTTCATAATCCTTGACTCCCTAATCTGTCACAAATTTATGAAACAGAACCTTGAATAATTAGATTATATTAGATTAGGACAGCATGGAAACAGGCCCTTCAGCCCAACCAGTCCACACCGACCCACCGAAGCGCAACCCACCCATACCCCGACACGTACCCCTTACCTAACACTACGGGCAATTTAGCGTGGCCAATTCACCTGACCCACACATTTTTGGACAGTGGGTGGAAACCGGAGCACCCGGAGAAAACCCACACAGACACGGGGAGAATGTGCAACTCCACACAGACAGTCACCTCAGGCTGGAATCGAACCTGGGACCCTAGTGCTGTGAGGCAGCAGAGCTAACCACTGAGCCACCATGCCACCCCAATGACCCTGCCTCCACCTCTATCTGGGGAACAGAATTGCACACTGTAATGACTCCACGAGAGAAAGGAGTCTCCTCCTCCTCCTCTTAAAAGGGAGTGGTCTTATTATTCCATTTGTTCTCATCACACTTGCATCGGAATCATCTTCCTGGATCCAACTTATCCAGTCCCCTCAAGATCATCTCTCAGTCCTCTAAACCCCAATGGACCCTGTTTGATCGTTCTCCATCAGGTAAACCCTGCATCCCAGGACTGAGTTGAGTCAGCCTTCTCTGAACGACTTCTTAACCACTTGTATCTTTTTCAAAATATGGAAACCAAAAATGTACAGTCCTTCAGGTGTGGCCTCATCAAGGTCCTGTACAACTGGAACTAAATATCCCTCCTTTAACTTGTGATTCCCTTGCAATAAGCACAGAAATTCCAGTTCCATTCCCAAGTGCCATAAAGCTGTTCCTTTAACAAAGTTCTGTTGTCCTTGCTTTTTTCCGAGAGGGGTTGGAAAGGGCAGAGGTTTCGATTTGTCTGGGATAAGGGACCTTGCTAATAGCTAATAGATCCTGCCTAAAGCAACAATCAGGGAAAAGGATTTTGGTGTCTTTTTAAAAAAAAAACACTTATACAATGAAAGGGAAATGGCTAGATCTCCCAGTTCATGTTTTTTTTACCAGTTTGGTTTTTAGCAAGTAGTTTGTTTGAAGCTGTTGGTTTAAAAAAAAGCTGCCGGGAAAACAAATGTTTTCAACAGATTCAACAGATGCTTCTGGCTGACTCTCTCTCTCTCTCTCTGTACCATCTTTCCTGGAAGAATCTGGGTTTGAACTCCCCCTTTTGTGCCAAGGGGTGGCTTTGTGGGGATGTTGCATGAAATTGGAACAGCTCCCTTGTTAAGTTGGAGGGACATCATGTTGGTTGGGTTTTCGGAGAACATAGAACTTGGAACAGCACAACACAGTACGGGCCCTTCGGCCCATTGACGTTGTGCTGACCTTTTATCGTACTCTCAGATCAGACTAACCTGCATACCTTTTTGTTTTGCAATCATCCATTCAAACAGGTGTTATTTTAAATTCTGCTTCCTTTTCCATGTGCTTCATTCGGTGGTGTGTAAATACATTCTGTTTTGACTTGAAACTGAGTGGTTGGACTAGCTGCATCATTCCTGGGACATCCACCTGAAATCTGCCTGAAGCAATGAAAAACATTCCGGTCTGGTCTACCTTTTTGAAATGTTTTGAATGGGTCTGGCCTGGTCCATAACACAAGTGCCTTCTGTACACCCTGTTGGCTTGTTGTGATTCATGTCCCAGGACAGATAGATCCCTGCGCTGCACAGTGATGGAATCATCCTCAATGCTTGCTTTTCTGTTCTTTTGGCCAGAGTGCACAAGTTCACATTTCCCCACATTATCCTCCATCTGACAATTTGTCACCTGACAGACCCTTTTCCCTCCTCTTGACAACTTACTTTCCCATCTGTCTTGGGTCATCATCAAGTCAAGTTCCCAAACTTTGGGTCCCTTTATCAGCGACATTGATTACAAATCGGTAAGGGCCGAGCACCGATTCCTGTGGCATGTCACATTGACCACAGATAGTAACCTCACATCTTTACCCTCTCCTTCCGGACAGCTCAGCGATTCTTTATCCTTGCTAATATATTAGCCCCAGCAGGTAAAGCTCTTATTTTCTGCAATAGCCTTTGATGTCACATCTTATCCAATGCCCTTTGGATATTCAAGTCGACCATATCTGCAGGTTCTCTATTATCGAGAGGTGTTGATGCTATTTGGGAAAAAAAAGGTACAATCTTTCCTCATCCCCCAAACTGATGTCATTATTATCTCCCACAGGGCAACTGACCTTTCTCACCAGGATCCAGGGGAATAACCCTACTCACTCTTCCGTACAATAATTCAAAACTGCTGCAGTGTCACCGGTACTGCCCAAGCAGACCTCATCCTGGCTGTCTGGCTAAGAGCTGGACACCAAACCCTCCCACAGTCCAGGGATCTGGTGGAGTTCTCATGGTATTGAGAAGAAATGTGAGGGCAGAGAGAAACTATTTTCATTGGTTGAGGAGCATCTGGTTGGCGTCGTAATCAAGAACAAAAGATTCAGGCCTTTCAGATGAAAAGTCAGAAAACAGATCTCCACACAAAGGACGATTAAAGTTTCCAATTCTCTTCCATCAATGGCAATGGAAATGAGGTCAAATGGTAACTTTAAACTGAGATGGATAGATTATTATTACTCACAGGAAATAAGGAATGTGGGGTCCAGGTGGGAATATGGAATGGGATACTGGCAGAATGTTGATTGTGAGGGATTCAGTGATGGCAACACCATTGAAGGTCAAGGGCAGTTGTGAGTTTGTCCCTTATTGGAGATGGCCATTGCTTGTCATTTGCATGGCATGATTGCCACTCTTCAGCTGAAGCCAGGGTATTGTCTAGATTTTGTGGCATTTGAACATGACTGTTTCAGTATCTGAGGAGTCGCGAATGATGTGAACGTTGTACACTGAACATCCCCCTTTCTGACCTTAAGATGGTGGGAAGGTCATTGATGAAGCATCTGAAGATGATTGAGGCAAAGAGACTAACCCCTGAGGAACCCAGGGGTCTGGCAGAGCTGTGGTCGTGATAACTGGCTCCCAATAACCATTACCATTTTTGAATGTGTCAGATAGGAATTATGGAGTCACAGAGTCAGAGAGCATGACAGTAAATCCTTTGGTCTAACTGGTCCGTAGAACATAGAACATGACAGTGCAGTACAGGCCCTCTGGCCTTCGATGTTGCACCAACCTGTGAAACCAATCTGAAGCCCACCTAACTTATGCTATTCCTTTTATATCTGATATTTTTATCCAATGATCATTTAAATGCTCTCACAGTTGGTGAGTCAACGACTGTTACAGGTTGGACATTCCACGCCCCCTACCACTCTCAGAGTAAAGAAACGACCTCTGACATCTGTCCAATATCTATCACCCCACAATTTAAAGCTATATTCCCTCATGCTAGCCATCACCAACCAAGGAAAAAGGTTCTCACTGTCCACCCTGTTTAACCCACTGATTATCTTAAATGTATCTAATAAGTTACCTCTTAACCTTCTTCTGTCTAATGAAACTAGTCTCAAGTCCCTTGGCTTTTCCTCCTTCGACCTTTCCTCCATACCAGCCAACATCCTGGCAAATTTCCTCTGCATCTTTTTCACTGCTTGTACATCCTTCCTATAATGCGGTGACCAGAACTGTACACAATAGTCCAAGTGCGGCCACACCAGAGTTTTGTACAGCTGCAGGATGACCTCATGGCTCCAAAACTCAATTCCTGTACCAGTAAAAGCTAACACACTGTACGCCTTCTTAACAACCCTATAAACCTGGGTGGCAACTTTTGGGGATCTACGTACTTGGACACCGAGATCTCTCTGCTCATCCGCAGTGCCAAGAATCTGACCATTAGCCCAGTACTTTGCATTCCTGTTGTTCCTTCCAAAGTGAATCACCTCATACTTTTCCTCATTAAACTCCATTTGCCACCTCTCAGCCCGGCTCTGCAGCTTATCTATGTCCCTCTGTAACCTGCAACATCCTTCCACTGTATCCACAACTCTACCGATTTTAGTGTCATCTGCAAATTTACTAACCCATCCTTCCATGCCCTCATTTCGGTCATTTATAAAAGTGACAAACAGCAGTGGCCTCAAAACAGATCCTTGTGGTACCCCACTAGTAATTGAACTCCAGAATGAACATTTCCCATCAACCACCACCCTCTGTCGTCTTTCAGCCAATGTCTGATCCAAACCACTAAATCACCCTCAATCCATGCCTCTGTATTTTGTGCAATAGCCTACCATGGAGAACCTTATCAAACACCTCACTGAAATCCATATACACCACATCAACCACTTTACCCTCATCCACCTGTTTGGTCACCTTCTCAAAGAACTCAATAAGGTTAGTGAGGCATGACTTACCCTTCACAAAACTGTGTTGACTATCCCTAATCAAATTATTCCATTCCAGATGATTATAAATCCTATGTCTTATAATCCTTTCCAACACATTGCCCACAACTGAAGTAAGGCTCCCTGGTCTATAATTGCCTATATAGTCTATAGTTGTCTCTACTCCCCTTCTTGAACAAGGAAACAACATTTGCTATCCTCCAGTCTTCTGGAACTATTCCTGTAGACAATGATGTCTTAAAGATCAATGCCAAAGGCTCTTCAATCTCCTCCCTGGCTTCCCAGAGAATCCTAGGATAAATCCCATCCGATCCAGTGGACTTATCTATTTTCACACTTTCCAGAATTATTAATATCTCCTCCTTGTGAACGTCAATCATATCTAGACTAGTCTAGTCACCTGTATCTCAGTATTTTCCTTGACAACATTGTCTTTTTCCTGTGTGAATACTGATGAAAAATATTCATTTAGTGCCTCTCCTATCTCTTCAGACTCCATGCACACCTTCCCACTACTGTCCTTGACAGGCTCCAATCTTACTTCAGTCAATCTTTTATTTCTGACATATCTACAGAAAGCTTTAGGGTTTTCCTTGGTCCTACCTACCAAAGATTTTTCATGTCCCCTTCTGACTCTTCATAGCTTTCTCATTAGGTCCTTCCTGTCTAACTTGTAACACTCAAGCACTCTAACTTCATACCTCATCTTTACATAAGCCTCCTTCTTCCTCTTGACAAGAGCTTCAACTTCTTTGGTAAACCACGGTTCCCTCGACCACTTCCTCCATGCCTGACAGGTAGATACTTATCAAGGACTCACAGTAGCTGTTATAGAGCCATAGAGTCACAGAGATATACAGCACGGAAACAGACCCTTTGGTCCAACCCGTCCATGCCGACTAGATATCCCAACCCAATCTAGTCCCACCTGCCAGCACACGGCTCATATGCCTCCAAACCCTCCCACTCATATATCCATCCAGATGCCTTTTTAATGTTGCATTTGTACCACATTTGTACCTCCACCACATCCTCTGGCAGCTCATTCCATACATGCACCACCCTCTGTGTGAAATAGTTGCCCCTTAAGTCCCTTTTATATCTTTCCCCTCTCACCCTAAACCTATGCCCTTTAGTTCTGGACTCCCTGACCCCAGGGAAAGACTTTGCCTATTTACCCTATCCGTGCCCCTCATAATTTTGTAAACCCCTATAAAATCACCCCTCAGCCTCCGATGCTCCAGGGAAAACAGCCCCAGCCTATTCAACCCCTCCCTATAGCCCAAATCCTCCAACCCTGGCAACATCCTTGTAAATCTTGTCTGAACCCTTTCAAGTTTCACAACACCTTTCTGATAGGAAGGAGACCAGACTTGCACGCAATATTCCAACAGTGGCCTAACCAATGTCCTGTACAGCCGTAAGATCACCTCTCAAATCCTGTACTCAATACTCTGACCAATAAAGGAAAGCATACCAAATGCCTTCTTCACTATCCTATCTACCTGCGACTCTACTTTCAAGGAGCTATGAACCTGCACTCCAAGGTCTCTTTGTTCAGCAACACTCCCCAGGACCTTACCATTAAGTGTAGAAGTCCTGCTAAGATTTGCTTTCCCAAAATGCAGCACCTCGCATTTATCTAAATTAAACTCCATCTGCCACTTCTCAGCCCATTGGCCTCCTTGAACAACTTCCACATTTCAGTTGTGCCCAATCCTTGCAGTTTCCTTTCCAATCCTACGCATCCTAAATCTTGCCTCGTCCATGCTGACCACATTCCCCAAACTAAACACATCACACTTTCCTGTGTTTGGCCCATATCCCTCCAAACCTTTCCTAGTCTATTACTTCTCCAAAGGTCTTTTAAATGTTGGAACTTTACCTACATCCACCACTTTCTCTGGCAGTTCATTCCACACACGAGCCATGCGCTGTGTTAAAAAACAATTGCCCTTCATGTGCTTTTTAAAAGTTTCTCCTCTCACCTTAAAAATATGCCCCCTAGTTTTGAACTCCCCCACCCTGCAGAAACGACCCTTTCTCTTCACCTTATCTGTGTTACTCATAATTCCTTCAACCTCTGGTAAGGTCACCCCTCAACTTTGTGTACCCAGTGAGAAAGGTCCCTGCCTATCCAGCTTAATTTTATAACTCATACCCTCCATTCCGAGCAACATCCTGGTCAAACTTTTCTGAACTCTCTCTAAATTAATAACATCCTTTCTGTAGCAGGGCAACTACAGCTGCCTCACTAACATTCTGTGTATCCTCAATATAATGTCTCAAATCCGATACTCAAGCTCTGAACAATGAAGGCAGCGTACTAAATGCCTTCTTAACCAGCCTGTCGACCTGTGGTACAATTTTCAGGGAATGATGTACCTGAACGCCTCGGTCTCTCTGTTGTACAACACTAGCTCGGGCTAGGGCCTGACCATTAACTGTGTAACTCCTGTCCGTGTTTGTTTCACTAAAATGCAATACCTCACATTTCTTCAACTTAAACCTGCCACCTGCCACTTCATAGCACATTGACCCAATTAATCAAGATCTCTTTGTATTCTTAAATAATCTCTTCACTGTCAACCTCAAACTTAATAACCATGCCTCATCTATTGTCAGGATTAGAGTGGTGCTGGAAAGGCACAGCAGTTCAGGCAGCATCCAAGGAGCAGGAAAATCGACATTTCAGGAAAACGCTTTTCATCAGGAATACAGGCAGAGTGCCTGAAGGGTGGAGAGATAAATGAGGGGGGGGGGGGGGTGGGGAGAAAGTAGCATAGAGTACAATAGGTGAGTGGGGGCGGGGATTAAGGTAATAGGTCAGGGAGGATGGGGGAAAGGAAGATAGGCAGGTAGGACAAGTCATGGGGACAGTGCTGAGCTGGAAGTTTGGAACTGGGGTGAGGTGGGGGAAGGGAAAATGAGGAAACTGTTGAAGTCCACATTGATGCCCTGGGGTTGAAGTGTTCCGAGGCGGAAGATGAGGTGTTCTTCCTCCAGGCGTCTGGTGGTGAGGGAGCGGCGGTGAAGGAGACCCAGGACCTCCATGTCCTCGGCAGAGTGGGAGGGGGAGTTGAAATGTTGGGCTACGGGGCGGTGTGGTTGATTGGTGCGGGTGTCCCGGAGATGTTCCCTAAAGCGCTCTGCTAGGAGGCGCCCAGTCTCCCCAATGTAGAGGTGACTGCATCGGGAGCAACGGGATAAAATAAATGATATTAGTGGATGTGCAGGTAAAACTTTGATGGATGTGGAAGGCTCCTTTAGGGCCTTGCATAGAGGTGAGGGAGGAGGTGTGGGCACAGGCTTTACAGTTCCTGCAGTGGCAGGGGAAAGTGCCAGGATGGGAGGGTGGGTTGTAGGGGCACGTGGACCTGACCAGGTAGTCATGGAGGGAACGGTCTTTGCGGAAGGCGGAAAGGGGTGGGGAGGGAAATATATCCCTGGTGGTGGGGTCTTTTTGGAGGTGGTGGAAATGTCAGCAGATGATTTGGTTTATGCGAAGGTTGGTAGGGTGGAAGGTGAGCATCAGGCCCGTTCTGTCCTTGCTACGGTTGGAGGGGTGGGGTCTGAGGTGGAGATGCGGGATGTGGACGAGATGCATTGGAGGGCATCTTTAACCACGTGGGAAGGGAAATTGCAGTCTCTAAAGAAGGAGGCCATCTGCCGCGTTCTGTGGTGGAACTGGTCCTCCTGGGAGCAGATACGGCAGAGGCGGAGGAATTGGGAATAAGGGATGGCATTTTTGCAGGAGGTAGGATGGGAAGAGGTGTAATCCAGGTAGCTGTGGGATTTGGTGGGTTTGTAAAAAATGTCAGTGTCAAGTCAGTCGTCATTAATGGAGATGGAGAGGTCCAGGAAGGGGAGGGAGGTGTCAGAGATGGTCCAGGTAAATTTAAGGTAAATTCCACCTGGAACGGCTTAAGAGAAGAAAAACACAGACATGGAAAACAACTGGATGGTTGAGTTTATGGAAAAATCATGTTTCTTGCTTGGATAGAAAAGGTTTAAGAACCAAATGCAACTTTGTCAATTGAACAAATAATTTTAAATTGCAGAGAGGTGCATCATCTTTCTGTGGTGCACAGAGCCACAGATACTGTGGTTTGATGATCTATAAGGTTGTTGTTGAGATGTAAGAGTTGAATCTTTATTTATTACACTGATAAGAGACATTCCAAATAGTGCTTGTATATATTGTTGAATTCTTTTATTTTCCCTTTTCTTTGTTAACTTGATGCTCTTCTTTGTGACAAGATAATTAGCACCCTCCTGTGATTTTGTCCAATGCCTGACCACAGTGGCAGATAAATTGCAAAACCAAAACTCCTGATCTATCAAGCCAGCTTTTATTCTGAGGATGACAATCTGCTGGGATCAATGGGGCTGTGAAGAGTCAATCTCACTTTCAAAATTTAAGTTCCTATTAAGCTCAGTGGGGACTTCAGACGGTCAGCAGATACAGTGGCCAATGACCAAAAACCTTGGTCAGACTGAAGGAAAAGATTGGCTGGTTGGAAAGACATCGAACAGATAATTGTGACAAAGAACCTTTTTTGAAGCATTCATGACATGAGAGGACTCAGTCTAAATTTTATTGAATTCGAGGCACCATATAACGACTCAACAGGACTTGTTGTACTCTGTGGGATACCCTTCTGCACATCAGTAACCAATGAAGCTTGGAAAGTTTCCCCACAGAGCTAGGCCATTCGGCTTTCTGTATCTGCACGATATGCTCATTCCAGAAGTCTCAGACAACCTCATTCTTATCTCAGTGAACATTAAGGTCTCCAAACCCCAAATTTCCAAACCCCGACCTGATACTCAGGAGAGATATTGCACTCTCTCAGGATTATACTGCATCCTTTGAGGCTTGTTCTGCACTCTGTGAGTTACACTACATTCTGGGAGGTTTAAACCACACTCTATGAAGTTACTTTGTATTCCCTGAGGATAATTCCATATTGCGTGAAGTGAGAACACACTCCCTGAGGGTTATATCTGAACTCTATGAAGGCCATTTCACACTGCGTGAGGGCTATTTTGTATTCCCTGACAATCACTCCACACACTGTGATGTTCCTTTGAACTCATTGGATTACACTGTACTCTTCTATTAATACTCTGTTCCCTAAAATTATATTGCAGGATGTGTGACCTATACTTGGTAGAACCCAATTTATGAAGGTGTCTCTTTCAAGATGGAGATAAAGCGACATTTTGGATCTCTTGTTAGTCTGTGGAATTCAGCATCCAGAAATCAATGGAGACTGGGTCATTACATGTTAGTCAGACCTCAGTTAGACAGATGTTTGTTGGCCATGGACTCAAGGGTTAGGATGGGTGGAAGTAAGTGGAATTGAGATGACAACAAGATGACCTAGATTACTGAATGGTGCAGCATACTCAAAAGGGTTGAACATCCTAATCCAGCTCTGAAATCCTTTGTTCTTCTCTTAGAAAGTGAGCATGTCATTGCAGCATTGCCCACCCTGCAGGGCAGTGTCTTGGAAGCTTCAAGAAAAATTATTCATCTCAGGGACACCACTGTGAGCAATTTTGCAACAATTCAGCACCTTGTCTTTTTCACTTCCTTTCAAAGCCTTCACAATGGTGGCTCAGTGGTCAGCACTGCTGCCTCACAGGAGCAGGGACGTGGGTTCGATTCAACCCTCTGCCAACTCTCTGTGTGGAGTTTGCACATTCTCCCCGTGTCTGTATGGGTTTCCCCTGGCTGCTCTGATTTCCTCCCACAGTACAAAGATGTGCAGGTTAGGTGGATTGGTCATGGGATGTGCACAGATGGGTCTGGTGGGGTGCTCTTCGTTGGGGAGGGTGGTTAGATGAGCTTCCACGCTCTCAGGATTCTATCTACTTTTCGATTCCATATGTAATGGAGACATGGAGAGGAATCTCCCTGGGAGACAGGGAGGGGGCTGTTGAGACATTAGCCCATGTGTGAAAACTCCAAGATGCTTGCTGATATGGTTGCCCCTGTATTTCTCTTGGACTGTTCAGGCCTATAGCACACTCTGAGCAATCTGATCGCTCCTTTATAGTTTTTACCTTCTACCCACACAGCTTGAATTGAGAAGATTTCTCGGATGGCATCCTCCTAATCAATAATGCAACATTCTTCCTCTCCTACACCCTTCTCTGTCTCACCTGAATACCCTTTTCTCCCGGAATAATGAGCTGCTTGTCTTGTCCCTCTCTCAACCATATCTCCAGTGACAGTGATGTTTCAATTTGAACTCTCAGCTCATGTCAACATGCCCCATCTCCACATTCTGAATTGCAGCAAGTCTGGCTCCTCTGTCACTCGCGCATGCTGACCTCCATTGATTCCTGTTCTTCAGGTTAAACTTTCTTCTCCTTGTATTTTAAATCCCGTCCATGACCTTGTCTTCCTCGATCTTGGTCATCTCCTCCAACTCTACAACCTTCTTGGATCTCTGCACCCCACTCATTTTGCCTGTAACTGATTTGAGTTGTTCCAGCATTGACAGCCAATCCCCAATCCCCCCTGAGCTCTGGAATTCCTCTCTCCTTTCCTCTCACCTTTTTGTTGCTTTCAAATGCTTCATGCATCTGACATTTGACTGAGATTTTGGCCACTTGTCTCACCAATTCCTTTTGCGACTCGGTGTTTGGTTTGGTTTGCTCCTGTGGGGCATTGTAACTGGAATATTTTGCCACATTAAAGAAGTGATGAGTTGCTGCTGTTCTTGGTCCTGTCTGGCCCTGTCCCACCAAAAACACAATTTGTCCAAGAAAACATGGATCCACGAAGGAAGTCTCAGTCTGAGTTAAGGCTGATAACATGGCTTATTGAAGCTCTCCAGAGCTCAGGTTAGTACCTGACACAATGCACCATCTCTGAAGTCACGGGAATATTATACTTAAACAGGGCTAAAGCACTCTGATTGATTGAACTGTGTAGCTGAAGGTTAACTTGTTTCTGCTGTCAGCTTGCTCTTATTCGAACACGTGGTCATTTCAATCTATCAGTGTTGCTGCAATTCAGTCACTGACTGAAAATAATGCTTCACATTTTCTTGTCCTCTCCCTCTAAGTGCTGGACAATTTTCCACAGTCCCTCTTACTTTGTTGTTTTTCACTGTCTCTGTGACTGAAGCAGGGATCATGTGGAAGTACATCAATTTTGGAAGGGATGTGGATGATTGCTGTAGAAGCTGAGGAAGAGCTGTGCGCTGCTGACACCATCCTCATTTTCCCTCCCGTTGTCCTGCAACAAAACCCAAGAACAGTGATTACCTGAGCGAGTCACTCAGGGGCTGCAATTGAATGGAAAGGGTCAGATTGCAGGAACAATGGGGAAAAAGCATATGGTCAAACAGCACTAAATCACACCATCTTCGTGAAATCACTCTTGGCAGCTACTGTTTGTCTTTTTGGCTGGTTATTTTGCTGTCTTCTTTTCTCAGATGGATTTTCGGAGGCTCATCCTGTGCCATCAGACAGCACAGTCACGTTCTCCTTGGGAGTGCAATGGCACTGACACAGAAAACTAACTGGAGAAAGTTATTTGCAGCTGATTGACAGATGGATGGCAGCGGCGATTTGGCAGCAAGTACCCATTCAAACAAAAACAGGCAAACTTCCTGAAAAGAAGAGAATGACAGGTCTACAAGGGAAAAACAGCAGAACAGGACTTGTCGAGTTGCTCTTGTTGCTAGACGTGAATAAGGAGATACAATTAAAAATGAGGTCTCCCATTTAAGACAGAAATGAGGAGAAATAGATTTTCTGAGGGGATGATAAGCCTGTGGAATTCTCTCCTTCAATCAATGGTGGCAGGTAGAGTCTTTGAATATCGTTAAGGCTGAGAGGGAAAGATTTGCGACTGTCAGGAGAGTGAAAGGGTGTTAGGAAAGTATCGGTGATCTTCAAATCAGCCATGATCTGATCAAATAGCTCAAGGGGCCAATGGTCTACGTTTGCTCCAAATTTGCATGTTCACAGAGCTGGGGGTAGTCACAGTGAACTGAAAGTCCTCCTGCTGGATGCTAACATTTCGGTGATTCTTGTAATATCCATGATAAAGTGTAGTTTGATGAAAAATAGAGAACAGCACTTAACCTATCAGCCTGTGGCCATGAATTACTGCCAAGGTTGGAGTTGGCTGTGTTTTTGCCCATACATCAGGGGTTGACTATTTCGCCTGCGTGTTTTTTATAGGACACAAGCTGTTATGACTTATTTTTTGCTCTTCACCCTTCACAAAATATGTCGCTTTTTTTTTGAGCACACCATTCCTGCAGTGGCTTCAGGCTGCAGTAAATCCACTGTTCACAGCCTGTTCCTATTGAAAATCTGACCCAAGTACAACATGCACTGCAGCAGGAGCTGCTAAATCTGAGCTGACAGCAAGAATACATTGCAAACAATTTCACAGTGAGAAAGCTGTTTGCACTTTTTTAAAACCAATGAGCCACAATTTATCACCTCTGCAGATTGTTTAAAACGTTCATTTACTTCGACCTGAAGGCTGTGGATTGTGCACAGAAGGTGAAGAGTCAAGAAAGATCTCACAGTGCTTCACAGGAGATTCCCCAAAGAGCAACAGAGCCACTGGATAGCATTGTGGCTTGTCACCGGGGCCTATTTACAGCAAGGACTGACAAATCAATAAATCACATCCAAACCTGCTTTTGCTGGTGTTGACAGCTCTCTGGTTTTGGCCTGACCACACATTCAACAGCTTTCCCAAGATGTTAGAGATAAAGACAATACCAATGGCAATGGAGAGCTTGAGGAGCAACCATAAGAAATGCAGCGAGAAGACAAATGCTGCTGATTTTTAAGATGAATAGTGAGGAGAATTGTCATTGAAATGACCCAGCAATCCAACGGTGAGAGTCAGAAATGCGAGCAACAAAACTCAGAAACTTCTGGGATCAAGTCATGTGACGAACTATGACGAAAAAAAAACTTGCATTGGAAAATTTCTAAGATTCACAACTCTTTAAATGAAGAAATTTTAAAGATCTCACTCCTCAATGATTGGCTCCATATCCTGGATTGTGCCCCCTTGTTATAGCCTTCTCAGCAAATGGAACAAAACTCTCACTGTTTACTCTGTTTCACCCTTTCAGACTCCTGCATGTTTCAATGAGATCACCTCTCACTCTTTCCAACTTCAGACAGTATCGACCCAACTTACTCAGCTGATCATCCAAGGACAACCCTCTTCCTTCCAGTGACCATTCTGGTGAACCTTTGTTTGACTGCCTCCAATTGGAGTGCGTCTTTTCTTCTGTACAGAGATCAGAGAAGGTGACTGTGGAAGTGGATGAGGGTAAAGCAGTAGATGTTGTGTATATGGATTTTAGTAAGGCGTTCGATAAGGTTCCCCATGGTAGGCTAATGCTAAAACTTCGGAGGTATGGCATTGAGGATACATTAGAAGTTTGGATTAGGAATTGGCTGGCTGGAAGGAGACAGAGGGTAGTAGTTGATGGATTATGTTCATCTTGGAGCGTAGTTACTAGCGGTGTACCACAAGGATCTGTTTTGGGACCATTGCTTTTTGTTATCTTTATAAATGATCTAGAGGAAGGACTTGAAAGCTGGGTAAGCAAGTTTGCGGATGACACGAAAGTCGGTGGAGTTGTGGATAGTGAGGAAGGAAGTGGTAGGTTACAGCGGGATATAGATAAGTTGCAGAGCTGGGCGGAAATGTGGCAAATGGAATTCAATGTAGCTAAGTGCGAAGTCGTTCACTTTGGTAGGAATAACAAGATGATGGATTACTGGGCTAATGGTAGGCTACTTGGTAGTGTGGATGAGCAGAGGGATCTTGGTGTCTATGTACACAGATCTCTGAAAGTTGCCACCCAGATAAATAGTGCTGTGAGGAAGGCATATGGTGTACTGGGCTTTATTGGCAGAGGAATTGAGTTCCGGAGTCCTGAGGTCATGTTGCAGTTGTATAAGACTCTGGTGAGGCCTCATCTGGAGTATTGTGTGCAGTTTTGGTCGCCATACTATAGGAAGGATGTGGAAGCTTTAGAACGAGTGCAGAGGAGGTTTACCAGGATGTTGCCTGGAATGGTAGGAAAATCTTATGAGGAAAGGCTGAGGCACTTGGGGCTGTTCTCATTGGAGAAGAGAAGGTTTAGGGGAGATCTGATAGAAGTGTATAAGATGATTAGGGGTTTAGATAGGGTAGATACTAAGAACCTTTTACCGCTAATGGAGTCAGGTGTTACTAGGGGACATAGCTTTAAATTAAGGGGTGGTAGGTATAGGACAGATGTTAGGGGTAGATTCTTCACACAGCGGGTTGTGAGTTCATGGAATGCCCTGCCCGTATCAGTGGTGAACTCTCCTTCTTTATGTTCATTTAAGCGGGCATTGGATAGGCATTTGGAAGTTATTGGGCTAGTATAGGTTAAGTAGGACTCGGTCGGCGCAACATCGAGGGCCGAAGGGCCTGTACTGCGCTGTATCCTTCTATGTTCTATGTTCTATGTTCTATGTAAAACTATGCACTGTATTCCAGGCATGTGGGAGACAGTGAATGTTGAAGGTGGTGGATGCATTGTCAATTATTCTGGGGCTTTGTCTTGAAATATGTCAAATTTCTTCAATGATGTTGGTGCTGCACCCATCCAGGCAAATGGGGAGTATTCCATCACAGTCCTGACTTGTGCCTTGTAGATGGTGGACAGGCTTTGGGGAGTCAGGTGGTGATTCATTCAGTGCAGAATTCCTGGCCTCTGACCATCTTTTGTAGTCACTGGTATTTAACTGGCGAGTCCAATTCGATTCTTGGACAATGGTAACACCCAGGATGTTGATGATGGAGAATTCAGCAATGGCAATGCCAATGAATGCCACGGTGAAGCTTAGATTTTGGAGACGATCATTACTTGTCACTTTAATGGCACAGATGCTATTTGTCATTTATCAGCCCATGCCTGAATATTGTCCACGTCTCATTGCACTTGTACTTGGACTAATAATGAATGTTATGTCAGCTTCTGTAACATCTCAACCTGTGACCTTGACGAAGGAGGGTCATTGATGAGGCAACTAAAGATGGTTGGATCTTGGAGACTATGCTGATGTCCTGGAGTTAATTGAGGTCCCACAACCAGAACCATCTTTTTTTTTGTTAGGTATGACTCCAACCAAAAGTTCATGACTGAGTAAGCCAGGCTTTTTTTATGAGCAAGCAAGTGAAAGATTTAGTGGGGAAGATAGGGTAATGGAGGTAAGGTCACATTCTGATCAAACATGCTCTTACTGAGTGACAGTGTAGGCCCATTGGGCCATATGACTTTTGCCAGCATCCAATTCCTTTTGATTTTAGGGATAAATATTTCTTGAATTTTGGATTCAATTGACTTGCAGTAAAAGTCAATATGCCGTGTGCATTCTTAAATGCTTGTTGTAGCACACAATTTCTGTGTGCCTTGTATGAGTACATTCATGTCCCTCTCTGCAACTCAACATTTATGAGGCTTTGAGATCTGCAGTCCTTTCTGCTATTATGTGTGTTTCATCAGTGTGAATTGCCTGTAACGTGATTGATGAGTAGGTGAACGCTATTTGTAAAATGCAAGCTTTCTCACATGGTGTGTTGGCTATTCCATCCCCAGCACTTTCAGGGTATTTTTATTGCAGGGTTTTTTTTGACAATGCAAGGTTGCACAATTACATCAAAAACAACTGTATATAACTTGTTAAAACTTGTGACTGAAGTGAATAATCTCACATCCAATCTCTTTGCAAAGTCATTTTG